>NC_088688.1:7970541-8275610 GCF_028017835.1 Emys orbicularis
TGATTTTGTTTTCTTCCATGTCACTAATTAAAATGTTGAATAGTGTATGGCCAAGAACTGATCCCTGCACATACCCTTTAGAAACAACCACGCAATGATTTCCTGTTTATAATTACATTGAGACCTATAGATTAACCAGCTTTGAATCCTTTTAAATTAACATGACACATATTAAATGGATTTTTTTTTAGGGAAATACAAAAAAAAATGTTTGTTTTTTAATTAAACAAAACCTTTCACTGAAAATATTAATTTCCATCAGAATATTTTGTTTTTCTGAGGAAAAATTAAAAATCAAAATGTTTTCATTTTTCAAAAAAGTATAAGTTTTGGTTTTCAGTGTTTAGAAACTTGAAAAAAAAATGGGATGTGGGGGTTGGTTTTGGTATTTCTTTTAAAAAATAGATAATAGATGATGATATTGGTTATTACTTCCTGTCTAATGTACCTGTGGACACTCTCCTTATTCTTTTATTTTCAATCCCTGAAGGAAACTGAGAGAAGAATCTGACCCATGGTTTCTATCCAGAGCTGATCACAATTTTATTTCTACAGACGTAATGCCACCAATCAAGTACAGGTCCTATAGTGTTGGAGAGTAGGTGTGCTGTGTTACACTCCTCCACTCATAACACTGTGTATCCATAATTTATAGCTTTCAAGACAGCGTCAACTTTTTCCCCTGCATACTTGGGGATAAATTCTCCTCTCCTCTCAATTAGTAGGATATACTCCAGTTTTGCATGTGTGTGACTGGCAGGAGAATGTGACCGGTTGGTTTTAAATAAAACCCATGGGGAAAAAAACTTCAGGACTTACATTTCAGCCCGGGTGCATGTTTAAAAAAGTCCTAAAGTATTGATCACAGTAGTTAGGCATAATCAAAGAGCCTCCAACAGGGTCATAGGCAGGGCGCTGCCTGTAAGGTTTTTTGTTCTCAGCATTAGGTACATCTCCCGTGAGTTTTGCTGAAGCTGTATTAATTGGATGATTAAAGCGAAAGCCCGATCAATCAGAATTTGAAGAGACGCTGCGTGTTAGCATAAAGTAAAAAATAAAAAAGTCGTATCTACCCAGTTTAAAAAAAAAATCAATAAGGTTTAGAGGAATAATGTAAAGAAAGAAAATAGGAAAAAGCTAATTGCTCCATCTTTTTGCAGAGTTATTTCCTGAGTCACTTTCCCATTTTTATTCTCTTTTAGGCCTCTGTAGAATGACCCTGCTCCCCTCTTCTCACATATGCAAAACCACAGCTACATTAATGGTTGTGCTTGCTCCACACAACTGTGACAGTTCCTCTCAATCTTCTGTTCAAAATTACCTTCTTTGGCTTTGCTACACTCTAGTCTGTTAATGAACTGGACTGAGACCTGAGTTTAACTCCTAACTCTGCCACAGACTCCCTCTGTGCCATGAGCAAGTCTCTTCATTTCTCAGCTTCCCTGTCTGTGATATGGGGATATCAGTAATTCCATTGTCTGTCTTGTCTAGTTAGACGGTAAGCTCTTTGGGACAGGATTGTCTCTTACTATGTGGTTTGAGCCTGGCAGTGCTACTGTCCTAAAAAGAATTAAATTTAGCTTCACTTCTAAGAATGGGTGAAAACTGGAGACGAGAGGGTTGTGAGAAAGTTCAGTTGTATTAAGGATCTGATCCAACTCTCACTCAACAAAAAGAGGTCCCAATCTTGATTGGGACCTCTCCGCACTACAGTAATACTGCTAATGTCATGAACCAGCAGCCAGGCCTAGTGGAGGGAGTGGGAGCTGGGACTCAGGACCTGGAGCCATGGAGTCCGAGTCGGAAGCCAGAACCAAGGGGTCAGAGCTGGAGTCAGGAATCTAGTAGGCAAGGAGGGCTGTAATGGACAGGGGTAGGGGAAACAACAAGGCTGGGGACAAGGCAGGCACAGGAGTAATTGCAAAGCGCTGAACAGCTAAAGATCAGTTGTTGCTGTTGGACTTAAGAGCAGGCTTGATGACTTCCTTGGCCAGTCAGGTAGAGTGGTCAATTGGACAGCCCTGCTGTGGTTCAGCTGTGCCCGGAGATTAGGTAGGTGCAGCTGCAAGTCTTCATTCCTGACAGCTACTGCTGTCATAGACCTCTGTTAATTGGCAGGATGAAGGACATTCTTGTGCATCAGTTTCCTTTCCTGCTGGTCTGCTGTACAATGAGAAGATGAATCTTCTAAATAAGATAGTGTTACCTGAAGGTTCGAATCTCTTACAAATATCAGCCCTGACCATGCTCCTTTGTAGATGCTCAGTGCCTTCAAAGGGCCAAAAGCAAGATTTTTCAACTGGGGGAAGGGCTAAAACTATCCTCCTAAATCCATGTTCCTGTATGTAAATACATGGTTCCCCCCCCCCCCCAAAGATGCTGAGCACCCACCAATTCCCATTATTTTCCCTTTTAAAGATCAGGACACTCAGTTAGATACCTGACTATAGACCTAGCAGCCAAACCTTAGGCAAAAATTGGTACCAAGATTTTCAAAATGGCATGCTTATCTCCAGTGATGGCAGCTGATGAGCTCCCAGACTTGTACATCTAACATAAGTTTATCAGTGTTTCCCCTAGAGAAAAGATTAGTTTTGATCAGCTCCAGCAGGAGGTGGATCTTTGTTATATAAGGTTTTCAGAGACTGTGGGAGGAGAAGAGAGCAAGGTACAAATAGCATGGGAAGATCTAGGTGAGTGAGTCATTGGTGAAGGCAAGTGGAGAAGAAGATTAAAAGGAATACAGAATATTTCTAAACATGAAGTATTTGTGAGACTCATCATGAAATAAATAATAGGCTCTTTGTCTCTCCCATACTAAGAAATATATATGTTCTTGATATCTCTCCTGTATTTCTTCAAAGTAAAGCATTCCTGGCATTGTGATGGTGGTCCTGACCCTTAATTGGTATCTCTTGGGTTAAAGCGATTTCATTATTGTCAAATCATTTAGGAGTCCATTAGCTCAAGATCCCTTATTTCTCTACGTGAGCACTTGTCCTCTGAAGTCCCTAACTACAAGATTCTCCATCTGTTTGCTTCAACCCCATGACTTACCTTCTGCATCCTTCCTTCCCAATGGGTTCAAAGCAGTAGCATCTCCATGGAGGACAATGCCATACGTATCCTTCTCAGGGATGTGTGGAAATGTTGCCATCTTTGTTGGTGGGAATAAAGATTCCCTTCATGGAAAGCTGTGAAGAATATTTTCAGCACCCGGAAACACCCCTCTCTAAGCTCTGGGGAGGAGTTGTGGGGAGCTGCACTGGTTCATATACTAGGCAAGAGGCTGTGTAAATCAGTGTAGCTCCACTGATCTGATTTCAAGTCAATGGAGTTACACCAATTTACACCAGCTGAGGCTGTGGAATTCTAACACAAGGGGTGAAACTCAAGAGAGTTTTGCCATTGACTTCAATGAGACCAGGATTTTCTGAGACCAGACAAAATAGCTGTGGAAGAATGTTCAAAGCATATTTAATCACCTGGATTTTTTGCTGAGGTCTATAGCTCAAAAATGGTGTTACTAATATAATATTCATTGCCTACAGTATATTAGGTATTCCCCAGACAGATAAAAGAATCCAGAAAATCACTTCGCCCAGAAGACCTTACTGTCCAAGGACAGACAAGTAGACAGAGATGAGGGGGAAGGGGAAATTCATGTATATTGTTTTTAATTAAGGTACATATCAACTAGACAAAAGTGAGTCCTTCTAAGGAGAGACTTAAATGTGGAGTGGCCTCACATTTTGGGTCAAAAATATTTGCTAATGGCCATAGAACACCACACATGGACCATCTGTCATGGAAAGGACCTTTGGGATGGACTAGAATGAAGCTCACACTGAAAGGCAAGTCTCAAGTGAATCACAATCAAGCTCTGTTGCACTGTATTCTGGCAAGTATCACAGGGGTAGCCGTGTTAGTCTGGATCTGTAAAAAGCAACAAAGAGTCCTGTGGCACCTTATAGACTAACAGACGTATTGGAGCATAAGCTTTCGTGGGTGCGACTGATGAAGTGGGTATTCACCCATGAAAGCTTATGCTCCAATACGTCTGTTAGTCTATAAGGTGCCACAGGACTCTTTGTTGTATTCTGGCAGACATCATCCATGGAATCAGTTAATAAAACCAGTGACTTTGCTGCAGGTGGCAATGTAAGAACTTCGCTCTTTTCCCACTGCAGCGGGCATAAGACACACCGTCGCTAAGATACCTTCCCCTCACTACTCAACCAGCAATCTGTGAAACCAAGTGCCCTGAAGATTGAGAGATAATTTAGTGACCCTTTTTTATGGTCTGTCTTTGTGTGCTAAGGCAATTCTGTCTTCAGGCCACCTTTCGAATGCACTTGCAGAAGGTATTTGTTTTTCCTCAGGCTGATAACATTCATTGTCATTAATGGTTTCGTGATGACAGATGAGCTTTCCCATCCCACTAAGGGGATGGCCCAGACAGTCTATTTCACTTTAAGTTCTCAGGCTGAGGATGAACAGTGCTCTGGGAGATGGAAGACTTCATTAATTAAGCCAACTATCTACCCCTCCCCCATCCATTTCAAGACCAACCTTTTCCCCCTGCAAATGACTTACTGTATGCTGCAATTTTGCACTTTGCAGTTCTTCAGCTGGTGATGGAGCCTGTGACCTTAATTATATCCAGCCATTGCACTGATGTTGAAATACCAATGGGGAGGAGGGGAAATATAGTAATTTAGTGCACAGTACACAAATCTAATATCCTTGCTACCTTCTATTCTTGTGGAAGGTTGGAGGTTTCCTTTAGAACTGTTACTTCGGGTGAATGAGCAAATGAGCATCTATTCTCCCCTAAAAGATGGGATTTTTATGTGATGGTTAGATCATGGATCTGTCTTGAGCTTATGAGATTTGTAAGGCTTTAGAAGTGGCAGTGGGGGGAAATGCCACATCTCTCTTACTTACGAGCCTCTTTGAACTTACGAAGGATTTCATTTGTATACATCTGGATAAACTATCTCTAGTTAAATCCACTCAAAGGTGGTCTGGAAAGCCTAACCTTGGAAAAGAAAATAAATAATACAAAATAGCTGAACAGAAAAATGTTAGTCGAACAAAATGAGATATTTGCTAGGGGCCGAGGAGCCAGAAAATTGCAAGCATTTAAGAGAAATGCCTTTTACTTTAAATTCACTTCCCATACCACAATAATATGCCTTACTACTGCAGGCTTCTAGGCAGAAGGGGTGGGAAAAACGTCGTAAGTTCAATAGCTACCTACTGATTGTAAACATGAGAAGAAACTCTGCGAACACAGCAGTGAAATATAGGGTAATTTTCTCTTTATTAGAGTCCATGAACTCTGCTATGTTAATGGGTAGGCTCTGTATACAGTGCATATAACAGAATTATACTGTTATTTTCTGCAGTGCTTTACTTGCCTTTTCGAGTTTCCTTTAGAAAAAAAGAGAGAACTTTTTCATTTTTTCACCCATGCTGCCTTCTGCATCTTCCTTTATCATATAGCTATTAGCTTTCGAATGCCCAACATGTTCTGGTACCATAGTTGCTCTTGAGGGTAGTTTGGCTGATACCAAATACCAAAGTTCTCGCTTTCTTTGTATCGCCCAAATAATTGTAATTGGTTTAAAATAGAAAGGGGTAAAAATTATAAACAGAAAGAAAGCTTTTGGTTAGGGATTTGGCCTTTGAACTGGGAACCTGGAACTTTAAACTCTTAACCTTAGCTCTGCCTCTGAGTGGCCTTGGACAAGTTAGTTATCTGTCTTAAAGAGCTGATGATCAGCTAGATAATTATGCAGGGATTTAGAAAATAAAAGTGTTAACATAAGAAGGGCCATACTGGGTCAGACCAAAGGTCCATCTATCCCAATATCTTATCTTCCAATAGTGGCCAATGCCAGGTGCTTCAGAGGGAATGAACAGAATGGGTAATCATTAAGTGATCCATCTCCTGTCGCCTATTCCCAGATTTTGGCAAACAAAGGCTAGGGACACCATCCCTGCCCATCCTGGTTAATAGCCATTGATGGACCTATCCCCCATGAATTTATCTAGTTCTTTTTTGAGCCCTGTTATAGTCTTGGTCTTCACAATATCCTCTGGCAAAGAGTTCCACAGGTTGACTGTGCATTGTGTGAAGAAATACTTATTTTTGTTTGTTTTAAACCTGCTGCCTATTAATTTCATTTAATGACCCCTAGTTCTTGTGTTATGAGAAGGGGTAAAGAATACTTCTTTATTTACTTTCTCCACACCAGTCATGATTTTATAAACCTCTATCATATCCCCCTCTTAGTCATCTCTTTTCCAAGCTGAAAAGTCCCAGTCTTATGAATCTCTCCTCATAGAGAAGCCGTTCCATACCCGTAATCATTTTGTTGCCCTTTTCTGAACCTTTTCCAATTCCAATATATATATATATTTTGAGATGGGGCAACCATATCTGCACGCAGTATTCAAGATGTGGGCGTACCGTGGATTTATGGAGAGGCAATATATTTTCTGTCTTTTTATCTATCCCTTTCTTCATGATTCCCAACTTTGTGTTAGCTTTTTTGACTGCCGATGCACATTGAGTGGATGTTTTCAGAGAACTGTTATATGCACTACCTCCCAAATATTATTAAGATTAGACTGAATTCTTTGGTCTTTACACAGGCAGAACTCCCAGGCCTTATCTACATCAGGTTTCATTAGGAGGAGTGTATTGAATGCAGGTTTTGAACAAGTTAAACTTTACTATACCTTGTTCTGGCCATGTGCTTCCAACCTAACTCCCTGCATTCCTTGTTTTCTTGGTGTCTCCTCAATAGCAGTCCCTTTGGGAACATAGGCCCTCAGACTCCAGTTCCACTAATCATGATACATATTCCCTATTTCACAATATTTTAATATAAAAATTAAAAACAAATAGTTGATGCCCAGGCCCCCACCTCTGTGTCCCTTCGGCAAGAGCTTGCTAGCACGTAGCTGAGTTGGAGTCCTATCTTTACCATAGACTCAGCTGGTAGATAGTGTGGTCTTCACCAAGAATGACCTGTCTCTGAGTCTAACAAATTGGACTCCAGATGGTTCTGCTCCTCTGTTCTGTGATGGTCTCTGTATGCTCTCAGGAGTTGTCTGCTGTCTCTTCAGTGTCTCCTGTTCCTTCAGATCACTTGTTGCCATCAGACTCCTCACAATTCTATGGGTATGCTGGGGAGGAGGTGTGGTGGTCAAACCCCCATTTGCATGAAATTCTTATGAGGCAAATTGGGGTCTATTGTCAGTTAATACAATCTATGGAATGCCATCTCTCTAAAAATGGGCCTTCAGATTGCTAGTCACTGACTTGCTTCTTGTATCAGGCAGGGCAATGACCTCCCAAAAACATGAATAATAGTCCACTGTAATCAAGTATTGATTTCCATTGAAGGTAAGTAAGCCCACTCCCGCATATTCTAATGGTTGGGTTGGCAGCTCATGTGGTAAGTTTCTTTCTACAGAAGGTTATTACATGACCGGTAGATGTCACACCCTTCTATCAAGGATCAGAGTTGTGTATTCATTCCTGGCCAGTAAAAACACCCTTGAACCCATCTAAGACAGAACATAGACTCATAGATTTTTAAAGAAGGGACCGTCATGATCATCTCGTCTGACCTCCTTCACATTACAAGCCACAGAACCTCACCCACCCACTTCTTTAATAGACCCATAACCTCTGGCTGAGTTACTGAAGTCCTCACATCATGATTTAAAGACTTCAAATTACAGAGACTCCACCATTTACTCTAGTTTAAATTTGCAAGTGACCCGTGCCCCATGCTGCAGAGGAAGGCAAAACCTCCCAGGGTATCTGCCAATCTGACCTGGGTGAAAATTCCTTCCCAATCACAAATATGGTGATCAGTTGCGCCCTGAGCATTTCGGGAAGACCCAACAGTCAGACACCTCGGAAAGAATTCTCTGTGGTAACTCAGAGCCCTCCCCATTTAGTAGTCCAGCTACACATGCCATTATAGGCTGTCCCATCATACCATCCCCTCCATAAACTGATCAAGTGCAATCTTGAAGCCAGTTAGGTTTTTTGCCCCCACTGCTCCCCTTGGAAGGCTGTTCCAGAACTTCACTCCTCTCATGATTAGAAACCTTCACCTAATATCAAGCCTAAACTTGTTAATGGCTAGTTTATATCCATTTGTTCTTGTGTCAAGATTGGCACTTAACTTAAATAACTCCTCTCCCTCCTTGGTATTTGATCTCTAAATTCATCAGAGGGATAATCTTATCTCCCATCAGCTTTCTTTTGGTTAGACTAAACAAGCCAAATCTCCTTTCATAATATAGGTTTCCATTCCTCTGATCATCCCAGAAGACCTTCTCTGCACCTGTTCCAGTTTGTATTCACCTTTCTTAAACATGGAAGAACAGAATTGCACACAATATTCCAGATCAGGTCTCACCTGTGCCTTGCATAATGCTAATAACACTTCCTTATCTCTACTGGAAATAGGATGCAGCAGGCAAGGTAAGGTTTCATCAGCCTTTTTCACAGCAGCATCACATTGGCTGCTCATATTGGGATCTACCAATACACCCAGGTCTTTCTACTCCTCTGTTGCTTCCAACTGATCAGTCCCCAACTTACAGCAAAAATTCTTGTTGTTAGCCCCTAAATACATGACTTTGCACTATTATATTTAAACCCATTTCTATTACTCCAGTTTTCAAGGTCATTCAAATCTTCTTGCATGATATTCCAGTTCTCCTCTTTTATTGACAATACCTCCCAACTTTGTGTCATCTGCAAATTTTATTAGCACATTCCCACTTGTGCCAGGTCATGAATGAAAATGTTAAATAAGATTGATCCCAAAACCGATCCTTGAGGAACTCCACTAGTAACCTCCCTCCAGCCTGACAGTTCAGGTTTCAGTATGACCCGTAGTCTCCCCTTTACCAGTTCCTTAGCCACCATTCAATTCTCATATTAATTCCTATCTTCTCCAATTTAATAATTTACCACGTGGAACTGTACTGAAATTCAGGTAGATTAGAACTACTGTATTTCCTTTGTCTAGAAAATCAGTTATCTTCTCAAAGAAAGAGATCAGGTTGGTCTGACACGATCTACCTTTTGTTAAACCATGTTTCATTTTATCCTAATTACCAATTACCTCTATGTCCTTCACTTTTTCTTTCACAATTTGTTCCAAGACCTTGCAGACAACGGAGGTGAAACTAACAGGCCTGTAGTTTCTCAGATCACCTTTTTTCCCTGTCAATACCCAGGTGATAGACATATTTTTTTGCATGACATCCTTATGTAATGAGGCAGGGACAATAGCTCTCTGTCCTCAAAATATGATTCCATCCTGCATATTCAGTTCATCTTGAATTTGAAAATGTGATATTTCTCCTGCCAGTAGACTATTGTCCTCTGGCCACCTTGCTAGTATTAATCTCTTGACTGCCTGTAGTTGGATGTCTTTCTCCATATCCTCTTTCATTTCCATCAGTTACACTGTTGAAACTGGAAGAGACTGCAGCATGTTAATTGATTCAGTGTCCTGATCCTCATCCCGCAATACACTGTTGCTGGGTATCTACAAACTGTTCCAGGTGTCAACTAACACCAGTAGCTGTCCTGGACAATATCTGACCTCTACCTGGTAGCACTGGAAACATATCAACATGTGCTGCCATCTCTCTGGAGCAATAAGAAGGGGATTTGTCATGATTGTCTCAAGTGTTCTGTGGTCTGATTGCATTATTAGTGGGTGGCCGGTGGCCACAGATAATGGAATTTCTCCACTCCAAGAACCATAACAAGAAGCTGTTTCTATTTGGGTGAACCCAACCCTTATTCAGACTCTGACAGGGCTGTACTGGCATCAGCGATGGGCTGCTCCTGCAAGAGAGCTATACCCAATCCTTTCTTTAGTGCATCACACAGAAGAGTGACAGTAGCTCTTCTACCTGGTAGTATTTCAAGACATCGGCATCCATTATCATTTGTTCAGCATGCCAAATGCTTGCTGTTGGGAACTGTAATAGGGTGGCACCTACCTGTTATGAGTGCCCCCTTGTTTGGGTCTGTGTCTGAACCTCTTTTGGTCTGTGGTGACCCCCTCTAGAAGTTTCTCTGTCAGTTTCTAGTGAGTCAGCTCTCCAGATGAGTTACACACAATCTGTTTGGAACACAACTCAAGCAGACCCCCTCCAGGGTATCAGTTCAACAAAGTCTTTAAGCGCTCATGGCGTCGGAGGTGTCCGTGTCCCTAGGGCTTCCTCCCTGGAGACTCTTCACCCATTCTGGTTTGTTCTGGCACCAGCTCTCCAGCTGGGCCTCTTAACAGTTAATATCCCCTTCTGGGGTTAATCACTTTACAATTGTAGGTCACTTCCCCAGTGGCTTATGAGGCAGACCCAGCCGTGCCCATTACTCTCGGTCCCAGCCCAGGGACCCTAAGAATAGCAGCCGTGTGCTGTCATGTCCCTTTAACTAAAGTACTTTCAGTTTCCTGGGCCACTTCCCCGTGGCCTCAGCTGTTACCCAGGGTTATCTGAATCCAAATCTATGGTAACTAATCTGTGTTCTCCAGGCAGTGCCAGTAAATAAATCAGTGAAGGACACAGCACCTCTATCTGATAAATGATTGGTGCACATAGAGTGCTTCCACACAAAAATCCTCCTTTTTATTAAGTACAACGCACACATCAAAAATGCAATAATCTAGAACATTCCAGAATATAGTTACCCAAAGTCTGAGCTGGTATCAAGTGGAAGCAACAGGTTTCTGGTAGCCAGCCTTTCTCTTAGCTGCTGGGGAGTTTTATGTCAGTGACTCGTTGCTAATAAAAAATTCAAACTTCTCCAAAGTACACTCTCTAATGAAACTGTTTATAGGTTTTCTCAGGACCAAGCACATAACTCATAGTGGCCCCTATTAGGCTAGCAATCTCCCTAGAACAGCTTTTAGCAACAGTGAATAATAATTCATTATTTTACTTATCAGCAAAGCCACTTCAGCAAGAAACTTACAAACACAGGTACCCAGACCAAGGTAATCTATTCACATTCCTCCCCACCCCCTCTCATGAATCTGTCCTTTCACTTTATCTATTTTAGTTAGTAACACTGCAATTGTGCAGATGTTTTTGTTCTGTCTGCCTAAGCCAAGGCCAGATTTTTTTCCTGACTCTCTAGTGTCCTCTCTTCCAGCTCATGGTGGCTATGTGCACAAGATGGCTGTGGTTTATATTAAATCCAGGTATTTAATAACACAGCCTTCTTCAATGCTTCACCCTTACCTCAGTGCTCTTCTATGTTCAGGCCCAGCAGCTAGCCAGGAGCTCTTTCTTGCTCCCTCGGTCCCAGCTAGCACTGAACTGTCCATGGTGCTGTAGTCCTTCAGCCCACTAGGAGCACCATTTTCACTCCTCAGGCTCCAAGCAGCAACTGACTCTGGTCTTCACTGCAGCTCCTTTTACATTAGTCTGCAACCCTCTGATTGGCTAGCACCTTGCAGCCATCCTTTGATTTGGCTGTTTTCCTGCAGACTCTCTAGGCCACTTGGAGGACTCCTCTACAGCTCTTTTCCTGGGATGGGTGTGGCAGGACCCTGAGGCCCCTAACTGAGGTTCACTGGGACTAGTCCACCCCATCACATGAACCTTCCCAGTCCCAATGAAACTCCTGATTAGTGAGCTGTTGTATGGTTCCACTATGGCAATCAGGCATGGACAGAATTTGGACAGAAGAATTATCATTCCCATGAAGCACTGTACCCCTCTCACATCCACTGGACCTAGCATGTCTCTCATTGCCTTGATCTTGTTGGAATCTGCTTTCAATATCCCTGCTATGAGAATATGTCCAATGTGATGTCACCTCATGCTGTCTGAGTCACAATTTTTTTTCTGGACTAAATTTTATGTTCTTGTCCCTGCATCACTATAGAAAAGTTTCTAGCTTTCTGTCATGGTCTTTTTCAGCTTCTGTGTCATTGCTCCCTTTACCTACAATGAAGATATCATCTGCAATTATTTTCAACCCAGGCAGTCCTTCCAGTGCTTGAATGAGTTTTCTCTGGAACATCTCTGGTGCTGGGTTTATGCCCATTGCCAGGCGCATCCATCTGTAGAGGCCAACTGGTGTTGCAAAGGTTGTCAGCTTGCTGGACTCTTTATCCAGGCTTATGTGTCCAAACACATTGCTCACATCACAGACCATAAAAATTCTGGCTTTGGGGAATTCTGGCAAGAAGTCCACAGTTGTGGATAGTAGCCATCTTATCAATGCCCAGTTCAGTAGCTTTGGGTCTATGCAGATGCACAATTTTCCTGATAACTCTTTAACATCACCATGATGCTCCCCCAGGCTGTATTGCTCTCTACAGATGCTATGATGCCCCTTCTCTGCAGAATTTCAAGCCCCTTGCAGATTTGATTATGTAGTTGTTGGGATATGTATGGGTTAAGTAGAGACCTGGGAAGTTGCTAATGTGCTGACATGGCATTAGGGGACAAAGGCATAAGAAGGCTGTAGTTCTTTGTTTAATAAATAAGTTGCCATATTTTGCCCTTCCCTGTTGCTTGTAAGAACTGATATGTGTTGCAGCTGCATAAGAAATGTGGGGATCTAAAGGATACCTTTTGGGTAAAGCAGTGTTATCTCCTCGTCCCTTCCTTTCCCAGCTACATAAACAAGCCCTGGCTTCTGGCCCCTTCTGACCTCCCTGAGAATTGCTGACCAGGGAGATTTGTGGCAACAAATTGTTGCAAAGAAATATATTTTCAAGGTAAAATGCCTGTGTAATATGTGTAATGCTGTGCACAATAGAGAGGGTGGGTTTACTAACAAAATGGGTGTTTTTTATTACTTAATAAGGGTTTTTGGGGTGTTGTAACAGATGTAGGCTTGTACATACTAACAAACAAAAAGAATGTGCTGTAAGTAATGCAGTGCTTACTGGACAATTGGGTCCAGGGGAAGAAGTATTGCAATAAAGAAGCCTGTAATCATATCCACCCCTGGGTCAGCCTGCTCTTTCTTCTAGCAGTAGTACTACTGGAATGTTTCTTTATAGGTAAGCACACAGGTTCCACTCTGGGGTCTACTTCCAGTCATAGCTTTTAGAGCCCCGTTGCTTTTGAAAACCTCCTCGTATGCTTTTAAAATTGCCTCCATTGTCCATGGGATTCCACTTTTTTGCTTCTTGCACTGCAATTATAAACTTCTGATGTTGCACCCTGATTAGATCCCTGGCTCATATGGCCATGTTACCCAACAGGGGTCTCTGGTACCTACCATCCACTAACACAAAATTCAGTTGGTTCCATCTGTTATATTTTGGGTTAGTTACTATGAGGTCACATTTTCCTATGGGCTACATTAAGCTCTCATTGTACATTTCTAAATCTCACCTGCTCTTTGTAATGGATGTATTCAAGTCCAATTCACTCTGAGCAATCATACTGCTGGAGGTCCTGATATACAGCTGAACTCACACAGGGACATGTCCCTTTTACCATTGTTGCATGCACAGAAGCTGGTGTATTCCTGCCTTGACTGCCTGAACCTGGACTCTTGACTCTTGGACTCAAGATGAGGGTCCTAATGTCATCAGTGCTGTCTGGTGTATCATTTTTTGATGCATTTGGGATGGTTGTGTTGGTAACAGGGCTTGACTGGTCTGGAACACATGGTTCTGCAGAGATTCTAGGCAGTGCAGCTACTATGAGGCAGTCCAGGAAGGCTGCCAAACATATACTGGGTCTGGTGCAGACCAGGATCAGGAAGTTACAAAAGTGCCTTAAATCCACTTTATATCACCCTCCCCTAGGTTGTGAGTTCTGGGCTGTGCCTCTCAGAGGCCACCACCATTGAAAACATCTATTATTCCTGTGAAACACTTGCATAAACAGCATCATGGTGATTGCAAGGAAGAATAGAAATGGTCCATCCTGCATCAGGTCCCTTTGCACCATTTCAGTGATGGGGTAATAATAAAGATACTTAAATCTTGCATCTCCCTCCAGACCAGGGAATTAAGCTGCTGGTCCCTTCTGTAATTCACTGTGATCACCATAGCAGGTCTGACTTTAGTTCACCTGCTGTCTTGTTCTCTCGGGCAATGACAGGTTAAGCAAGGGACCAACTAGCCTTCATAAAGCAAAGTACTATTAATTAGGAAGAAAAGCATTACAAGGAAAACACAATTTGAAAACCAATAAATAGTTTACATGCAGGCCTTGGCTTACCCTGGATCCATCTTCTCCATGGAGACCCTGATAGGAACAGAGTACTTCACACCTTTTTAGTAGGGTCTGTCTCTTTTTGGTCATAGCTTCATGTCCATTATTGGATTGAGTGGGTGTCACCTCTTTTCCAATGTTAGGGTGGTTGCTTTGCACAGTTTTTAGTTTTGTTCGGCTGGCTTCTCCAACCAGGTCAAACTCATCTATTCAACTCCACCAGTGGGTTAGAGGCTTCTGTAGACCGGTTACTGGCTTAGGGATTGGCAATAATTACTTTCTCCCCAATCTGCAGTGATTTCACTTCCTGCAGGAATCGCCTGTGACACCCCCACAGAGTCTGAATATAACTCCTGATCCATACAGACACATACGCATAGCCTATGAATACTCCATGTGTCCATAATGTGTGTCACACCACGCATTGGAATGTTGCGAAACCACATCTTGGTCTAGAAGTCCTCTTTCAGACCTTTTCAGACATTCTGTATTTTGATCTGTTCCTGCTCTCCTGATGCATTTTCCTTTTCCATTTGGAAGGGCGGGGGGGGGGGGGGGGGAAATGGAGTTTTACTTGAAAATTTCAAACTGTAACACCTTGGATAGGTGGGGGAAACCCATTAGCTTTGATAGTTAAATCCAAGTGTGTTTGACCTGGGTAACTTCCAGCGGAACACTGCAAAACACAATGGGCTTGAATCTGTTTCCACTCCATGGCAGTGAAAATGAAGAGTAAGGCCTTCTCTGCACTAGAACAGGTTTTATGATATAACTATACCAACAATCCCTTTGAGGGGAAACTGAGTTTATACTGGCAGAAGAGTGTTTTTTTGCCAGTATACCTTGTACCATTTCCTTCAATGAAATAAGCTATACTGGCAAAAATCATGTTTTTACTTGTATAATTGCATCTACAACTAGGTCTTTGGCCACAGAGAAATGTCTTGGGTTTTTCTAAATCCTATTTCTAATTGACATGACTATATTGGCAAATATTTCTAGTGTAGACCCAGCCTAACTCTACTGAAATCAATGGAGTAACATTGGTATGAGTGAGAGGAGAATCAGTCCCCAGGTCTCCTCAAATGCTCTTTGTAAAGGCGTGCGGTAGAAAAATGTTATGAAGGAAGGCATCTCAGTCTGTCCTATTTGAAACTGGAGATAGGGGAGAAGAAAACAAGGAGAAAAATCAGATAGAGCTGTTCCGTTTAAGGTAAAAAAAATCAATGGCATGTAGGTCGTAGCGTGACTGAACACTTACTACGAAAGAAATTAAATTTAAGGCTTGAATTAATCAGTAGCATGTTGGTTATTATGGAGGAAAAAAATTGAACCAGACATGAAATATTAGCATCCTTAGAAGCAGGGCTAACACACTGGCAAAGCATGGTGACATACCCTGCTCTATTGCTTGGTCTACTAAAGGATAACAACCTACTCCTGTGTGAGATTTAGGTGACGGCTGATAGGGGGTTGGTGTCTCTTTGTTGTCCGAACTACCTTGGCCAATGCTACTCCTTTCTATTTTCCACTCTTGTGTTTGCAAAGCAGAAACCAGAATCCAAGTTGCTGCATCTGGTGCAAATTGAAATAAAACAAAGGCATGCTCATTTTAGCCACATAATTTAAGAAAGGCGACAGGCTGATAACATTTAGAACAAGCCTCATGCACACCAGTCAGCCATTATCCTTCAGAAGCAGGTGGCAGATGGCATGAAATCATCTTTGTCAGACCTCCGTAGCTTCACTGCCACATTTGGGAGGATGGTTCTTGTAATGACTACTTGCATATTCATACTGTGTGATGGGCACTTTTCAATTTCTGTGCACCTCATTTTGGGAGGAAGCTAATATGGCTACATGTGTACTTGATGGCATCATTCACATTTGGCTTCATTAAGGGAACAAAGAAGATTTCTCTTGCCTCTCTGATAGTATCGGAATGTCACAGGGAATCAATATACAGACAACAGCTGTGCCAGCTGGAGGGCTTGGAGCACAGAGGTTTGTATATATAACACATTTAAGATATATTACCATAATGAACTGATTAGTCTGCATGCATGCCACTGCCCTCTACTGGATGGAATCAGAACTACTCATATGCATGTCATAGACTCTGTATCACTAATAGTGATTCTCCTTTAGTTCTTGTGTTAGGGACCTGTGCTTTTGGAGATGGAAGATCTCCTTTCTAAGCCTACTATCCCCACCAGAGTGGCCATGGTGTGTGCGGTATAGATAACTATAAAGTTCTAGATGTTCTGTGACAGTATACCATGATGTCCTTCCATGGATCTCAAAGTGCTTTACAAACCTTGGTATTCAGCAGATGGGTAAACTAAGACACAGAGAGGTTTCAAATTGCCCAAGGCTTTACACAGAGTCAGTAGCAGTGCTAGGCAATTTCCTTAGGGTCATGTAGGGCTGGATTGTTCAAACCTTACTTTCTTTAGTGAGAACTTTCCCAAGTAGCCCCAGTGATATCCATGACAAAACTCCCATTGATCCAACAGGGCCGTGATTTCACAGTGCTGCCAAATCTCACGATTTTAGTGCACCTCTTGCAGTAGCTGAGGTTTTGCTTAAAGCCCTTTGGAGGAGATATGAGAATCTTAGCTTTCACAGTTTGCAAAGGAAGTTTCTAGCCCTCATGGTTGCAGAGAAAATTTTGAAATCATGATACCAGTGCCCCCTAAAGACTTTAAAAAAAGACAAATACAATAAATCTAAAATGTATTATTAGTAGTATTATTTATTATTATTTTAAAATCCTGTTTCTTAAGCCAATTTCATGATTTGGGGGGGGGGCTGGAAGAGGGGATCACTGTCAAGCCTATAGTAAGACCTTAGAGCCAAGAATAGAACCGAGGATCCGTGAATCCCAGTCTGACAAGAATCTACTCCCTCTGAGCATTGGCCAACACTATCCTAGTCATGCTCTCTGCCTTTGGTACATTTTGGTGTTGGTCCTGCTTTGAGCAGGGGGCTGGACTAGATGACCTCCTGAGGTCTCTTCCAACCCTAGTCTTCTATGATTCTATGATTTCTTATTGTGGAATTTCACTAAGGCCCTGATCCAACAAAGCACTTAAACACATCCTTAACTTTAAGCAACTGAGCAATCCCACTGACATGGGACCAGGGCCTAACTGAAGGCTGTCAAAATATTATTTCAAAAACCCCAGAATGCTGCCATTTTCTTTCCTCCCGAGAAAGACACTTTTTTTTTTTTAGGGTTTTTTTTAGGTTTTTTGCCTTAAAATGATGCATATTCATATGGCAGTTTCTACTTTCCCCTGCAAACGACACACTGCATTCTAAGAGTATTCTGCCTAGCCAGAAGATATTATTAAATACCATAAAAATACAGATACACGCTGTGACATCTGGATGGAAATAGCCCCACAGTCACATCTTTACAGAGGCATCCCATCTCTGAGGCAGAGCTCAGACGTGTAAAACGGTCATTAATGGCATCTTAATGGACCTCAGCAGCCTCTAGGGGCTTTAAATATGTTACTCCATGGTGAGTTCTAGTGGAGGTTTGTTGGCAGATGGAGAGTTGTAGGAACTCAAGATGTAACAGCAGAAATATTAGTGCCCTAAACACACATTTTGATTTTTTTTCCTGGAATGGCTCATAATTCATTATATGTTTTTGGTCCAGTCAGGATTCATTTACGTGCATGGAAGGCTGGTATTTTTTTTTCCATTTATATTTTTGGCTGAGGGTGGTTCATATGCAGAGAACACTACAATAATTTTGAAGGGGGAAAGAAAGTCATTATTTTTAAAAGGTTTTATGTTGATTGGATTCAGGGGAACTTTATAGTCAACCCAGAGCAACAATAAAAATAAATGGCAAACTAACAAATCAATTTGAACTAAAAACATATAAAGGAACACATCAGGGATAGCCTCTCTTCCCATGACTTTGTGCCAGGATTGCAGAATAAGAGAATTTAGAGAGAGATTTGGGTTGAAAGAGTGTGATCCTTAAAAATGACCTTTAACCATACAAAATGGGTGAAATTTTCATGATTCTCATTGTCTTCAGCACTTCTACAGCAAAGATCTCAAAGTACCTTTAAAATGTTGTGGCAGGCATCACTAGGTGGCGCTGTTATCCAGAGGCTTTCAAGTTCTTTTTGCAAGCAAGTTTTGACTCTTTTTGGAAGATGTTGTGTTTGCTGTTAGTACCAAAAGCATTGTGATGGTATTTTTAGTTACCACTAGATTTTGAGGACTTATTGTTACATATTATACTTGTAACAGAAGTTGGAGGAAACATTATTTATTTATATACAATATCAATATGTATCTTGACTGACCAATACATAGATTAGGTCAAATGGTACAGTAACTAGGGCACTGGATGCAGACTGTGTTCACATATCAATGCCTCTGTTTCCCGATCCGCCCTTTGTCTGTTTTGTCAATTTAGTGTGTGAACTTTCTAGAGCAAAGTCTGTCACTAACTGTTTATACAAAACCTAGAACAAAGGGCCCTTCCTCTCAGTTGGGGCCTTTGGGTGTTACTATTATACAATAATAATACAAATTAATAATAAGTAAAACCAGTGCAAGGTAGCAGTGATCAGACCAACTCTGGCCCCAATAATTTTTTTAATGTTTTGGTTAAGGCAAAATGGTTGAAACTATAGTAAAGAACAAAATTGTTAGACACATAGATGAAAATAACTTGTTGGGGAATAGTCAACATGGTTTTTGTAAAGGGAAATCATGTCTCACCAATCTACTAGAATTCTTTGAGGGAGTCAACAAGCATGTGGACAAGGGTGATCCAGTGGATACAGTGTACTTAGATTTTAAGAAAGCTTTTGAAAAGGTCCCTCACCTTAAGCAAATTAAGCTGTCATGGGATAACAGGGAAGGTCCTCTTATGGATTAGTAACTGGTTAAACTATAGGAAACAAAAGGTAGAAATAAATGATCAGTTTTCAGAATGGAGAGAGGTAAATAGTGGTGTTCTCCAAGGGTCTGTAGTGGGACCTGTCCTATTCAACATATTCATAAATGATCTGGAAACGGTGAGGTGCCAAAATTGGCAGATGATACAAAACTACTACAGATAGTTAAGTCCCAGGCAGACTGCAAAGAGCTACAAAAGGATCTCTCAAAACTGGGTGACTGGGCAACAAAATGGCAGATGAAATTCAGTGTTGATAAATGCAAAGTAATGCACATTGGAAAACATAATCCCAACTATACCTATAAAATGATGGGATCTAAATTAGCTGTTAGCACTCAAGACAATCCAGGAAGTTTTTGGAAAGTGTAGGGGACAATTTCCTGGTGCAAGTGCTGGAGGAACCAACTATGAGCAGAGCTCTTCTAGACCTGCTGCTCACAAACCGGGAAGACTTAGTAGGGGAAGCAAAAGTGGATGGGAACCTGGGAGGCAGTGACCATGAGATGGTCAAGTTCAGGATCCTGACACAAGGAAGAAAGGAGAGCAGCAGAATATGGACCCTGGACTTCAGAAAAGCAGACTTTGACTCCCTCAGGGAACTGATGGGCAGGATCCCCTGGGAGAATAACATGAGGGGGAAAGGAGTCCAGGAGAGCTGGCAGTATTTTAAAGAATCCTTATTGAGATTGCAGGAAAAAAACATCCCAATGTGTAGAAAGAACAGTAAACATGGCAGGCGACCAGCTTGGCTTAACAGTGAAATCCTTGCTGACCTTAAACGCAAAAAAGAAGCTTACAAGAAGTGGAAGATTGGACAAATGACCAGGGAGGAGTATAAAAATATTGCTCAGGCATGCAGGAGTGAAATCAGGAAGGCCAAATCACACTTGGAGTTGCAGCTAGCAAGAGATGTTAAGAGTAACAAGAAGGGTTTCTTCAGGTATGTTAGCAACAAGAAGAAAGTCAAGGAAAGTGTGGGCCCCTTACTGAATGAGGGAGGCAATCATGCAGCAGATCCTCAAGGAATCAATTCTGAAGCACTTAGAGGAGAGGAAAGTGATCAGGAAAAGTCAGCATGGGTTCACCAAGGGCAAGTCATGCCTGACTAACCTAATTGCCTTCTATGAGGAGATAACTGGGTCTGTGGATGAGGGGAAAGCAGTGGATGTGTTATTCCTTGACTTTAGCAAAGCTTTTGATACAGTCTCCCACAGTATTCTTGCCAGCAAGTTAAAGAAGTATGGGCTGGAGGAATGGACTATAATGTGGATAGAAAGCTGGCTAGATCGTCGGGCTCAATGAGTAGTGATCAACAGCTCCATGTCTAGTTGGCAGCCAGTTTCAAGTGGAGTGCCCCAGGGTTGGTCCTGGGGCCAGTTTTGTTCAGTCTTCATTAATGATCTGGAGGATGGCGTGGACTGCACTCTCAGCAGATTTGCAGATGACACTAAACTGGGAGGAGTGGTAGATATGCTGGAGAGTAGGGACAGGATACAGAGGGACCTAGACAAATTAGAGGATTGGGCCAAAAGAAACCTGATGAGGTTCAACAAGGACAAGTGCAGAGTCCTGCACTTAGGACGGAAGAATCCCATGCACTGTTACAGACTAGGGACCGAATGGCTAGGAAGCAGTTCTGCAGAAAAGGACCTAGGGGTTACAGAGGATGAGAAGCTGGATATGAGTCAACAGTGTGCCTTTGTTGCCAAGAAGGCTAACGGCATTCTGGGCTGTATAAGTAGGGGCATTGCCAGCAGATCGAGGGACATGATCGTTCCCCTCTATTCGACATTGGTGAGGCCTCATCTGGAGTACTGTGTCCAGTTTTGGGCCCCACACTACAAGAAGGATGTGGAAAAATTGGAAAGAATCCAGTGGAGGGCAACAAAAATGATTAGGGGGCTGGAGCACATGACTTATGAGGAGAGGCTGAGGGAACTGGGATTGTTTAGTCTGCAGAAGAGAAGAATGAGGGGGGATTTGATAGCTGCTTTCAACTACCTGAAAGGGGGTTCCAAAGAGGATGGATCTAGACTGTTGTCAGTGGTTCCTGATGACAGAACAAGGAGTAATGGTGTCAAGTTGCAGTTGGGGAAGTTTAGGTTGGATATTAGGAAAAACTTTTTCACTAGGAGGGTGGTGAAGCACTGGAATGGGTTACCTAGGGAGGTGGTGGAATCTCCTTCCTTAGAGGTTTTTAAGGTCAGGCTTGACAAAGCCCTGGCTGGGATGATTTAGTTGAGGATTGGTCCTGCTTTGAGCAGGGGGTTGGACTAGATGACCTCGTGAGGTCCCTTCCAACCCTGATATTCTATGATTCTATGATTCTATGAAAGAGATCTTGGAGTCATTGTGGATAGTTCTCTGAAAACATCCACTCAATGTGCAGCTGCAGTCAAAAAAGGAAACAGAATGTTGGGAATCATAAGAAATCATAAGGAAGGGATAGATAATAAGACAGAAAATATCATATTGGCTCTCTATAAATCCACGGTATGCCCACATCTTGAACACTGCATGCAGATGTGGTCACACCATCTCAAAAAAGATATATTGGAATTGGAAAAGTTTCAGAAAAGGGCAACAAAAATGATTAGGGGTATGGAATGGCTTCCATATGAGGATAGATTAATAAAACCAGGACTTTTCAGCTTGGAAAAGAGATGACTAAGAGGGGGATATGATAGAGGTCTATGAAATCATGACTGGTGTGGAGAAAGTAAATAAGGAAGTGTTATTTACTCCTTCTCATAACACAAGAACTAGGGGTCATCAAATGAAATTAATAGGCAGCAAGTTTAAAACAAACAAAAATAAGTATTTCTTCACACAATGCACAGTCAAGCTGTGGAACGCTTTGCCAGAGGATGTTGTGAAGACCAAGACTATTACAGGCCTCAAAAAAGAACTAGATAAATTCATGGAGGATAGGTACATCAATGGCTATTAACCAGGATGGGCAGGGATGGTGTCCCTAGCCTTTGTTTGCCAAAATCTGGGAATAGGCGACAGGGGATGGATCACTTGATGATTACCTGTTCTGTTCATTCCCTCTGAAGCACCTGGCATTGATCACTGTTGGCAGACAGGATACTGTGCTAGATGGACCTTTGGTCTGGCCCAGTATGGCCATTCTTATGTTCTTATGTATTTGGATTTTCCAGTATTCATCCCAAATTATTCCTAGAACCATCAAAGGTTTGCTCAATAGCTAGCAGCCACCGCTTCATTTGTACAAGGGACCCACTTGCCTGCCTGTGATTTTTGCATTCTGTGTTGCTGAAATGGCATACCGGTTAAAACACTGAATGTAAAGCAATGAAGGGTATGTGCTATGAATTAACAAAAGAAAAAGTGAAATGAACTTGAAGTTACGTGAATTAGCTTCACAGGAAGGTTGTTATTGCCCCTGTTAGCAGCTAAAATTCACATGCAGACACATCTTAAGTAATGTGTTGAGCTGTCCGAGAGGTAATTTGAATGCTGTCAAGACAAACAAGAATATGCTCACAAATTCAAGAGCAATATATGTGCAATTTGCACAACATCAATTCCTTTGGTTGCTTGTGGATGGAGCCATCACCATCAATTAAGTTACCGACTCTTTGATTCAAATTACTTTTTGACACATAGTGAACAGAATGTCTCACGTGAGCTTTATTTTCCTCAGTGTTCCCTAGGCAGCCATATAGTAAATGTAAACAGGTGGAACTGTGGAACATCGCTGCTCCTGAATCATCTGACTAACAGAGTAGGAAGAACCATCATAATAAATATAAATATTATTCTCTGATGGGAGACAATGAGAATGGATATTTCCATCTGCACTGCTCAGCCTTTGACATTGTAATAAATTGTGTCAAAAAGGGGCCTAATAAAAATGCAGAGCCAGATCCTCAGCTGGTATAAATCAGCAGATTTCCATTGGTTTCAGTGTAGACATGCCAATCCACACCAGCTGAATACCTGGCCCACATTGTAGTCTTGAAGTTAGAGCACAGGACTGGGTGTCAGGAGACAAATTCTCACCACTAAGAGATGACAAGGACAATAATAGTGATAATAAATAAGACACTTGAAGAGTGATATTCACCCCAGACACTGACCTATGTAAGGGCTATGCCTTACTTGTGTTCTACCTAAGCCCAGCTTTGAGATGTTAATGTGTTATGGGCTTTATAGCATTCCCTGGACTGGAATGAATTTCACTCTAAGTCAACACTATGATCTGTAAGTCCCTTTACATGTTGTGTCAGTTCTGTTTGTCTGTTGCAGACTACTCCAGGCAGAAACTGTGTCTTCCTTTGTCTTGTACAGCTCCAAGCACAATCAGTGCTTAATAAATCATCAATTATTATCGGATGCATGCAGTGGAAAATAAACTAAAACCTCTTCAGCGCATCATCAATGATTCATAGATTCATAGATTCTAGGACTGGAAGGGACCTCGAGAGGTCATCGAGTCCAGTCCTCTGCCCGCATGGCAGGACCAAATACTGTCTAGACCATCCCTGATAGACATTTATCTAACCTACTCTTAAATATCTCCAGAGATGGAGATTCCACAACCTCCCTAGGCAATTTATTCCAGTGTTTAACCACCCTGACAGTTAGGAACTTTTTCCTAATGTCCAACCTAGACCTCCCTTGCTGCAGTTGTAGGATCTACAACCTATCCTGAAGGACGATCCCTCACTGTCACAGATCTTGGGAGACAGGCCAGTCCTCGCTTACAGACAGTTCCCCAACCTGAAGCAAATACTCACCAGCAACCACACACCATACAACAAAAACACTAACCCAGGAACATATCCTTGCAACAAAGCCCATTGCCAACTCTGTCCACATATCTATTCAACGGACACCATCATAGGAACTAATCACATCAGCCTCACTATCAGAGGCTCGTTCACCTGCACATCTACCAATGTGATATATGCCATCATGTGCCAGCAATGCCCCTCTGCCATGTACATTGGCCAAATCCGACAGTCTCTACGCAGAAGAATAAATGGACACAAATCAGACATCAAGAATTATAACATTCAAAAACCAGTTGGAGAATACTTCAACCTCCTTGGTCACTCAATTACAGACCTAAAAGTCTCAATTCTTCAACGAGAAACTGCAGAACTGGAATTAATTTGCAAACTGGACACCATTAAATTAGGCTTGATTAAAGACAGGGAGTGGATGGGTCATTACACAAAGTAAAAACTATTTCCCCATGCTAATTTTCCCCTACTGTTACTCACACCTTCTTGTCAACTGTTTGAAATGGGCCATCCTGATTATCACTACAAACGTTTTTTTTTTTTCCTGCTGATAATAGCCCACCTTAATTGATTAGTCTTGTTACAGTTGGTATGGCAACATCCATTTTTTCATGTTCTCTGTGTATATATATTTTCCTACTGTATTTTCCACTGCATGCATCCGATGAAGTGGGTTTTAGCCCACAAACGCTTACGCCCAAATAAATTTGTTAGTCTCTAAGGTGCCACAAGTACTCCTCGTTCTTTTTGCTGATACAGACTAACACGGCTACCACTCTGAAACCTATCAATTATTATGTATCTCACTATAATATGTAGAACTGTGAAACAATCTAAGACCTCGAATACAGCAAAGCTCTTAAGAATATGTAGCAATGAGACAATTTGCACGCTTAGAGATAAACGTGTTGGGTTTTTTTCTGGAGCAGGGGCTAAAAGCTAAGTTCTGCACATTGGGTTCCATGTTGGTGGACTCTTGCATCTCATGGATCTCATCACAGGACTGGAGCCAATTGTGATGCTCTTTTGACGAGCTCCAAATTAATATTTTTATATAGCAGGTCCACAATGGACATGTCATGGTGCTGTTATCTGAAGATGAATCTGCTCAGGACATGATGGCATGGATCCCAACCAGCAAAGCCTCACTAAGCAGGAATGGTGAGGATGTGCATACAAAGATTGCCAGCCCTCAGGTAACTCTGGAGACTCTCAGAGGAGAATCGCTATTGGTGGAGGTCCTTTGGAGTTAGTGGCTGTTTGAGTTATGACAAGTGACTGACAGGCTGAGAGACAATAGGAGAAAAATGCACTGTACACAAGTGAGCAATGATTGATTAAAATAACATGGATGAGGGAAGGCATTATGCCTGAAGAAACATATGATCTAAGATATGCAGCTTGACTACCACTGTGAAGACAGCTGAGATGAGAATAAATGGTGGCACTGGAATATGTAAGTCATCAGTGGCATATGTATCTCCCGAGCAAAATGAAGGAGAGATAAAGAACATGGTGTTCTTTTTTGCTGCTAAAATGGGCAAATAAAAGGAAAAGGATATTGATTAAAGAGGAACCTCAGTCACCTTGATAATGACTGGGCAATCACCAGAGAATCAGGGAGGAATGGTGCGATGGTCAAATACTGCATATCTCTTTTACAGAATACACTTAACAACCAGTGCAATCAGAAGCTATTCTGGACTTAGTCCCTGAAAATGAGCCAAGTATGACATATACGACAGAAATAGTCAAACATCTAGGGTCTACTGTAGTGATCATAATATATTCAGATATGAAATATTCCTCAGGGTACAAGTGAAAATAGAATCTCAGAAGTTAATGCAACTTTTTTTTTAAAAAAGGCTGGTTTGGAGAGTCTAATATATGGAATAATTTGAAGGAAGTAAAATGATATCAACAGCAGTGCAGAAAATCTACCATTATGAAAAAAGTAGGAAGTTCTGTATCTAATTGGCAGATATGGAGGATGGATACCAACTATATTCATCCCAATAAAAATCTGGGTATCATAAAAACGGATGGCAGAGACAAGGATGTGGTTAAGCAAAGATAATAAGGAGAAGCAGAAGGCATTTGAAAAGTTCAAAGGATATGTTAAGTGGGAGGACTGGGTAGATTATAAGTATAGATAAAGCAAGTAAGAAATAATTGGAGTGAAAATGAACAATGAATATGAAACAGGCCAAGACATCTCAGCCCCATGGGGTGTTCAGATATTTACACAATAGGCAAACGGGAAGAAGGATATCCTTGGTAATTGTGATAATGAGTTGCGTTGTTATGTAATACATCGGCGCTGCAAAATAGCCTTGTTCATCATTATAGGACCTGATCCAAAGCCTACTGAAGTCAATGGGAGTCTTTCAACAGGCTTTGGATCAGGTTCTACAATAATACTAATTTGGGCTGGAGGTTTGAAGGGAGTTGAGGACCCGTTTCCTGGGAGTTTGGTTCCTAAATCTCTTAAACTCCTTTGTAAATCCCAACTTTTACTTCTTTAGCAGGTCCCATCCTCACCACTGTTTTTAAACAACAATAAAAAAACAAAACAAAAAAACATACTTGAATGAAATTCACATTCAATTCAAGCCAAACAATTGTGTCTCTTAAGGGAAAAGGGGTGGGAGGGAAAGATAATAAATGTGTCACCCAAAATGCTGACATAAAAAACCCCCAAACAACAAAGAACATAAAGTAAGGCATTTTTTTTAATGGCACAAAATGGATTCAGATTTATTTTGTAGGAGGAGACAAGCCTCACACTCGACAGCCCATCTCAGCCCAATCTAAGGCCCTGATCCTACAGTTAGATCCAGGTGGACAACCCTTGTGCTTGAGCAGATTCCATGTGAAATGAAGGGTCAATTCCCGCAGATTTATTTGCAGGATCAGGGCCTAAGTTAGGGTAGCAGGTTGCTAAATGGTACATGGTGTGTGAGTACAGATAGCCCTGAGAAGGATGCCTCAGATATATTCAGGCCTTACACTTAATAAAGCAGAATCAGCTTGAAATCAGTTCCCTGCTTCATAAGCAGCCAATGTGAAGAATGTAGGATGAGCATAATAATAATACCTAGTTCTTATATGGCACTTTTCATCAGTATTTCTAAAAGTGCTTCACAAAGGAGGTCACAATCACCCCCATTTTACATGTAGGGAAACAGAGGCAAATAACTTGCCTGGAGGTACCAGAAGGATAGCGACAAGAACCCTGACTTTTTGCATCACAGTCCAGTCTTCTGTCTACTAGGCTACACTTCCGGGCTTGTGAATAATTAAACAAGTATGCTGCTGCTTTGTGAACAAGCTACTGGGGATGGTGGTTCCCAGTTGAATGCTCACATGTGCTGTGGAGCTCAAGAGGTTAGTACGGACTGAATTTCTATCTGGCCATTGGCTTCTCCGCTGAGACTATCGACAAGGGTGCCAGTTAGCAGTGATTTCACTGGAGAGTTTTGTGACGGGGACAGTTGACAATTAGGAACATCAGACTCAACAGTTGTCAGATTTGGACAGTTTTTTGGTGGGAAATAGTGTTTTTGACTAAAAGATGTTTTGTGTGAAAAATCTCTACTTTTATGTGTGTGTATAATGGGGGGGGGGGGGGGGGGAGAAGAGGAATTATTTGAAAGATGAATGCCCAAAAAACATTTCTTCTGAAATGATACTGCAGTGCCTCACACTCCCATTGTTCTCTATTTGTTGGGCTCCCCAGAGAGATTTCACCTCCTATGAGGCATCATGACCATGCAACTACCATGATAGGAATAAATTGCCTAGGGAGGTTGTGGAATCTCCATCTCTGGAGATATTTAAGAGTAGGTTAGATAAATGTCTATCAGGGATGGTCTAGACAGTATTTGGTCCTGCCATGCGGGCAGGGGACTGGACTCGATGACCTCTCGAGGTCCCTTCCAGTTCTAGAATCTATGAATCTATGAATCTATTTGCCATCTCCAGTCACCAAGAAGGGCAACTGTGGTGCATCATGGGAAGTATAGTCTGAGCAGGAAGCTTGACTTACAGAGGCAAATGGGAGCTTGGGGAACCTGAACTACAACTCCCATGATGCACCACAGCAGCATTTTTTAATTTCAAATTTTCCCCTAAACATTTTGCTGCGGGTGGTGGAAGGAAAGAAAATTATTTTCCAGCCAGCTCCCACCAGATGCGAACAGCTTTTTTTCACTACAAACCTATGCTGGATTAATCTCAGGTATTATTTGTGCACGTGTGTGTTTCCTAAATGATAATTTATACTACCGAAATCCAAACCATCTGAAATAGCATACATGTTTTTACTGCAGAATTTTTGTCCATCAGCAAACTGCATCTCACAACATGCTTTAGAGGAAAGTAAATATTATTATACCCATTTTAGGTGAGAGGAAACTGAGGCAATGTAAACGGTAAGATTAAACATCCTTCTTTAAATCTATAGAGAGAGTCAGCAGCAGAGTTGAGAACAGAATCCATGGCTTCTTTCTCCCAGTACTCTCCTGTCACTGCTGCCTCACTTTTCAACTCTAAGACACCACACTTGCTTATAGTTAATGGGAAAGAAATAGAAAAAAATCTTCAGACTTCCTTGTCGCAATCATTTTCTTTATTAGCACTGTACCCTGCCCCAGCTAGTCAGTAATATATATAATCAGTAAATATGGCTTATTAAATGCTTGGGCCAGGTTATCTGCCTGTCAGCAAAAGGGGAAAACATGTGTTTGGTACATTGCTGCTGAGTGTGCTTTCCATTTCATCCCAGTGCACACCTCAGCTGTACCCAGCATTTAATAAGCATTGTATTCAATGCCCTTTTTAAAATGATTGAATTATGGCTGTTTTTATGGTTCTGTAAAAGCCTTTATTAATTTGGGGGAAGCTGCTGCATCTTCTCAGCCCGACCAATCGCCACCGAGCAATTAAATTATTCATGCGGCTTCCAGTTGGCGTTGTTTATTGTGTCCAGCTCATGGCACTTGTAATTTGGAAGGAGGGAGGGGAAGAGGAATGTAGGGTGGGGGGAGTCATTACTGTTCTCATACAGAAGTAAAGATAGTCCTTGGGCTGTACAGGGTATGACCCGAGCAGATTAGCATGTCTGGTAAATTGCTCCATTGGTTAGGCACTGCTGCTTAAAGTCCTCTAACTTTCAAGTTCTGTCTTCTCTTAGCCCGGATCCTCAAATGTATTTAGTTGCTTAACTCCAATGGGAGTTAGGCACTTAAATGCATTTGAGTCTCTGGGCCTTCCCGCCCTGCAGTGTGCAATCCATTGAATGGCTTGGAGTTCCTGAAAACACACGTACACAAGCACCCTTCCTGCAAAACATGAGGGGATTCTAATGCCCCAGGACTGTATAGTGCACGACCTGAGATAACAGTGCATAAAGACACTTAAGATAGCTATATTATTCCAAGTGAACTAGCTTTGTTTTTCTTGTCCCTTCTGAATCTCTTAGCTGGTGCTTGAGCTTCAGAGAAAGAGTCAGTGTTTAAAAATTACCCCTTTAAGGAGTTGAGGTACTAAATTTGCTGTGATGTCTTGCTGTGTATGGATTTTTTATACAACACAGAGTCTGATCCTTAGCCCATTGAAGTCAAAGGCAAAAGTCCTGTTGACTTCAATGGAGACGGATTTGGACTTTCAGAATTAGGAATGTTTGTATTGAGTGGTGGAGCCATTCTCCGAGGAACTTTCCTTTTATCTAAGGCCTGATTCTCTCCTCTCCCAAACCCAGAACATGATTAATTCCATTAATTAAAAGTAGGAAACAAGCTGACTCTGAGGCGGTATGGTTCAGTGGCCAGGACCATATGCTGGGCCCGAGAAAACTAGAGCCTATTCCTGGTTCTAACCTGATGGGTGTCTTTGGGCATGATATTTTCTTTCTATGTGCCTCAGTTGCTGAGTGTGGTGGGAGTGTAATATATGAGCATACAGTGGAAGGCTGCCTGGCTCGTCTCTCAAGCCACGGTCAAGCAACCAGTTAGGAGGGGCAAGAGGGATGGGGGGAGCCATAAGAAACACTAACAACCAAATAAATGCCTGGCCCTGACCGAAGCACAACCTCACTGCTTACCCCTCCCATGCGATACAAAAGAGGTGGTACCAAGCCCCCAGACTCAAGACTCTCCAAAATGGAACATCACCATAAGTTTTAAGGGGTGGGACCAGGGGTATGCACTGCAGGTATATTTGAGCCTGCTAAAAAGGAGGTAGGAATAGGGAATAGGGACACGGGTAAAGGCTCTACAGCCATGTCAGCAGGCCCACTGATGGGGGTGAAAAAGGGGGCAATTGCCCAGAAGCCCCTGGGCCCTTTAAATCGCCCAGGTGGGCCGCAGGAGGGCTCCTAGGCGCGAGTTGGGTGGTACCGGCAGCAGTGAGGGCAGCCGCGTGGGCATGTGGAAGCCCTGGCCATGCTGGAGGAGCACGCACAGCAGCTCATTGGGCGCCAGCCAGCACAGGCGCAGCACCGCCCAAATGTCAGGCGGACGGCGTCCACGCGGGCTGGGGGCCCATTGACTGTTCTGCCCTGGGGCCCGGCATTGCTGTCGGTGGGCCTGGGCGTCAGAGCTATGGAGATGCTTGCTTGAAACTAACCCCAATAAACATCACATTGCCTGCACTTCGGACTTCTGGTCTTCTACTTTCTGTCTACATGACAAGAACCAGGGGAAGCGGGGAAAGGAAAGCCACTAACAGGCCCATTGGATAAAACAAGGTCATTCTACTATACATATGATATCTATCTATTCTGGAGACCCCTCTCACTGCAGTTTGGTTCTCATGCAAAGTCGATTATAGTCAAAGGCAAAACTCCGTTGACTTCAATGGTCCTGAAAATCTGGCTCTCTTTGATCCTATTTTTATGACATTTTGAGTGTCTTGTATGACTGTACTGCACACACCTTGCACATTTAGAAAAAAATAAGGAATGCAGTAATATTTGTGCATGCTGGATATAGGGTTGCCAATGTTCTAATCGCACAAAACACCCTAGCCCCCGCCCCTTCCCTGAGGCCATGCCCCCTGCCCTGCCCCTTCCCCGAGGCCCTGCCCCTGCTCACTACATTTCCCCTCGCAAAGTGGCTCGCTCTCCCCCACCCTCATTCACTTTCACTAGACTGAGGCAGCAGATGGGTGCAGGAGGGGGTTAGGTGCAATGTGGAGCTGGTGTGGAGCCAGGACAGGTAGGGACTAACCTGCCTTAGACCTGCAGCACCGGCGATTGGACTTTTAATGACCCAAAGCCACAAGGGTCCCTTTTCAACCTGGTCACCCTTGCTGGATAATCACCCTTGGAAGTGGCAGTGGCAACTGGCAGAGTGAAGGTATACTGGGAAAGTATCACGTAATTTGACAGCCCAGACTCTCCTGACTTCCTGAATGAGATGGAAATTAAGGGGTTAATAAATACCTTTGTGTAGATTGTGCCGCTTTCTGGATCTAAAGAGATTATATTTTTCAGCTCCCTGAGAAGCAGCAAGGCAGGAAGGCGAAGCAGCAAGGCAGGAAGGCAGGGGAGCTTTCTTTTGTACACTTGTTTTTAAAAGAAAAATAGCTTAGTAGGGATTTTAGTGCTGGAGCACAGAGAACTTCGGACTGGCAACATTGGCGGCTGAAGTCTCCTCGCCAGTGAAGAGACACAGCTCCGTTAGGGCTTTTTTCTTGGTTTTCGCCCCATATCATATTTTACAATAATGTTTAGCATTTCAAAAACTAGGCACGGGATGTGGCAGCCCAGCAGGCCTTGCCCTAAAGCTCCTTTAAAACCTTCCATCTCCTATTGTTCTCTCACGCTTGGCCTAGTGGCTCACTCTGCTGCTGTTCCCCATCTGTCCGTTGCTTTGTAATTAATGTAGCCTCAGCAGAAAATCTTTTCTCCTGGTTGTAGCATTTTCCTTCTGTCAATATGGATCTAGGCTCTGTGCTCAAAGTAGATAAAATTTGGGGGTAGACTCCTTAACTGGAATGCAGATTCCAGAGTCTTGCTATTATTATCTATGATAGCACTCAGAGGCCATGATCAGCAACAAGGTCCTCCTTGTTCTATGTGCTGTACAAACACAGAGGTAGACAACTTCTGCCCCAAAGACCTTACCCCAAGGGCCTGATTCACTACTGGATTACTCCAATTTTACACCACCATGACTTCAATGGAGTTACGTGGATCTAAACGTCAAATAAAGCAGTGATGAATCAGGCCCTTAGAAACTATCCTTAGAAACCAGATTGAAAAGAACCAGCTAGAAATGGAGAGTTGGGTTTCAGTGATTGTGGGAGATGTTTTGTGTGCGTTCCTAGCTTAGACAAACAGTGAAGGAAGAAAGTGTCAGGGAAAGGCACATTGACAAAGAGCAAAGGACACAACCCGCTTCATATCTACGCAAGGCAAATCAATTTAATGTCTTTCATTACTGCTTGAAAATGGAAACTTACATGCGAACAATAAACTTTAATCTGGTTGACAACAGTTTAAAAAATGCTCTGAAAGCAAGTTTCAGCTGCATGACATACTTTATGACACTTATTAAAAAGAGCCAATTAACCTGCCCAATGGTACATTTTAACTTGTTTTCTAAAAGGAAAGGCAGCAAAAGGGCAATGTTTTTCATTTGGGATGTTCTCAGCTGATTTCTTTCCCCCCTGTAAGTGAAGGACATTGCTACTGTCATTGTTTCTAACCAGTCCAGTCTGAAATATATGCTACTGGTGGCCCACCGACCCATACTGTCAGAGTGAATGGCTGCATGTTGTGTTAAACTTCATAGTCATTGCAGTTTGCTGTAGAAATTCATTAATTACAGTAATGACGACACCACAAGATGAGGCATTTAACAAGGTACATCTGTCTGGGTATTACAGAGCACTCTGGTTGCACCCACTTAAGCTAAGGTTACGGAAATGTTTCAGCTGTAACCCCAGTTTTTGCAGTCTCAGGATTTCCCCAAGCATAGGGACTGAATTTATTTTTTTACCCCCAAGTTTGGTGGAAGGCCCTTTTTGTATTTTGATTTGTCTGTGCAAAATCCTTTCTGCCATTTTTGAGTTATGGGAGCGTGAGGTGACCAAAAAACCTGTCGTCTTGTTATTATCTATTTATTTGTATTACCATAGTACTTAGCAGTCCCAGTCATTGACCAGGATGCCATTGTCCTAGGTGCTGTACAAACACAGACCAAATAGATGGTCCTTGTCCCAGAGAGTTTTGAGGGAAAAAACCCGAAACAAATTACACTTTATTTTTTAGACATACCAAGCTTCAGCCCTTATATACATGACTGGCATGGAGAAAGTAAATAAGGACGTGTTATTTACTTCTTCTCATAACACAAGATAGTGTCACCAAATGACATTAATAGTCAGCAGGTTTAAAATAAATAAAAGGAAGTATTACTTCACATAATGCACAGTCAACCTGTGGAACTCTTTGCCAGAGGATGTTGTGAAAGCCGAGACTATAACAGGGTTAAAAAAAGAACTAGATAAATTAAAGGAGGATAGGTCCATCAATGGCTATTAACCAGGATGGGCAGGGATGTCGTCCCTAGCCTCTGTTTGCCAAAAGATGGGAATGGGCGACAGGGAAAGGATCACTTGATGCTTACTTGTTCTATTCATCCCCTCTGAAGCACCTGGAATTGACCACTGTCGGAAGATGGACCTTTGTTCTGACCCAGTGTGGTCGTTCTTATGTTCTTAACCCCAGCTGGTTTATACCTGAATAGCTCCATGGACTTCTGTAGATCTATGCTGCTCTAGACCATCTGAAGATCTGGCCTGCTCTAGCTACAGCAACATTAACTGAAGCTGGGAATATGAAGGATGGCTTGTATGTAGCTCTCCAGGAGGACTAGTGTTTTTACTTGGCTTGTGATTGAAAGTCACTTTTGAACATGCTTAGGGGGCACCTTGCTACAATATTTTTAGCAAGTTTAATGAAGCCTTGTTTCCTTGATAACATCATTGGAACTTTTCCCTGTCTGGTCCCAGGCTGCTGCTGGGACAATTTATTGAAGTAAAATTGTATGTATCACACTGAAACACATAGTAAAGATACAACCAAAAAAACTTACCTTATTGCCATGAACCAGAGAAAATCATGGCAGGGCAAGAACAGTCTAATCTCCCCACAGGTTTCATTGCATTCTCCAATGTTCTAAGATTTAAGTACATTCATATTTCTTTACATTATGCTTATCCATGCTTAGCCCAGCTGTTCTCCAGCCTACTCAACCACCCCCCACCCAGAGTGAGGCAGAGCTACCAATGCAATTTCCAGCTCCTTGTCATGTGAGTAGGTGGTAGTAGAATCTTGACCTCATCTGCCTGTTCCTGAGATCGTGCATGGATTCAAAACCCCGCATTCTAGCAAGGGACTGGTGTATTGGAATTGGAAAAGGTTCAGAAAAGGGCAACAAAAATGATTAGGGGTATGGAACGGCTGCCATAAGAGGAGAGATTAATAAGACTGGGACTTTTCAGCTTGGAAAAGAGATGACTAAGGGGGGATATGATAGAGGTCTATGAAATCATGACTGGTGTGGAAAAAGTAAATAAGGGAGTGTTATTTACTCCTTCTCATAACACAAGATCTAGGGGTCACCAAATGAAATTAATAGACATGTTTAAAACAAACAAAAGGAAATATTTCTTCACACCTGTGGAACTCCTTGCCAGAGGATGTTGTGAAGGCCAAGACTATAACAGGGTTAAAACAAGAGCTAGAAAAATTGATGGAGGATAGGTCCATCAATGGCTATTAGCCAGGATAGGCAGGAATGGTGTCCCTAGCCTCTGTTTGCCAGAAGCTGGAATGGGTGACAGGGGATGGATCACTTAATGATTAACTGTTCTGTTCATTACCTCTGGGGCACCTGGCATTGGCCACTGTTGGGAGACAGGATACTGGGCTGGCTGGACCTTTGGTCTGACCCAGTATGGCCATTCTTATGTTCTTATCTGCAAACATATTGGTGAACCTCGGCTAAGTTTTAAGTGAAGCTGGATCACATAGCAATCCTATGTGGCCCTTGATTCCATGGATTTCAAGGACAGAAGAGACCATTATAATAATCTAGTGTGAGCTCCTGCATAACACAAGTCAAGGTGCCACAAGTACTCCTGTTCTTTTTACAAGTCATATAGTTTCACCTGGTAATTCCTGCTCTGAGCCCAATAACTTGTGGTTGAAGAAAATATGCAGGCCAACTTCTCCAGTCCACTAAGGCCACTTTAGGCTACTTATGCAAGGCAGAGTGGTTTTAAATCAACTGGAAATTTCTCCAGTTTCGGGGGAAAGCTCCACTGCCATAGAACGGTAGAGGTGGTGTAGCTGCCTCCAATACCAGCCATCCCCATACTCCAGGTGTAAGAGGATGAAGGGGCATTTAGGAAGTGGGCTGGGGCATGTTAGGCAGGAGGAGGGTTGGCAGAATGGAGCTCCACTTTGTCGAATCTTTTTCTAGCAGAGTGACTTTTTGCCAAGAGCACCAACAGTGTATATTACAGCAGGACCCCCTCTGCTCTAACTTATACCAAAGTCAGGCAGTCTTAAATATAAGCAACCAGTTCCCTGCAGCGACTCCATTCCAAACTGTGGCTTTAGGGATTTAGGTTTAGGGATCTATTTAGAACAATGCTTTGCCACATCAAAGCCTTCATCACAATGTATTTAAATGAACAGTTCTAATTTCTAACCTCTCCCTAACTCTGTGATCTTTTTCTTTTTTATTAAAGAGAGAGATTGATAACCAGGTGGGATTTTAGAGTTCCTACTTTTCAAGAAACCTTTTCCCCCCCTGTCTTAAAAAGTAAATTAATAACCTCATCTAAACAGAAGTGGGATTGTTTCATCACTTGACTTTCCTAGGCAAAACAGCAAAAAGGAAGAACACAATGGAAGCAACTGCTAAGGTAAGGTATGAATAAAGAAAACAACTTGCAAAAGAACACCTGTCAAAGAGACAATGAACTTGAATACAATAGTGAAGTAAGGAAAATGTCAATCTTCCTGATACTTCAAATCACAGTCAGGGAGTATAAAGCATTTATGGGTTACAGATATAAAATAATTAGAGTATCCTAGACTCGTATCTCTGTAACCCAGAACTGAGATCTTGCAAACATCTGTGGTAAAGTTACAAGACTGGATCAGTCTCACGGTCCATCTAATCCAGTATCCTGTTTCAGCCAAATGACAGAATCACATGCTTCAGAAGAAGATGCAAGAACCCAACAGTAGGCAGATAATACCTAGCTCTTATATAGCACTTTGCGACAATAGATCTCAAAGCACTTTATAAAGGAGGTCGGTATCAATACTTTAGGAGCAAGAGAAAGCTGAAGGAAAGTGTAGGTCCACTACTTAGTGAGGAAGAAGAGCTAATGATGGATGGCACCAAGAAAGCTGAGGTCCTTAATGCCTATTTTGCTTCATTCTTCTCTTGAAAAAAAGAAGTTAACGGTGACTGAATACATAATACAATTAATAATAACAAGAAGGGGGAAGGAACACAAGCCAGCATGAGGACAAAATGGGTAATATAATATTTTGATAAGTTAGATGTATTCAAATTGTCAGGGCGTGATAAAATTCCCCCTAGGGTACCTAAGGAACTAGCTGAAGCAGTCTCAGAACTGTTAGCGATTATTTTTGAGAACTTCTGGAGGAAGGGTGGGGTCCCAGAAGACTGGAGATGGAACAACATTGAACCTGTCCTTAAAAGGGGGAACAGAGAGGACTTGGGGAATTGTAGACCAGCCAGCTTAACTTCAGTACACAGAAACATACATTATTAAACCATCAGTTTGTAAGCACCTGGAGGACAATGGGGTATAAGGAATAGCCAACATCAAGCCAACCTAATTTTCTCCATTGACAGGGTTACTGGCCTAGTGGATGGGGGGAAGTAGTAGACAAGATTTCTCTTGGTTTCAAAAGTAAAGCTTTTGACCCAGTCCCATATACTAGTCTCATAAACAAACTAGCGAAACATGGTATAAGTGAAATGATTTTAAAGTGGATGCATAACTGATTGAAAAACTGTACTCAAAGAATAGTTATCAATGGTTTGCTGTCAAACCAGGATGACAGATCTCTCTTGGATCTGGTACTACTGAATATTTTCATGAATTACTTGGGTAATGAAATGAAGACTATGATTATACAATTTGTTGATGAAACCAAACTGGAGGGCTTGCAAGCACTTTGGAGGACAGAATTCAAAATGACCTTGATATTAGAGAACTTGTCTGTATCAATAAGATGAAATTCAGTAAAGACAAGGACAAAGTACTACACTAGGGAAGGGGGAAAAGTCAAATGCACAACTACAAAATGGGAAATAGGCTACACAGTAGAACTGCTGAAAAGGGTCTGCCGGTAATAGTGTATCATAAATTGAATATGTGCCAACAACATGATGCAGCTGAAAAAAGGCAAATATCATCCTGGGGTGTATTAACAGGAGTGCCATATAAGACATTAGAGGTAATTGTTCTGCTCTATTTGGCACCGGTGAGGCCTCAACTGATACATTGTGTCTAGCTTTGGGTGCCACACTTTAGGAAAAAAGTGGACAAATTTGAGAGAATAGAGAGGAGGAGAACAACAACAATGATAAAAGGTTTAGAAAACCTGACATAAATAAAGGTTGAAAAAACTGTCTTGAGAAAAGTTAGAGGTGAGGACCTGCTAATCTTCAAATATGTTACGGGATATTATAAAGAGGATGGTGATCAATTTTTCTACGGCTTCACTGAATGATGGATAAGAAGTAATGGGCTCAACCTGAAGCTAGAGAGATTTAGGTTAGGAAACACTGTCTAACTATAAGAATAGTTAAGTACAGCAATAGGATAGCGCAGGCGATTGTGGAATCCCCATCAAGGGAGGTCTTTAAGAATAGTGTAGACCGGGGTTCTCAAAATTCATTGCACTGCGACCCCTCTTCTGACAACAAAAATTACTAGAGGACCCCAGGAGGGGGGACCGGAGCCTGCCAAAGCCCCGCCATCCTGGGGGTGGGGGCCAAAGCCCCACTGCCCCAGGCCAGGGGGCCAAAGCCAAAGCTCAAGGTCTTCAACCCCAGCTAGGGGGCCTGTAACCTTAGCCCCGCCGCCCAGGTCTGAAGCCATCGGGCTTGGGCTTGGGCTTTGACCCTTGGCCCCAGGAAATCTAAGCCAGCCCTGGTGACCCCCATTAAAATGGGGTTGCAACCCATTTTGGGGTCCTGACTCACAGTTTGAGAACCGCTGGTGTAGACAACCACCTGTCAGGGATGGTCTAGGTATGCTTGGTCCCACCTCAGGAGAGCAGGATGGATTAGATGACCTTTCAATGTCCCTTCCAGCCCTACATTTCTACAATTATTCTCATTTGACAGATGGGGACACTGAGGCACCCAAGATCACACAGTAGGCCAAAGACAGAGCCAGGAATAGAACAAGCTTTCCTGAGGACCAGTCCACTGCTCTATCCACTAGGGAACCCTGCACTTTGGGATAAGCTGTTCCTTATTGAATTCTCCAGCTAATGCCTAAAAATTAGAGCACAGCTAATTCTCTGAAGCATGAGATTTTTACCCCTGCCAAACTCTTTTTTTTAGGGCTTAATATTATAACTCTGAATATTGTTGTTATCCATATAAATGTCCAATTCCTTTTAGAATCTTATTAAATACTTGGGGGTAGGGGAGGGGAGATCCTCTGATGGTGTAAATTGTCATAATTCCTTTAAAGTCAATTTAGTCCAGATGACGGTCTGCCCTTTGGCTCTGTGGCACCCTTTAACAGTGAGTTCAACAGCCTGGTCTATGTGTAAAGAATTTCCTTGTATCAAGTTTGCATTTTCCATAAAGTAGTAGAAGCAGGAGTGAACCAGTGGAGCTATTGATTGGGCTAGTTTCTGGCAAGCGCAACCTTACTCACCTTGAGTAGCACTGTACTCCACAATGGTCCCTGTAAGGGCTGTGGAATCTTGTCCAATAGCATCACAGGTTCCAAAGAATGTTTCTAGATTTTTTACAAATGTAGTGCTTCCAAACTTTATAGTTCTAAATAGTTTCTCGAAATTTATCAGAACCACCTTGTTCTGGATATTGGACCAGAAATCTCATAAACAGGCTTCTGCAAGATTTCTAGTATGTCCTAACATGGGCCATACGAGATATAACCTGGAGAACAGTTTTGCTCATGGAATATTTGGTGCTCCTGTACCCAAAGCAGGAAGTGCAGAGATGAACTACAACAGAAGCACCATTTTAACTTCAGTAATAGATAGACACTGATTTAAGAGTACGAGTCTTGTGGATATTCAATGGGATTTGTGTCTCCACGTCACCTAGGCACTTTTGAAAATCCCATCCAGTGATCTTATGTCAGCTAGAATTTGGGGCAAACCTTTCCCGGCATTCCCAGACAAAATATAATAACTAATAATACTTAGCTCTTAAATAGCACTTATATAGCACTTCAAAGCAGTTTACAAAAGAGATCAGTGTCATTAGGAGCTGGAGCTGGGACACACAGCAATGATGGATTGCATAAAAGTTTAAAAATGATTGTGGAGACTACAACTTTTTAGGATTTGGTCCTCTTTGAAACACTTTTTACTGACTCTGTAGAGCATAGACAGTGGCAGCGAGGGCTAGCTCAGTGGTTTAAGCATTGGTTTGCTAAACCTAGGGATGTGAGTTCAATCCTTGAGGGAGCCATTTAGGGATCTGGGGCAAAAATCTGTCTGGGGATTGGTCCTGCTTTGAGTGTGTGGTTGGACTAGATGAGCTCCCTTCCAACTCTCATAGTCTACAGCAGGGGTCACCACCTTTCAGAAGTGGCGTGTTAAGTCTTCATTCATTCACTCTAATTTAAGGTTTCACATGCCAGTAGTACATTTTAAGATTTTTAGAAGGTCTCTTTCTATAAGTCTATAATATGTCACTAAACTATTGTCTGTAAAGTAAATAAGGTTTTTAAAATGTTTAAGAAGCTTCATTAAAAATTAAATTAAAATGCAGAACCCCCGGGACCGGTGGCCAGGACCCAGGCAGTGTGAGTGCCACTGAAAATCAGCTCGCGTGCCACCTTCGGCACACGTGCCATAGGTTGCCTACCCCTGGTCTACAGCAAGAGCGGTGAGTCCCTGAGGGTATGTCTACACTGCAGGTGGGAGCTAGCTGCCCAGTCTGTGTATACAGTATACAGACTTGTGCTAATGGCGTTCATATTAGTATGCTAAAATTAGCTGCATAGACATTGTGGCATTGGCCAAGGTTCTAACTAGCCACTTGAGCTCAGGCCGAAGGGGCGGGGGCAGGGCTTGAATGTGGGTAGTTTGCTTGAACCTCCGCTGGTATCACAACAGCCCCACACCTATTTTGAGTGTGCTAGCACAAGCCTCAGGTTTCAGAGTGGTAGCCGTGTTAGTCTGTATCAGCAAAAAGAATGAGGAGTCCTTGTGGCACCATAGAGACTAACTAGCACAAACCTGTGTATATCTGCGCTGCAGTGTAGACATACAGACACTCCCCGACTTACGTAAGGCGTTCCGGAACGGAAGTTGAATTTTGCGTAAGTCGGGAATGTATACCCGACAATTACGCCAAAAAAAAAAAAAAAAGCTTAAGGAACTTACGGAACTTTTACGGATTTGCGTAAGTCAGGTTTGTGTAACCCGGGAATCCTCTGTACTCTAAGTGTTACACTGATGATTCCTTTCAAGCCTGAAGAAGCACCTGAAAAAGAAAGAATGCAGTCACTGAATTGGTAGGCTGTGGTAAAGAAAAGAAATCCTGGGGGGGGGGGGGTGAGAGGGGGGGTAAGGGCCTTTTAACATGCATACAAAGCAACCCTTAAAAGAGCTAAAGATAACTTGCTCTCAGGAGGGTGTGGGAGAGAAAAGCACTTTTCAGTGAGCGGTTTTATCCTCAGGTTTTTGCTTTATCTCACTTTCTCCAAGGGTAGGAGTTGACCCCAGGCGGGGCATGGCATCTGATTTATTGTGCTATGGTTAATGCAACAAAGTCAGCGATTCAAAGCTGTGTTGTGTGAGTGTGTGGTTGCCTGATTTCTCCCCCAACCCAGCAGAATGTTTGTTTTGCTGGAGGGAACTCTGGAAGCAGAAGGCCAGGCAGGAAAAGTGATCATAGTCATGAAAGGCTGAAGCTGTGCTCCATCTTAGTGTCTAATTCCTCTAGTACAGCTGTGGCATGAATCTGAATCAGTTCATGGCTCTTTTAATAACATGACTTTGAACTGATCATAAGCGGCAAAGCCCAAGATTTTAAATAGTTCAGATAAGCAAACAAACTTTTCAATGCCCGTTGGAGCTCATCAGGAAGGGTGATTGAGGGTTTAGGGCACTGGCTTGCGGGTGCGAGACCTGAGTTAAATTCCCTGCTTCGCCACGGACTTCCTGTGTGACACTGGATGAGCCGCTTGGCCTCTGGGCCTCAGTCCTCCACCTGTAAAATGGGGAATGAAAAGGCATCATAGAGGATAGTTACAAATTCTGTGTCATGTGAGCAAAAATGCTGCAAGTATTTGAGTCTGTGAAGAGAAATGAAGAGAAAGATGAACTAAACGTATGTTTGGTACAATCTTTGTATGTGGGCTAGGAGCTTTCCAGAAACCCGCCTTAAGTATTGATCCCAATGCGGAACAACTGGAAATTATCCTTGCGTGGAAATGAATTCAAAGCCAAGTTTTGGGTAGAGTTAATAATCAAATAATATATGTGACTGTGGCATTTGTTTATTGCAGCCACGGTTGTAATAAACGTCTGATATGGTCTCGTGTATTGTGTGTTTGATTAGTAGTAGAAACCAATCCCAACAGCTAGCCAACCTCGTCACCTCACAAAATCCGAGATATTAGTCTGATAGTATGGTATGTCTATTAAATTGTGGTAATAACTTACTAATTATGTCAGAACACATCATGGTAAGGCACTGTGGATGGAACATCTGCTTTTGCTTTAATAAGTAACAGGATTTCAGTCCATCACTAGTCATGATGAAAGATTGCTATTTCCATGTTGACAATTAAATCTATCCTAAAAAAGGGTTTTTTTTTCTTTTATAAATTAATATTTATTTGTGCACTCCTAAAATATGAAGTAGACTCATGCAGACTAGCACCTGACCCTGAATATTGCTTTTCGCATTCCTATTAAAATTGCCAAGATCCTTAAGCATGTACCTAACTTTAAGCACGTGAGCAGTACTGGGCCTACTCACATGCCTAAGAACCTTGATGATTTATAGATTTTAATGTATCATTATGGGAATATTATGATAATCTACTCTAACCTGTTTGACATAGGGCAAAGAACCTCATTATCTGTCTGCATTAAGGCCTTAACTTCTGCTAGAGCTATTGCATATGTTTCAGAAAGACATCCAGTCCCCATATAAAGACTTTAAGAGATGGAGAATCCAACACATCTCTAGATAAGTTGTTCCAAAGGTTAGCTAGCCTCATGGTTAAAACAATGTGCCTTGTTTCCAATTCAATTTTTTCTGGCTTTAATTTCCAGGCACTCGTTCTTACTCTGTCTTTTTCCATTAGATGAGAGTCCTTTCTCCTCCATGTATACACGGCAACCAAGTCTGTTTCACCGCAGCACCACACTAGGAGCTCATGTTGAGTTGCTTGCCCATTATGACTTCACAATAGTTTTTCGGAGTCACTGCTTTCCAAGTTACAGGCCGCCATTTTGTAGGCGTAGCCTGTATTCTTTGTTCTTAGACTTATGACCTTGTGTTTGGCTGTATTAAAACACATACTTTTTTCAATGGGCAGCTTACCAAGCAATCCAGATCACTCTGTATGACTGCCCTGTCCTCAGAATCATTTGCCACACTGCCAGTCTTTGTGCCATGCATACATTTTATCATCAGTGATTTTATATTTACTTCCAGACTATAGCTAAAAAATATTGAATAGCATCGGGCCTAGAATCAATCCCTGTGGAATACCACTAAAAATATCCCCATTGAGTGATGAATCCCCATTGACAACTACTTTTGGGGAGGCTTTCAGTTAACCAGTTCTAAAACCATTTAACGTGGTCTCTATTGGTTATTTTATTGTACAATGCTAACTTTTTCATCATAATGCCACGTGCTACTAAATGAAACACTTCATGAAAGTCCAAGTATATTAAATCTACACAATTACCTTTATCAATCAAACTTGTGGTCTCATCACAAAATAAATTCAGGTACATTTGATAAGACCAGGTCTTTTCTGGACCCTTTCCAGTTTCTCAACATCATTTTGAATTACATCTGCATGATTTTACTCATATCTGCTATATTTACCTTTGTAAAGTAAAAAAGGAGAGATTGACAATACAGATTGCAAAAGTAAGGACAGAGAGACAGCTAATGAATGGGACCAATTATGTTGCCATTTAAGTCAACGGGAGTTTGTGAGTAAGCCTGCAATCTTTCAAGGTGCCTAAATCCACTGGGCACTGGGGGCAGATCTGACAACAGGCTAGAGAAGTGGGGAATTAAGCAGAGGGAGAAGTGTTGAGCATAACCATAATCTCTTGATAATGTCTTCAAGGTCCCTTTTATTTGAAATAGGTCTTCTGCATGCATGCAGCTACCTTGGTGGTCCCTACCGTGTGTCAAAGCCAAAACTACTGTATACCTTTGTAAACTGTAGCCTGAACGACAGAATTCTATTTGCTTAGGATGTTCCTTAGGCATCGACTTGACCATCTTACCATAAGTTCAAGTCTACATTGTCTTGTCTGTACTAGAGCTATAGAAGGTGTTAGTTGGATCATGTTCATTGACACAGTTGAACAACACACCTTTTAAATCCTAGTCATGGCAGGTATTAAAGAATTTTGTTAGGTTGGGTATGTAGGGCTTCCTGAAAAATGAAGATCAGTCCAATGAGGCGATGAACATCTCCAGCGCCCACTGAAGTTACAAGGATGCTCAGAACCTTGCAATATCCACCCCTTAGGGCCGGATCCAAAGCCCATTGAATTCAATGGAAAGAGTTCCATTGACTTCAACTGTCTTTGGATCGGTTCCTTAAGCATCAGTTCAATAAGGCAATGAAGCACCTGCTTAAGTCCCTCCTTTTTCAACAAATCACTTAAGGACATACTTAAAGTTGAGTATGTACTTAAGTCCCATGAAAGTCAATCTACGGATGTCCTTGAGTGCTTTGTTGAACAGGGATGAACTACACTATCTGGGCGTTAGGGAGGTATATGGGAAATCATAAGAATGTAGGGACAAATAGAACCTTGAGAAGTCACATAGTCCAGCCCCCTGCACTGATGCAGGACCAAATAAACCTAGACCACCTCTGACAGGTGTTTATCCAACCTGTTATTAAAAAAATGCAAAGAACAGGTCAGGCAAACACCTATCAGGGATGGTCTAGATAGTACTTAATCCTGCCCTAGTGGATGGGGCAGAACTAGATGACATATCAAGGTCCCTTCCAGGCCTACATGTCTATGATTTCTCAACCTCCCTTGGAAACCTAGGGAAACCTTTTTCAGAATTTAGATACCCTAATAGTTAGAAAGTTTTCCCTAATATATAACCTAAATCTTCCTTGCTTCAGATTATAACCATTACTCCTTGCCTTACCTTCAGTGTAGGATGAACTTAATTTTAGCTGATGTATTTAGTAAATGTTCATGTTACTGGAATGAGACCAGTTGAATAACGAATGAAACACACTCCACCCTTTGCTTTCTTCTGTCTACATAGTCACACCAGCACAGAAGATATATAGTGCCCATTGTCATGCCATCTTTTGCTTGCATGCAAAACTGGAGGTTCCCAGGTAACAGGGGGGAGGGATAGCTCAGTGGTTTGAGCATTAGCCTGCTAAGCCCAGGGTTATGAATTCAATCCTTGCAGTGGCCACTTAGGGATCTGGGGCAAAAAATCAGTACTTGGTCCTCCTAGTCAAGGCAGGGGGTGGACTCAATGACCTTTCAGTGGCCCTTCCAGTTCTATGAGATAGGTATATCTCCATATATTAATTAATATTATATTAGGGTTTGAGCTTCAGTATAATGAGTAATATCTTTTCAGCTTTGTAGTCAGTCCTTGCCAAGGGCATGGAAACCAGCAACAGAAGCTTCAACTTAAAAAAAAAAAAAAAGATAAATTTGTTAATTTTATTTGCATCATTTCTGACTAGATCAATTCATATGCCCTCAGATTATGATTGCCTTCATATAAGTTGCTCTCGGAAGTTGACAACTTCCATAAACTCGCTGTCAATGAGAACTACCAGTTATGTGTAAAATTTAGTGCTTAATACAGTTTTTATTTTATTGCGAAAGGGTTCTGCATAGCTAAGATGATTTAAGCCGTGAATGAGATTCAAGGGAAACTGCATAGTAAAATGAAGAACAATGCTTTACTCTTCTCTATAGCTTCCAAGTTTGCTGGGGAGAAGTATTTCTTCTCTGTCTGTTTTTGTTTCAGGGTCTTTGCTACTTGGAAGTAATGAGAGAGCAAAACTCCTATGTCCATTTTTAAAATCCTTGAAAATGGGGAAGGTTCAGATCCAGATTTTTTTTTCTATTGTATTCAAATCTGCACTGAAAATAAACAATAATCATGAAAATATTTCTATATGTATCAAATTTCATGGACCAGATTATAGAGTTACACAGAGTATAAGGCTCGAAGGGACCATTAGAACACCTGTACATCAAAGGTCATTAATTTTCTCCCAGAAACCCCTATATTGAGCACAGTGACTTGCATTAGACTTTCATTTCAGTTTTCAGGAGACCAAGGGCATGTTTACATTACACAGTTTTGTCAACAAAAGTCAGCTTTCATCGACAAAACAGTGGAGGTGTACACACTGCAATGCTCCTCCTGCCAATGTAACTCTCCTGCTACGCTGACATAATAAGACCATCTGGATGAGAGGCATAGAGATTTTTGCAACGAAGTCAGAGCGACACAGTGTGTAGACACTGTGTTGCTTATGTCACCATAAGTGGCCTCCAGGAAGTGTCCCACAATGCCCATCATGACAGCTCTGGTCAGCAGTTTGAACTCTGCTGCTCTGCACCCAGGTACACAGGCATGGACCCCTCCCCCTTTAAAGCCCTGGGAATTTTTGAAATTCCTCTTCTTGTTTGCTCGGAGTGCACAGCTCACATCACATCTTCCCAGTTGACCATGCTGGATCCCTGCAGCAAACACGCTCCAGCCTGGAGTACACCGGAGTTATTGGATTTTCTAGGTCTGTGGAGAGAGGAACCTGTGCAGTCACAGTTCCGTTCCAGCCATAGGAACTTTGATACCTATGGGCAGATTGTTCGTGTCATGAAGGAGAAGAGGCATGAAAGGGACATGCAGCAGAGCTGTGCTAAGATGAAGGAGCTAAGGCAGGTGTACCAGAAGGCAAGGGAGGCCAATCGTTGGCCTGGTACATCACCAAAGACATGCTGCTTCTACAAGGAGCTGCATGCCATCCTTGGTGGCGAACTCACCTCCACCACCAAGAGCCCTTTTGATAATTTGGGGCAAGGGAGGTGCCTGGAGGCATTGACCAGCAGAGTGAACCTCAAGGATGAAGTGGTGGACAAGGAAGTGGAGTTGGAGGAGGATGGGGACAGGAGACACGGTTGTACGTTGGTGTGGCAAGCCAGGACCTCTTTTTAACTCTGGACAGTCTAGCCAGTCCCAGCACTCCGTCTCTGGTGTGCCTGATACAGGAGATGGGAGCTCCGGTAAGTACACCTTGTGCTTTGATACTGCAGGGAGACTGGAGGTAGAGCTCTGCTTTTTCCCCACAGGGCAGAAGAGCAATAGAAATAAACAACAGTGCACTGCTTGCATCTGCTTTTCATTCCCCTGTGCAGCTAGGCAGAGGAGGGCCTTCAGAAAACTTGGCTGATGGATATCGGGATATCCTGGGAATCCTCCATAGAGATCTCTAGGAAATTTTCCTGAAGGTACTCTGCAGTGGTCTGCCAAAGGTTTCTTGGGAGGATGGCCTTGTTTCTTCCCCCACGGTAGGAAACTTTACTGCACCAATCAGCAATTACTTCAGCAGGCACCAAAGCAGCACACAAGTGAGCAGCATATGGACCCGGTCTGCAGCTGCACCCATACAGGAGTTTCACCCTTGCATCCTCAGTTACCCTCAGGAGCAAGATACCAGATGACTGGTAAAAACGTCCCTTGATCGGTAATTATATATTAATTCTTGTTAAAGATTGTTTGTATAGGAAAAAAATAGGAGGGGAACGTGTGAGGTTGAGTGCACTGTTGATTTAAATCTGTAGCAGGAAGCCATGTGGAAAAGGCCTAGATAAGGTTCTATGCAGAAGCACTGCAATGAAGCAAAGAGAAAGTAGTTTTAGGGACAATTCTGTGATCCTTGTTCTAAATAAAGTTCCGGGTTCAGTATTAGAAGAAAGTGACTCTCTTTGTGATGCTTTACCACTGTCATGGGGACGCACAAATCTACATGATATGGAAGATTTCACTAGGGCTAAATTGCAGGGCTGGCCGTGATATACCAAGGAACTCTGCTTTAATGTTTTCAGCAAATCATATCATAAGGTCATGAACATAGAATCATAGAATATCAGGGTTGGAAGGGACCTCAGGAGGTCATCTAGTCCAATCCCCTGCTCAAAGCAGGACCAACACCAACTAAATGATCCCAGCCAGGGTTTTGTCAAGCCGGGCCTTAAAAAACCTCTAAAGATGGAGATTCCACTACCTCCCTAGGTAACCCATTCCAGTGCTTCACCACCCTCCTAGTGAAATAGTGTTTCCTACTATTCCTACATAGGCATACTTCAAGCCTTTCTCCCACTGAGGAGCCCCCTACTGAGTTGGATCAGAAGGTGTATTTGTCCAGCTCTGACAAATGGGTGCTCCGGGTGAAAAAATCTGTCTCATCCCTTTAGAAACACAGAAAACCGAGCTCCATGAAGATTTGTGGCACTCTGCATTTGTAGGACATTGCTTGTATGAGACCCACCTACCTGGATCTCTGATCAAAAGTCCAAAGAAAGATGAAGCCCTCAGGAAGCCTGGTAATACATCCTGGGGAATATCCTTTCCCAAGCCCAAATCTGGCTGGTAAACATTTTTCACGAGAGCACGAATCACCACAGCTATCAGACCCCAGGGAGAAACCTGCAGTGATCCCAAAGCACCAGAGGATAAAAAAATGGCCATACTGGGTCAGGACAATGGTCCATCTAACCCAGTATCCTGTAGCTAGGGCCAGATGCTTCAGAGGGAATGAAGAGAACAGGGAAACGTTTCAGTCGTCCATCACCTGTCATCAAGACCCAGCTTCTGGCAGTCAGAGTCTTAGGGACACCCAGAGCATAAGGTTGTGTTCTTGACCATCTTGGCTAATAGCCATTGATGGACCAATCCTCCATGAACTCATCTAAGTCTTTTTTTAACCCAGTTTTGAACCAGACGGTGCATGTCTTTCCTTCTCACGGCTGCACAGCTCCAGCAGGGCAGTATGTTGTGTCCAGTGGGAGTTTTGCTTGAGTAGAGACTGAATACAGATGACACGATTCAGCCTAGCCTAAAATAATAATGCCTAATTCTTATATAGCACTTTTCATCAGAAGGCAGGTCAGTATCATCCTCCCCATTTTACAGATGGAGAATCTGAGGCACGAGGAGGTGAAGTGACTTGCCCAACGCCGTCAGGGAGGTCAGTGGCAGAGTGGGGAATAGCTCCTATATTTCCTCAGTTCCAGGTCAGTGCACTATCCACTAGTCACTATTGTCTCCCTGAATTCAAGCTGGGCTATTGAGTGGATGGGGCAGGAGATTTTCCATAAGGTGAAGGGAACATTGCCCAGCAACAGCAATATAAAGCCAGTATTAATGCCGGCAGGAGACCTGAGCACTGGCCTTCAGCCTTAGAGCCATTTGCACCAGGGCTCCGCTCCTCCTCCTCACTGCCTGATAACTGACCATCCTTTCTTCACTTCCTCATCTTCTTTGTATTGATCTTTCATCATATAATTGGCGCAAACAGCAGAAGGAAGGCTTAATGACAAACATTACAATGAATAAATAATTACAGCCACAAATCGTCCTCAACCAACTGATTATTTGTTCAGTGACAACATGACAAGTAATTGGCTTTACATAATTTAAAAGGATGCCGGCAAGTGGGATTTTTTTTTCTTTTAGTTTTTTTTAATAGTTATATTAAATATAACACTTTATCATGCTTGAAATACCCTTTTAAAGACAGCAAGGGCTGGACTTTATAATCAGTTTATGACGTCCTTGTGTGCCACTCAGTAGGGACCTGGAAACTGGTTGCAACTGATCAGCAGAGAATTCTCTTGCTGGATGCTTTAGCAGTGCCCAGGTCTCAGGACGAGTGTGTGCCCAAGGGAGCTTGTTTGAAGCGTGCCCTTTCGATGAGTTTCTTCCCAGGTGATGAGCCCAATAGGACAAAGGGGAAGAGGTTAGATGAGAGGATTATGATGTATAAGGAGGAGCCAAGAGCACAGTTAGTGGGGAGAGAGATCAGGGTAAAGGTGACACAGGCAAAGGGTACAGGAAAAAACCTGCAGAGAGCAGGCACTTGCTGGGCAGGCCTGCAAAGGCCTGCGAGGCCCTAGATGGAGGACTGCCAGGATGGCGAAGCCTTGGTAATGTATCAGAAGGACTGCTGTGCCCACCAGAAAGGCTGGGAGCTACTGAGCATGATGGAAGCAATTGCTGAATCTGGAAGAGATAGCTGGGCTATTTTGGCTTTGAGTTAAACTGCTTTTTGATGGTCATCAGCCATACCCCAGAAGGGAAGAGTCATTCAAAAGCACCAGTTGTGGTGGTTTGACTGAAGGGGAAGGTGGACGGAGGCAGTGGATGGATCTGACATCAGATTCAGTGAGTCCCTGCAACCGAAGATAGCTCCTTGATGGTCGGGACGGCCTGGTGTCTCCAACCTTTCAACTTGGTCTCAGGGATGTGCTGGAGGAAAAGGGGAGGGGCTTGCACAGCAATCTGCACTGACTTAGAGACCTTCCAACAGCTTTAAGATGCCTTGGATCCAAGGCTGGCCTTGAGAATCAGGGAGCTGAATGTGGCTTCCTGACACCGCACCCCTGCACCTCACTTTGCTCAGTGTAAGAGACTCCAGGATTAACATACACACTCAAACCTGGGTACCTATAGTCAGACCCCTAAATCCATATCTAGGCACCAGAATATAAGGTTGGCCTGACTTACATACATGCCGAGCATCTACAGTCCCCACTGAAGTCAAAGGGAATCATAAGTGCTCAGTACCTTTGGAAATCAAGCGACTTTTATTAGGTGGCTTAATATGGGTCTCTGGAGCTTAACTATGCATGCCCAGGTTTGGAAATGTGGGCCGTTGTGCCATTTAAGCAGAGCCCTGGGAGAAAAGTGTCTGCTTCTGATGTTACTTTGACGTTCTAAATGTCTATGGTGAATTCTGGTGTCCTCTGGTAGCCACTGTTTGCTGCACTATTTTTCTGTTTGCCTTTATTTAATCTACAAGCCCACCCTGGCACAAACAAAGACTCTAGTCATCACTTGGAACACCAGCGGCTGTAAGTTCCCCTTGTTACCTCAGTCCTGAGTCACCCCTCTTCTGAACACACCCCAAGAGCGATTTCAGAACCGTTTGGGGGTTGTATGACTTAGAACAACTTACTAAGGGTCATGGTGGGTTCTCCATCACTGACATTTTTTTTTAAATCAAGATGGGATTTTTTTTTTCTAAAAGACCTGCTGTAGGAATTATTTTGGGGCAGTTCTCTGGCCTGCGTTACTCAGGAGGCCAGACAAGATGATCATAATAGTCCCTTCTGGCCTTGGAATCTATAATAGGAGCAACTCCTTGATACTCACCTGAGTCCATTGAAATGAGAGGAATGAAGAAGACTGCAGACCGGTTTTGAACCAAGATTTCCAATGCCAGAGGCCAAAAATGCTTTATTCATTAAAGGACCTTTCTTGCAGAAAGCACCATAACTAAATGACCACATGTTGAATGAGTAATGACCTGAAAATGGCATGATTTGCAGTATGATGTGCTGGCAGAAAGTTTGCTAACACCTCCCAGTTGTGCACTTTCCAGAAACTCACTGTACATAAACATAAAGGGCTGCAATCTGTCAGTTAATATTAATGTGGTCATTTGCTGGGGAGTTGAAATAACATGATGCACATGGGACTTGCTACCCTGATCTTTTTGGTGGTAGTGATTCATTAAATGGTCACTCATTTGGACAGCAGCACCTATTTGCACCACTATTAACATTCTAAGAACTTAACTAGGTATTTACTGCTTTCAAATAGAAATTTGCACCAAGGTTAGCTGCAGACCAGATTTTCCATTATTCAATACAAGAAAGAAGTAGAAATTCAAATACAGCCATTAGAAAAGGGTGGGATGCTTTGCCAGAAATGACTTAGTCCAGATTGTGCTGAGTGGTTGAGCCATTATCTGGGTGCTTCTGAGCATGGGGTACCTAGCTATTACCACAAGGTAATCCACCCACCTGATTTAAGGAGACATCAGTAGTGAGTGGTGGTTAGAGTTGTGCAAACAGTTGATGATAACCCCCCAAACTAGGCATTTATGTTATTATTATTTATCATTTCTGTTACCATAGTGCCAAGGTCATGGACTGGGCCCCCAGTATGCTAGGCACTGTACAAACAATGAACAAAAAAGCAGTCCCTGCCCCCAAAAAGTTAACAATCTAAGCAGATTACATTAGGAGCTTGCATCTGTGACCTGGTTCATCATTGTTTGCAAATTTGGACTGAATTTTCCATGAGTGACTAGGGAGTTAGTTTAGCCATGTGAACTGGCAAATTCTCTTTGTGCTCATCAGTAATTTGCAAACTAAACCGCCGCCACAGGCATGTGTGGGGAACCCCATGAAAACACAGATTTCATACTGTTTTAGATACTGTATGTTTCCCAGTCAAATGCTCTCGTTAGTACACTTAATTCTTTAATCAGGAAACAATGTCAACTGACTTTTACTTTGACTTTCTTTCTTTCTTTCTTTTCTGGCAGTGCTTAGATTTCCAAGTCATGGATCAGGATCTCATTCTGCTAGGTACTCTACAAACATAATTAGATGATGGTTCCTGCTCCGGAGACCTTACAACTTAAGAGAGGAGACAATAGATGGATACAGCCAGCCAGGGAAGCACAAGGAAAGTGAGACACTATTGGGCAGTGTAACAGGCAGTGGTCTCAGCACACCAGCTACCTAACTGTTGCCAAGTGGAAGTTTTCTAAGAAATAGAATAAGAGATAACCCATTGAACTCATTGTCAGGGGATGTTGTGAAGGCCAAAAATATAACTGGGATAAAAAAAGAATTTGATAAGTTCATGGAGGATAGGTCCATCAATGCCAAGTAGTCACAAGGGTCAAGGGATGCAAACCAATGCTCTGGGTGTCCTTGAGACTGACTGCCAGAAGCTGGGACTGGACAACAGGGGATGGATCATTTGATAATTGCCCTGTTGTGTTCATTCCCTGTGAAGGATCTGGCACTGACCACTGTCAGAAGACAGGTAAGGGGCTAGATGGACTATTGGTCTGATCTAGCATGGCCGTTCTTACGTTTTTATGACCAAAATCTATTTTTGTCTGACAGCTGGTTGGTGTCTCTATAATAATGAGGGCAAAAAACCTAACTTACCACATATTACTGATTCTCCAAAATGGTTTGAGCTATTTCTTTTAGTTGAAGAAATAACCGCCTGATCCGTCCTTTGCACAACATAAAAGAGTGAAAAATTATAGCGACAAAGCTGTAGTGTCATCAGCCACTTGTTTTTGAGGTAGCTGCAATCCAAGGGAAAGTCAATAGAAGTTGGGTACCTAAGATCCTTAGGTGCCTTTGAAAATCCCACCATAAAGCACTGGGTCTTTTGGGAGAATGAACCTCAGATGGTGGACATCCTGTCCCTTGGTCCCATGTGTCTGACGCACTTTTCAGCCAGCCTCACTGTAGTATTTTATTTACCCCTGCCAGGCAGGGTTCCACCAGAAACCTGCCTGTTTTCCTGCCAGCTTGCCTACCAGGCTCCTTAGCTGCCCACCTGGCAGGCGGCTACGAAGCCCAAGTTTCCAGTTACCCAGCTCCTCAGTGGTCTGCCTGGAGGGCTAATGGGGAGCTGAGAGCCTAGAAACCCTAGAAGACCCAGCTACCAAGTTATTAGCTTAGTGACTCATCAGCAGCCCAGGCACCCAGGACTTCTAGGGTTTCTGGCTCCAGGGCGACCTGCTAAGTGGTCTGTCTCAGATTCAGGGTTCCTAAGCCTTCAAGTCTTCCTTGCTTTCCAGAAGCCTGACACATACAGTGCCATGGGGCCAGGGCTCCCGGTAGAGCTGCGGGCAGAATAGCAATCCTGCTACATGGAGAATTTTGAAATTTTGGGTTTTCGCTCCAAATCAGAAACAAAATCAAATTTCTACATATCAAAATCCTGTGCAGAATGGAATTACTGTTCTCCACCCAGCTCTAACTGTTAGAGATAACGAGGAAGTTCAGTCCCTGTTCAGTTATCCCCTCTGTTGAGAGTGTCAATAAAAGACCCACTTAGAGTCAATGGATTTTTGGGCTGCAGACCCCGATGGCTGGATCTTGCGAGTCCTTACTCAAATGAGCAGCACTGATACACATGAATAGTCCTGTAATAGAAGTCAGTGGGTCAAATTCTTTATCCACTTGTTGGTCAGTCCTTGCTCCAATAAAAGTCCCATGAGCTTTAATGTAATTTTGAAATAACTGAGTTGGGAGTTCTTGATTTCTCTGATCTAATACCCACTGGAGTCAATGGAAAAACTCCCATCAGTGTGAGTTGGATACACGTGCTTCTGGGATAAGTAGGAAATGTGGTTGAGTGGATAGGACACTGGGCTAAGATTCACGAGACTGAAACAAATTCTTGTCTTAGCCACAGATGAATTCATATGCCCGTGTGACCTTGAACAACTCTCTCCCCCATTGTGCCTCAGTTTCCCATCTGTAAAATGGCAATACTATTTTGCGGTCTCTCAGGAGTCTTATGGGGTGGGAGTGAATCCATTCATGAATCTCAGGCATTCAGCTACTGTGATGATTACAGACATATAAATAAACGGCTCAAGAGAGCAACTTTAAGCGACTATCCTGATGATAGAATCATAAAATAGAATCATAGAATCATAGGGTTGGAAGGGACCTCAGGAGGTCATCTAGTCCAACCCTCTGCTCAAAGCAGGACCTAATCCCCAACTAAATAATCCCAACCAGGGCTTTGTCAAGCCTGACCTTAAAAACCTCTAGGGAAGGAGATTCCACCACCTCCCTAGGTAACCCATTCCAGTGCTTCACCACCCTCCTAGTGACAAAGTTTTTCATAATATCCAACCTAAACCTCCCCCACTGCAACTTGAGACCATTACTCCTTGTTCTATCATCTGGTATCACTGAAAACAGTCTAGATCCATCCTCTTTGGAACCCCCTTTCAGGTAGTTGAAAGCAGCTATCCAATCCCCCCTCATTCGTCTCACCAATGCTGAATAGAGGGGAATAATCACTTCCCTCGATCTGCTGGCAATGCTCCTACTTATACAGCCCAAAATACCATTAGCGTTCTTGGCAACAAGGGCACACTGTTGACTCATATCCAGCTTCTCGTCCACTGTAACCACTAGGTCCTTTTCTGCAGAACTGCTGCCTAGCCACTCGGTCCCTAGTCTGTAGCAGTGCATGAGATTCTTCTGTCCTAAGTGCAGGACTCTGAACTTGTCCTAGTTGAACCTCATCAGATATCTTTTGGCCCAATCCTCTAATTTGTCTAGGTTCCTCTGTATACTATCCCTACCCTCCAGCGTATTTACTACTCCTCCCAGTTTAGTGTCATCTGCAAACTTGCTGATGGTGCAATCCACACCATCCTCCAGATCATTAATAAAGATATTGAACAAAACCGGCCCCAGGACCGACCCTTGGGGCACTCCACTTGATACCGGCTGCCAACTAGACATGGAGCCATTGATCACTACCCATTGAGCCCGACGATTTAGCCAGCTTTCTATCCACCTTATAGTCCATTCCTCTTTAACTTGCTGGCAAGAATACTGTGGGAGACCGTATCAAAAGCTTTGCTAAAGTCAAGGAATAACACGTCTACTGCTTTCCCCTCATCCACAGAGCCAGTTATCTCATCATAGAAGGCAATTAGGTTTGTCAGGCATGACTTGCTCTTGGTGAATCCATGCTGACTGTTCCTGATCACTTTCCTCTCCTCTAAGTGCTTCAAAATTGGTTCCTTGAGGACCTGCTGCATGATTTTTCCAGGGATTGAGGTGAGGCTGACTGGCCTGTAGTTCCCCGGATCCTCCTTCTTCCCTTTTTTAAAGATGGGCACTACATTAGCCTTTTTCCAGTCATTCAGGACCTCGCCCGATCACCAATGGCTCTGCAATCACATTAGCCAATTCAAAGATAATGGCCAATGACTCTGCAATCACATCCGCCAACTCCTTTAGCACCTTCGGATGCAGTGCATCCAGCCCCATGGAGTTGTGCTTGTCCAGCTTTTCTAAATAGTCCTGAACCACTTCTTTCTCCGCAGAGGGCTGGTCACCTCCTCCCCATACTGTGCTGCCCAGTGCAGTAGTCTGGGAGCTGACCCTGTTCGTGAAGACAGAGGTGAAAAGAGCATTGAGTACATTAGCTTTTTCCACATCCTCTGTCACTAGGTTGCCTTCCCCATTCAGTAAGGGCCCACACTTTCCCTGACCTTTTTATAGCCTTTTTATACTGGCATTCAAAGCTGTGACACAGAAGTCAGTGATTAGGTATATCATCATTATTCCAGCCTCAAAACCCTGCAAGATAATAATCCGGATTTGAGAAATTATAAAGATAATTCTTACATAACACAAAGCTCATTATTTGGGATCCCATTCTTTCCCCCAGCACCACCATCCTCGCTCAGCCTTTCTTCTTTGAATATTAAGCAATATTATTTCATGTGTACTTTATACCATGTTCAGAATTAATGGCATAATTAGCAGTGGAAAATATTTAGTTGTTGCTATGTGTTTATTTATGTTCTCGGGATCATGTAAAGTTCTGCTACATTAAAATTTAATTTGAAAGAAAAAGAGTTTTATTCATTTTGCAGTGTAATGACCATTTCTGCGTAGCTTATATGAATAATAAAATATGGCTTGAACACACTTTTCCATTTGTTTTCTGGGCATTTATGTAAACTCCTAAAGAAAACACCGTAATGCTTTGTTGGCTGACTATTTGACAGAGAATTGTAGACATATATTTTATTCTCCACATCCTGTCAGTGAATGTTCACAGCCCTATCCATTATTTAGCAGTTAATTTGTTAATCAATTGATCAGTTGGTTTGGGGATATTTGGCTCGGAGATTAACAAGCACGCTCGCACAAAAATCTTGTCTCTCTGGTAAATTCAGGGACACTGAAGTAGAATGTAAAGAGCACTTGTGTTTACAGATCTTGATTGAAGCTGACACAGGATGGCAAACAATGGAAAAGAAACCTTTCCTTGCAGCATAAACATGTTGGCCCAAATCTTATGGTCCTTACAGAAGAGGTGATTGTCCTGTCCATGTTCCAAACTCTGGAAGGAGGCCCTATCGAGGGAAAACTGTGACTTTGCATTGACTTGATCCATTGAGCAGGGTGATATACCCAGCCTACGAACAAACAGGGATTTCTCTCTATCTTGGGTACATCTGGGGCCCACATTAACATAGAATCTGACCAGAGCACAGTCTTCGATGAGTATATCCTCACAACACCCCTGTGAGGTGGGGCGGTGATGCTATTAACTGAGGCTTTGAGTGTCTAAATGACTTGCCCAAAGTCACACAAAAGGTCTGTGGTAGAGCAGGGAACCTGGGTTTTCAAGCTGAGGCTTGTACTTTAACCACTGCACCCTCCTTCCACTTCGGGCACCAGAAGATTCCCAATATTCATGTGAAATATGAAGTGTTTAGCTAACTCCACTGACAGCCAGTGTTTCTGCACTGCCTAGCTGATGTAAACGGACCTTGGGAAACTCAATGGAGCAGTGGTATGCTTCACCTGTGCTCTACTCAAGACATTCGGCAACAGCACTACAGGAGTGCTCCACACTTCGTGTGCAGTACCAGAACTATGGGAATGCTCTACCTGGGATGCTCAGCAGAAGCACAGGTGTGCACAGGTGCTGACTTTCATTTTTCCAGGTGGGTGCTCCACCCCTGTTCTGCCCTGAGGCCTCGGCCCCACTCTGCCCCTTTCCCCAAGGCTCCGCCCTTGCTCCGCCCCTTCCTGCCCCCACTCCGCCCCCTGTCCCGAGTGCCTCCCATCAGCCGCCGAACAGCTGATCGGCGGGGCCAGACAAACGGCTGTGGCTGGTGGATGCTGAACACCCACTATTTTTTTTCCGTGGGTGCTTGAGCCATGGAGTACTCACAGAGTCGGCACTTATGCAGGTGTGTCTACTTGATTATGCTACTGGTTCAATGCACTTGGGGATATCAGCCACAGCACCCCAGGGACATTCTTCTTGTGAACTTTAGCAGCACCACAAGGGGGTTTTAGGCAGAGCAAAGAGCAACAGCTCAGGGATGAAGTTTGCATGGGTCTCTTAGCAGTGCTTCAGTTGCAGTCTACTTGGGACACCCAGTAGCAGCACAAGTTCTCACTACCTAGGACACTTGACAGCACAGCAAAGAGTTCCATCTAGGACACAGCAGTGTGTGCATCCGACCTGAAACCCAGCTGCACAGTGGGTGTATAAACCCTGGCATGTGCAACATACACTGTGAAGAGGGATACTAACAGATGGGAGATATGGGACATTTGCACACCTCTGCGACCTGGCCACGGATAATAGTGCAAAAAAGCTGTTTTCTTGCTTCTTATAGGATTAATTTGCATGTTCCGCATCCCCTTCATGACCAAGTAGTGTGCTTTGTGGGCTAAGGCAGGGGATATCTTGACAACAAAAGGAAAAAAGATGGGACCGGAATAATATCTCTACTGAAATCCTGCCATCGCGAGCCAAATTCTGCAATCAGATGAGCGTGCAGGGCTCCAACTGTCTTCGATGGGATTGGCATGTAGGCATCCAAGAGCAGGGTTTAGCCTCTTATGTTTGTATTTTTCAGAGGAGCAGGTTGCACATTGAGAATACTGGGACATGAACCAGCATTGGGAGGAAATCCAGAGCCTACGAAGGCTGCCATGGTGCTAACTGCACTGACTGAATTACATTGTAATGCTCCTCCACATCAGATGCTCAAGTGATTTTTTGCTTTAGGTTGAACAGGTTCCAGGATTACCAGATTTACCCTTTTGGTTTGGAAGGCCATTTCCCCCTGTTGATTTGCCTGTGGTAGAACAATAAGCATAACACAGAGACAAAATCAAGTGAAACAAGAAGAGAGGGTGGGGGGAGCGAACCAACAACTTGTTTATCAGATTCAAGTCGAACCATCTGTTGTTAATGATTAGATCTTCAGCTTCCAATTTTCATTTGAATGTTATTGCTCATTTCTAGCTGGGTACCGAAACGCCACTTACCACTGCAAGCAGGATTCTAAATAAGAGACTATTTGGATTGGAAATCTGCTGGAGGAGGAAATTATGTTGTCTATTATACAGCACAATACCTTTGCTAACACTGATACTTTCTGGTGGGCATGTTGTGAGAGATTTAAAGAAGGGAACTCAGGGTGGAAAGCACATTTAGAGGTGGGGTAAATTAACATGGGTTGAACTGGGCCTTGGTGAGTCCAAAGGGTCTGAATTTTGATCTTAGTTACAATGGTGTAAATCAGCAGTAACCCCATAGATGGGAATGAGGTTATTCTGGATTTACAGCAGCGCAGATCAGATCAGAAGCCAGCCTAGGGAATTTAAATTGGTGTAATTTACAGCAAGGTATTAGAATGTGTACGTTAAATGAGAGGTAACCTACTTTAATTTGCACTTTATACTCTCTTATTGGCTGCTTTTTGAGATACACCCATTCATCCCTCTGTATGTAAATTACACAAACTTAGAATCGCTTTGACTTCTTTAGTTCAATGTACAGTGTGTCTACGTAGTGAAATGTCGCTAACACACCACCTTACACATCACCTCTGAATTTGACATAGGGAATAGGGACTTCTGGGCTTGATTGCCATTTCTGTCTGGCCCTGGGGAAAAAATAATCTCTCTGTGCCTCATTTTCCTTATCTACAAAACTGTGAATGGCAAGCCTCGCCTGAGTCATAGGGGAAACAGCATCAATAATATCAGTAGAAACACCATCCCAGCTATACATCATATGGCTCCCCAATACCATAACATCTGAGTGCCTCACAATATTTAAAGTATTTATCCTCACAGTACCTCTGTGAGTAGGGCAGTGGTTCCCAAACTTGTTCCGCTGCTTGTGCAGGGAAAGCCCCTGGCGGGCCGGGCCAGTTTGTGTACCTGCCGCGTCCGCGGGTTTGGCCGATCATGGCTCCCAGTGGCCGCGGTTCCCTGCTCCACGCCAATGGGGGCGGTGGGAAGCGGCGTGGGCCGAGCCGCTGCTTCCAGCAGCTCCCATTGGCCCAGAGCAGCGAACCGCGAACAGTGGGAGCCGCGATTGGCCGAACCTGCGGACGGGGCAGGTACACAAACCGGCCCGGCCTGCAAGGGGCTTTCCCTGCACAAGCGGCGGAACAAGTTAGGGAACCACTGGAGTAGGGAAATGCTACTTTATCCTTATTTTACAGAATGGAAACTAAGACACAGATCGATTTAGTGGCTTCCCAAGGTTGCATAAGAAGCCTGTGGCAACGCAGGGATTGGGATGCAGGTCTGCCAATTCCTAGACTAGCATCTCTACCCCTAAACCTTCCTTCTTTTATCTGTAGTAGATGCTTTGTCTCATCTTCTTATATACCATGACCATGAGAGTGCTCTAAACACCTAGAAGTATAATTTTCAAAAGCACCTGAGAGACTTAGGCTTCTATGTCCCATTTTCAGAAGTCACATAGGCATTTAGGACCCTAAGATTTCAATGGTAGCTAGGTGCCTACATATCTTTGAGGATTTAAGCCTACATGTAACATGACATGAAAATGGACCTTAAGAGCCAATGATTCATAGACTTAAAGCCAGAGGGGACCATCATGATCATCCAGTCCAGGGGTTCCTAAACTGTGGGCCGTGAGACAGTCCCAGGTGGTCTGCCATGGGCGGAGTTTGGGAGGGCATGGGGGTGTTCCCCCCCAAATTGTACACGTTGGTGGAGTGGCAGCCGGTGATGCACCCCCTCCCCCACCAGGGTTAGAGGAATGCAGCACCCCCAGCAGGCGGGAGAGGGCAAAGTAGAGCCGTGGGATGGGAGGTGGAGAGCGAGGAGAAGGGGCCAGCCCCAAGTGGCAGCAGCGCCCAGGATGGCTGGAGTCGGCTGGAGGGTTCACAGATGTTCCCACTCTGAGATGCCACATCAAGCGCCAGCCTTAGAGAAAATGGCACCCCAAGAAAGGAGTGTCTTCAGCACCCCTCCTTTTGTTAGTCTGTTGAATACCTTATTTTTATTGCATTTGTAGGGCATTTCATGACTTTGATGCACAATTTGCATGCATGATTTATCCCTGTCAAATAAGACGATACATTTGCATGCTAAAATCGGTAAATCTGTGTTTATTCATGTCATATATAAGCAAATAAAAAAAAATGTTTCCTCTAAGTTTACAGAAATGTTTTAATTTTAAGAATAACTGAACTCTACTAACTTCAATAAATTGAACAGTGCACCAACATTGGGTGGATCAGTATTAAACTGTTACAGTAGAATCTTAATCCTAATCCTTTGTTCTTCAATTTCTTCTGCACTGGGACGGTCACTGCTTCCTAAAGCCTGGTCTATCTTGTTCTGCTTCAGATATTTTCCCATCAACTTTGCCCCTTGCTGCAAACTAGATTACAATTGAGCTTTTTGCTTCCTATACTGAGCTCCTAAAGGCTTCTCTGGGGGGCATCTTTTATTTTCTATTGAAAACAGACAATTTTAGGAGAGCCAAAGTCTATGATCCACCATCTTTGAAAGTTATCAAACATCACGTGTTAAGCACTGCAAAAGAAATAACAGTATTTCTGTTATATTGTTGCATAAATAGGGGTTTCATAGATATCTCTGGCATCTCATTAAATATATCTTTATTAGTCACTACTTACATTCTGCAAGTCTTAAAACACAAGTACACTTTCACAATTACACAATAAAACAAGGTTCACAATAACAATATCACAGCTGGGGTCTCACTTCATTCTTATATCTCACTGACTGACTGTCAATGCCCCGCTCCTTATATACTAATGAGGGCGTGGCTGACAACATTCTAGGAGGTTTGAGGAAAATATAGTTCTCAGAAAGTCTGGAAGGTTCCACAAGATTCTACAAGGTCCAGAACATTCTAGAAGGTTAGTGAAAAATGAATCTACATATGAAATACCTGAAACATGTTACTTCAAACATTCTATTTTCCCTTTTGTTGCTAGCAAGAAAAACAGACCCCGAAGCCTAGCACCCCCCAAAGGCAGCACCCCAGACAGTCACTTGGGTTGCCTGCCCCTAAATCCAGCCCTAGCCGTATCCTGCGATTCGTGGTTGTTAAGCCCCTTGGAGTATCAGCCCCACAGTAACCCCCTCCCCCCCAGGGATCGGGGCTTGGCGGTGGGTGATTGGGTAATGACCAGGCCCGGACTGAGCATCTGCTTGTGCCTGACACTGGCAGCCCCAGAGCCCTTCCCTCATTCCCAGGCAGGAGGTTCCTGTGAGGCGCGCCAGGGTGCTGGGTGGGTGACTGGGGCAAGGTTGTCAGCTGACCAGCTCAAAGCACTCAGTAGGCTGTTGAGGCAGTGGGGGCTGGCTGTGGCACTTGCTGGGCCCCTTTGCCCTCTCCCTGGGTCTGGTCCCTGCTGAGGCAAGGGGTTGTGCATGGCCCACAGGACCCCTCTCCCTGACGGACGTGTGTTAATAGTGAGCCACAGTACCTACCGCAGCTGCACAAGTGGGCCTCAGGGGAAAAAGTTTGGGAAGCCCTGAGCTAGTCTGACATCCTACTCAGTGCAGGCCACCAAACCTCACCCACCCCCTTCTGTAGTCGGCCCATAACCTCTGTCTGAGTTACTGAAGTCCTCAACTCTTCATTTAAAGACTTCAAGTTATAGAGAATCCACCATTTACTTTAAGTCACTTCGGTCCTTTAGAAAAATTTACCCCTAGACACAGCGCTAGTGTGGTAACAGTCTGATTTGTTTCAGTTTGTTTTGTTTACTTTACAATCTTATTCTACTTATAGGATCTCTGTGCTCTTGTACTTATGGTTCGTGACAGAATCTTAATTCACTATTTTTCACAGCTTACATTCACTATGAGGAATTTGTTCTATTGATTGCAGGTAATTACATTTTATTTGTTGGTTTCCATCATTAATGTGGTTCATATGGAGGCCTGACCTACAATCCCTAAGGTAAAAACAGTATTGTTTTATCAACAGTTTGCCTTGTTTTTTAGCATCTAATGAATAGAAAGAGAGAGGTACCAGGAGAAGTTCTTAAGAGGGGCTGTTTTCACTGAACAAGAAGACAGCTGGGATACCAAACCATTTGTGCTTTTTGATAGTATGTGAAGTGGTTTAGATGCTACCCTGTTTGATAACTGAAGGATTCAGAATTGGAAGAGCAGGTGGAGGTTTCCTATTGACTCAATACTGTCTGTACCTCTGGTGTGTTCTCTCTATGACTTTTCAAGGTGCTTAGCTGCTGTTTATTCACAATAAAATCAGTTTGAACGACATCATTACAAAGTGGTGGCCCGTAAGGACATTTGGCCAAGAGTCTCTTTGTCTCCCTCTACTGGCTGGATCACATATAGAGATTTATAAGTTTACTACTGCTTCTTTGGTACTAAATCTGCTACTGTCGCTTAGGCAATAGATGTGCCTATGTTTCATTCCTGTGGGCCCAGGTTCAATTCCTGCAGTTAGCACACCAACGAGCACAGCATTGATGGATTCCAATACCAATTTGCCTTAGCGTTGTGCTTTCTACATGTCCCATATCTACAGTGTGATTTAGAAGATATCTATAAGGCTATAAAATAAAGTGTTCAGTCAAGCAGGAGCACTTTTGGATTAAAGTGAGAGGCCTGTGGTGCAGAGGATCCTTTGTAACCTATTTGTAGTGCAGCATTTGAATCCGTTTGGTTCAAAGAATGGGAGAGAAGCAGTAGGGAGGAGATATGCATTTCAGTTGGAATACTCTGCAGGGCAACTCAACTAGAAGAGGCCAGAAACATCTGGAAAAAAGGATGTGGCCACGGCAGTTACTACATGTGCTCAATAGCTGTTTTTGAAATTGTACATAGGAAGTTTTCCGTGTGGGCAATCGCCTGTCAGGTCACACCCAGTCGCTCTCTGAACCAATCTGAGCGTGAGATGGGAATGGGGAAGGTAAGAAATATAGGAATTAAAGACGACCCTGTGCACTCCATGGCTGATTAATGCCGGACCAAGAGATTTCTGCTGTGAGGGGCCCCATTAAATGTGCATACCACTTTGGATACTGTTTCAGCATCAACCGAAGACCAGTCAACTATTAACCAAAGGGCTGGAACGCTGCTAACTATGATGATCCCAGACTGTTTGTTTGATGACAGAATTCTGAAGTGTTTGAAAGGACGGAAAGACTGCCATTCTTAAGCTCTGGAGAGTCCAGGTGGCATGTGTTACATATTACGGCCACGCTATAAAGACTGAGAAATCATCCCGGAGAGACGATCGGAGGGGTATGTGTTTATACATTTGTGCTACAGTAAAGACGTGTAATTGTTATATGGGCACCTTATATCCGAATATATGGAACAGCAACAAAGTGAGGAAGTCTGTAAGAAAACCAGTAGATTTACTACCTAATAGCTTTAGTTAAAAGTTATTCATAGTATACTATTTACAATGTTTTACCCTATTTACAAGGTTGTATTCTATTTTCATGGTTTTCTGTGTACATTATCTGTTGGTTTTATACATTCATGGAGGTTAAGTTGGATAAATTCATGTAGGTTAAGTCCATTAATGGCTATTAGCCAGGATGGGTAAGGAATGGTGTCCCTAGCCTCTGTTTGTCAGAGGGTGGAGATGGATGGCAGGGGAGAGATCACTCGATCATTACCTGTTAGGTTCACTCCCTCTGGGGCACCTGGCATTGGCCACTGTCGGTAGACAGGATACTGGGCTGGATGGAATTTTGGTCTGACCCAGTATGGCCGTTCGTATGTTCTTCTTATGTTCTTATGTTTTACTAAGCAACCGTGTGGTTCTCTTTGAAGTTTACTGTAAACTATTACGACCCACTTCTTATTAGGGTTTTATATACACGGTCCCTGAGGTTTAACGCTGTGCAATGCTTTCTGAAAAGTCCTGAAAAGGCAGAACTCTGTCCTCTGTTTCAGGAGGAAAGAGAGTTGCATGGACTTATATACACTATTGAATCACCCTCCTACTGTCCCATGAGCGACAGCTTTCAGCCCTGATGGTAAGATACCTGAAAATAATTGCCATGGCTATCATCTTGGCTACCATACCGGGATTGAACTGAGGACCTCTGGAGTTAAAAGCATTAGCTGCCACAACTTGATTTAAAGAGCCAAGGCTCTTGGTTAGGGTTGTAACAGATTCACATCTGCTGTGACTTGAGCATGGAGGAGATCTGTATACTAACGAGATATCAGAGGGGTAGCCGTGTTAGTCTGTATCCACAAACACAACAAAAACAATGAGGAATCCGGTGGCACCTTAAAGACTAACAGATTTATTTGTGCATAAGCAGGGTTTTCATAAGTTCCAGAACAATGAGGTTCCTGTGTAGCTTCTCTCCTGTAGAGTTTTGAATCACAGCTTCAGGCGTTAGTAGCTCCCCAAAGATTGATACCAAGAAGACTACTCACATGCTTAATGTTAAGCATAGGCCGAATAGCTTTACTACTTTTGGGCCAAAGTGCTCAGCGCTTCGCAGGACTGAGCCCTTATAAAGTGCCCTTTCACTGTAATATCAAGGGATGCAATCCTGCTTCGCTGAAGCTTATGTGAGCTTAACAGTTGACTTGGGAGCAGGAGCAGTGTGTAGGCTGTAAATATTCATGAGCACGAGATGAGGGTTGGATCATTCCTCAAAGCCTGGGCCAAAGGATCCATCTGAAGTTTGAAGTGCACATTTTATTATAGTCTTAAAGTTTAAGATTGCACCTGTGCCCCTGAAAGAAACTTCTTTTGCAGGAAGTCAGTACCATTAAATGGATTTCACCCTCTAGGGCAAGAAATTCCCGGCAGAAGTGGAATGTTAGGGTTCCAGTATTGTAGATGGGTTTAATTACCAGCTTATCTAAATGTTACTGCACCTGTGGACAGTAGATGTATTTTGACTTCATTCTATCTCCAGTATCAAATTAACTTTGGCAAAAGCCAATTAACTACTGTAAATTATTCTACTTCAATTAAACATTAGGGCCAAACAGAAGCAGTGAAGGACTTTAATACATTAATTTGCAATCCATAGACTTACCAGGAGCCAAAAAGAAAAGTTGAATGGTTTCAGTAAGAAATGAGAAATTATCTGAAAGCAATGCAATAAAAAATAAGGATCAGGCTAACTGACATTATCATTTTAACTTAATTTGTCAACACAGTAATATATCTAGCTATATTAACTCAGTTGACAAATCAATTACAGCTATAATGAAACTTTATATGATTTTACTTTTATTTAATTAGTTTCATCAATGTTTTTTTTTATTTGCAACTGCACATTAATGTATCAAAGTATAAATGATGGAATAAAGTTAACTTTCAGTCCTCGAAACATACGTATTTTAGAGCCAAAAAAAAAATATTGTGCAAAATGTTGTAAGTAATGCAAATTGCAATGTGGATTGTTAAGCTGGCTAGAGCCCATTTTCTTAAATAATAACAATAAAATAAATGGTAATAGTAATAATAATAACAATTATTATTATTATATAATCCATTTCTTTGTCACAACTATTTTAATTTCACAGACACTTCTCAAATAATAAATGAGAAGTCTTTCCCCAGACATTTATTTTTTCTTCAAATCCTTTTTCTCCCATTGTATTCTCTACAAGGGAATGTAACTCCAACACAAACATAGGAAGTCTAAAAAAAGTGTTATCCAGGTCGCTGGTGCTAAATACGTTTGATGTATTATACACTGAGGGGAAGAGAGAAATTTGCCCTATCCCATTTTATGTATTTGTCTTTTTTAAAATGTTGTTCACCAGACACATTACTATCGTAGCAACTGCTGCATCAAATGGTGATTATACTAACTCTAAGCTATAGATCACCTTCTTAAACAGACACAGGGAACTGCATTTTTGTTGCTCTGTGCAGTGCTTTCAAAGAATATTGTAGCACATGTTCCATTCAAACTCTATGTGGACTGATTCAGGAAAGGACTTAAGAGCATGCTTAAGTTCAGCCCATTTAAGAAAGCACTTAAGCACGTTCTTAAAGTTAAGCCTGTGTTTAAGTGCTTCCCTAAATAGAGCTGAATTTGGGCTTTAGGTAGGAAATTATTATATCAAATCTACAGGAACTTTATAGCTGTTACTATGCTACGCAACATGATAATCTGGATTTTTACACTGAGGGCAAGGATAGAACTCAGCTCTTCCTCTTCTAATAACACAAGCCCCTGTCACTTGAACTAAAAGAGAATCATCAGTAGCTTTCTGCCAGTATAAAGCCAGTGAAACATAGTTAAGTGGTTCTAACCCCTTACTGGTGGAGAGATGAGAAGGATGGTCTAGTGGTGAGAACACTAACCTAGCACTTGAGAAGCCTGGGTTTAAATCCCTGCTTTGCCCAAGATTCCCTGTTTAACCTTTGTCAAGTCACTTAGCTTCTCTGAACAAAGGTGTCCCATTTGTAAGAATAAGGAGGTGGTGGCAACATTTTCTTACCTCACAAGGGATAGCTGAGTTAAAGTTTGTGAAGCATTTTAAGATTTCTTATGAAAAAATGCTATGTATTATCTACATGTTAGCCAGTTCATTACAGTAATCATTAGGGAAGGGAGAATCGGATTGGATGAAATGAAAACTAGTCTAAAAGTGAACTGAATTTGAAACTTTTTAAAGGTTAATCTTTCTTTCTTTCTTCACTCACATCAGTTTGGTTCAGAAGCAGAAATAATGGGATTTGGTGCTCTTGGCTCAGATAAGAAGCAGTGCAGATGCCAAAGCAGAGGTATAAAAAGCAAGAGATGATAGAATTGGAAGGTGCATGAACAATACCCTACAATCATCCCTAAGCTGGATATAGTGTTTCCTAAAGTGTCAGTTTGTGAAGAATTCACCAACCTGTGTTCCTTTCAAAATAATGATGAAGATTTGGGATAATGGGTGTCTAAAGTTTATCTCTGTTAATACAGCGTATTACCCCCCCCCCCACCATTCATTTTGGCCAGGCCGCTTCGCAACCCTGCAGCGGACCCGAAGCCAGGAAAGAGGCCCAATAGACTGCACGACCTTATTAGGGCATAGTGCTTATCACAGGAAACTTATGAGGGACGTGTCCCTAGTGTTACCACACAAAAAGCCATTTCTGCAGTTTCCGTATTGTACTGTTCTTCCTAATAAGGGGAAGACAATGGGGCACTAAAAAACCAATCAACGTGTGCCACATTCACTTCCAAAAAGAAAACTCTATATATTTAGTCGCCCCTGTATAGCAATTAGAGGTGTCCCGAAAACGAATCTACGTCACGGCCAGTCCAGGTCTGATCAACTTGGGCTTGACCCTCCCGCTCCCGAATCCAGCCTGAGCGTGTGTCGTATAGCCGGCTCAAACTCATTATGTATGTGCTCTCCCATCTGGCTGTTATCTGCTTGGGTGTAAGTAATTAGTTAACTATCATTGCTTTGTTTGTGGTTACTTTGCTTGTTACCCCATACTGTGATTAGACTGAAAAAGGCCTCAATTATTAATGTGTTTCCTTTCCCTTATTTTGTAAGTGTTTTAAAGTTAGTTACATAATAATTGCAAGTGTTACAAATTTAGTTACATAGTAATTATAGTTGTTTAAAATCTGTTACATAGTATAGTAGCAAGTTAATAAGAATTCATAAAATTAACGTTTTATTATAATTATCATCATATAATAAAATTGAGTTGTATCCATTCCCCCCTCGTCCTGGGTCATTCAACTCAGTCCTTCACCGAGAACCCTTAAAGAACCACAAGCCCCTCTTTGGGTCGAACAATCTCCTAAGTTTGCAGTTAGGCACCTGTGGCTTTTCAAAAGAGCCTATGTGATTTAGGAGCATAAGTCCCATTCACTTTCAGTGGAACTTACACTCCAGTGTTGCTTAGGTGATTTTGAAAATTCCATTCTGTGATGGGACCTAATCCCCATAGCTGTAAGGAAAGGGAGAGAACCTAACTAGTTATGCTCTGCACCTGGGAGGTAATTAATTAGAGGGAGGAGGAGCTAGGCTGTATAAGGAATGGAGGGAGCTTCATTGAGGGAAAACTCAGGAGAGAGGAGCTAGAGAAAGTTCTTGCTCTCTGGGAATGGCCTGGAGGAGGGGCCAGTAGTTACAATTCGCTGCGGCCAGGAGATAGCTACAGGAGTACGGTGTCTCCTGTGGTGAGGCCCTAGAGTAGTAAGAAGCCCTGAGCTAGGGTCTATGAGGACCAGGGAATGAGCTAGAGTCCCATGAGGGTTGGAAAACTAGTTTAAGTAATACTTGGCTTCCCAGCAGGGAAAAGCCTAGGGGGGGGGGGGGGGCTGTACCCTGACAGAGGGGAAGAGTTGAAGTTGAGCTCAAGAGGAGCAAAGGACCTCTTTGGTTTTCTTGTTTAAAGCTGAACCCCAGAAAAAAGATCAATGGTGACTTGGCTGGAAGGCTGACCCACAGAAGACTCAATAAGGCAATCTGGAGAAGGTATTGGATGGAAGACTGACCATCATGGCTGAGGAAGCGTGAGAGCAAAGTTCCCTGCAACACCAGTCTGGGATGAGGAGGTGTCCGAAAGGTAAGGATATGTCTTGACATATCCCTAAATATGTGGCCTGATTTTCAAAAGGGCTTAATACCCACCAGTTCCTGTAGAAGTCAAGGGGACTTAAAATTAAGCATATGCTGATGGGGTCTGAGGGTTCAGCCACTTGTAGAATCCAGCCCTTTGGAACCTACCTTCCCCCCATATAATGAACAGTTTCATGTGTCCCAAAGTTTATCTGGAAGATACCATACCAGATATCATGGTGTTGCTCTACATAGCCCCCTCACACGTGCTACTAAAACTTGGAGATTCACCTGATCTGTAGCAGACAATAAAAATGGTCATTTTCTCCAAACAGTGCAGTTCTAATATCTTGTCTTTCAACCCTATCTATCTGCTTTAAAAGTTAAAGGCGGCTGGTGAATGGTCCAAAATTCATGCAGCAATTTCCACAAAACAATTTTCCAATTTGGCAAATGCTCACTTCATCAGCACCCTGGAAAATAAAGAGGAACAAGTGCTTAAAAAGTGAGCCAAAGAAAGTTGGGGGAGAGATTATTCAGTGAAACAGTGCACTGAGCCTAGTGATGTTGCATGCGAGAAATATAAATTGAGGATTGTTCCTTGGGGAACCACGATGGACTGGAGAAATCTTGAACAAAACTGCATTGTGTTTCCTTTTCCTCAGTATGCATCATTCATTGAGTTTCATTTTAAAGGCACACAATCCGGGTTAAAGCTAATTATTTAAAAAAACAAGTTAAAATTAGTTTCAGCTCATGAGTCCCATTCATTTACGTACAAATTTCCCTGCCAATTTGCATGTGTTTTTTTTATCAGCTTTGTGGGTTTTTTTTACATGTTTTCTTCCCTCTGTTACTGTGAGGAAGATCAACAAAAACAGGGGAAACTGACTAAATGACTGTACTTTGGGAACAGGAGAACATGACTATCCTGCACAGTGATGGCAGATGCACAAAATAAAAAGACTGAAAAAAATATATTTATCTATACCATAGGTACTTAAATAGACCCCTTTACTATAGTATCTGAGCACTTAACAAGTGTTAATGTATTTATCCTCACAATATGCCTATGAGGTGGGGCTATGTTAGTATCTCCATTTTACAGATGGGAAAACTGAGGCCCAGACTAAGTGACTTGCCTAAGATCACACAGAAAGTCTGTAGCAGAGCTCAGATTTGAACCAGGTTCTCCCAAGTCCCCGTGCCCTAATCACTGCACTCTAACCCCTTTCAGCTATAGAAATCTCAGGTATCATTTTAAAAGACAGTGGGTCAATTTTTTTTTCAAAGTTACAGCATCCCTTTCATCTAGGGCATACTCCCGTTCCCATTCAAGTCAATGGCAAAACTCCCACCGACCTATTCTAAAAAGTTCTTATACTGTGCTCCGCACCATAGTTTCTGGGAGACCTCAGTGGTGAGGTTCAGCAGTTTAGGAAATAATATAAGGATTTTTTTGTTTGTTTGTTTCACTGGTGGCTTTAGTGGCTCTATTCAATATTTACATTGGTGTAGCTGGGTGCACAATTCCTTCCCGTTCCCCCTTGTTATTAATTTGCTCTATAAATAGTTAATTAAAATGATGATAATGATCTTAATCCTGTCAGTAACATTTGTGGTTGCCCTTTAGAACATAACCTCCCACTTTTCCTCATTATCGGCAATGGTGACAGAGGTGGAGCATCTCCCTTGGGAGACACTGGCTAGTAATGCAGCCCTACTCCTTTTTGTATCTCTGTATTCCCCAGCTCCTCTCCCTCAAAGGTGAAAGCGTTTAAGGTCTCATCCTGTGCTCATGAATTCAATGAGACGTTAAAGAATGCAGGATCAGGCTCTTAACACAGTAAGCAATCTGTGTTGCCTGATTGCATACGGCTCCCACTGTCTCCTTGACAATGTGACTATTCACTTACACATTTGCCAGGCTCAGAGCAAGCATTTTGCTAAGTTGCAAACATCGTGAATATGGAAGAGTTTCCACGACTGTTGCTGCCGAATGACTTGAGTGTGACAGCTTTGCACAGAGGTTCCACTTTTTTATTTCTCTTTGGCAGAAAGCAGGGGTCTTATTCCTGATGAGTCAGAGCACAATACATTTCTTTTTTTACTTTTTATTTTTGGCATTATTTTTTAAAAAGGAGTGGGGAGCAAAGTTGCAGGGGGTCAGATGTGGATTTCAGATAGCAGATCTTTGAAAGGAAACAAAAATATATACTCCCCCCCCCCCCCCCACACACACCTCTATTTACTGAGCTGCAAAGACATCCTGCATTCACAGACATGTCAAACAGGGTGGCTGGGTTTTCTTCCCCCTCTCCTTTTACTTATTTTTGGAAAACTCTGTCTGGCAATTTATTCTGGAAATAGTTGCAGTCCATGACCCTGATTCTCTTCTCACATACACCAGCGTGAAGTAGAGCAGAGCTGGTCAAAAACGTTGATATATTTTCTGTGAAAACTTCCGCACAAAACATTTTTCAGACCATTTCATTTTTTTTTTTACTTACATGAAAACCTTGAAAACTCTTTTAGTTCCCATTCCCTTCCCCAGAACAGAACATTGAATATTTTTCGGTTTGTGGAAACATTTTTCATTGTAGCTCTTGAAAAACTGGAAAATTTCAACCAAAATGAAAATTGTCTGAAAATTTGGTCCAAAAAACATTTTTCATGGGAAAAAATATGCTTGGGTGAAAATCTTTTAACTAGCTCTAATTGGGGATAGCTCCAATTAAGTCAATGAAGTGACACTCATGGAAAGCTGACTTAAACCAGGAGAGAATTAGGAGCACTGAAATGAAGCTCATAGATTCCAAGGCCAGAAGGGACTACTGTGGTCATCTAGTCTAAGCTCCTGTAGAAATTCCCTGAAATAATTGCTGTTGGAACTACAGCATATTTATTTTAGAATCTTGCTGTAAAAATTGCTAGCAATAGAGAATCTACCATAACCCTTGGTAAATTGTTCCATTGGTTAATTACCCCCCCCCCCCCAAAGATCTGGGATTAGCATCCAGGTCTCCCATTTCCCCACTTCTGCGCTCTATCTACTAGACCTTGCTGCCTTGCAGAATTGTGCCTTTGCAAAGGTGTTGCAGTGTATAATTGTTACATACGTGGACCTGGATTCTGAAAAGCCGTACAAACGTCTTTATCTGTACACATGTGAGTGGTTTTATTAGTTTCAATCGTGTTACTCCCAAAAAACAAGGGTGTCAGGGGCATTAATCACATGGGCATTAGAATTTGCAGAATTGGAACCTGGGAGAGATTTTTTTTTAAAGTTGTAATAGAACTGAGAACAGGTTTTAGGTGCTTTTTGGAATGCATATTGAGAAATGTGTTAAGTAGGGTTCCACAATATTTACAAAGGGTGATATTTTCCCAAATGTCTCCTTCGGAATAGCAAACTTTAGCAAGTTGGATAGCTGTAACTAGTTTCGTAATTGTAACCACGTGTTTCCCATCACAACAAACCTCCTTCATCCAAATTCTATTCTGATTAAAAAGTCTTTTCAGCCTGGCTCTTGGTGGACCTGTGTAAACACCAGCAGTCCATTAGCATTAATTGGCATCTTTGTTGCCAGGTTTCACTGAAAGGCCTAGGAGTGGATGGACTAGTGAAAGTGAACATGACTCTGTAGTTTAAAGGTGAGGGTCAGTTGTAGGACAGCATGGGGGGAAGTTCATTCTGCTTCCCTGTGTGCTTTTGATCATCTAGGGATCTTGAGATGAATTCAGTCTTCAGGTCTATCTGTCTGTCTATCAGACCCAATCTCACTTCCATTACAGTACAGGCCTTTAAACTACTATTTTTATGGATCTGAGCTGTCTGTCCAGAACCTTTCTGTAGCATGGACAGCTAGGAAACCTAAGTGCCACAGAAACCGTGGGTCAAACCCTGCTTGCCCGACCCACCTATATCACCCTGACTTCTATGGCAGCTTTGTTTTAGGAAAGCTCTGCGTTTGACCCAGCATATTAAAGCACCCTTTTAAAATCACACACCGTGATCTGTGTTTCTCTTTGTTCCTTCTTGTGAATCATGATTTTCGCCCCCACTTCTCAAAAAAGCCTCTTCACCTCTGTAATATTTTCACATTTTGGGGAACTCTCTGAAAAGTTTAGCATGGGAGAACTGCGGCTCTTTAATTCCCATTAGAATTTCTGAAACGACAATAGCTGAAAGGTTAGGGCAAAACCTATTAGAAAAGAAATGTTGAGGCAAATCAGGTGAGCTCATCGCAGAAAATAGGGAAAGATTGGTTCCCTTTTGGGATTAGCTCTAATTAAGGTGAGCAAGCAGCTGGACCTGTTTGGAATAACAATTGTGCTAGCATGTCACTTTTTTTCTGCTTAGTTGAAATTTATATAGTTTGGGAATGGTGGATGTAAGAAAATTAGAGCTCATTTAGAATCTGTTGAAAGGACACTGCGCCTTCATTATTAGTTTTGCATCTGAATTTTCCTGGGGCTGTCCTCTCACGGTTAGAGGTAATGGATTTTTCCCCAGATGTAATTGGATGAGTTTAATTTTTTCTTTCATTACCTGTCTAGAAGCCCTCTGCCCCTATTTCCCTTTGTGTTTTATTAGGACTGTAACCCCTATTTAAATAAAGCCTTTGATTGTGCTTATATATGTTCAATCAGCACTTTCTGATTGAATAGTTCTGGTTGCACAACGCTCTCGCCTAGCATTTTTTACTAATTACATTTTACCTATGGTTGTGTACTGTCGAATCTCGGATGGTGTTTGTTTTAACTTCTCTTTCTAGAAGTTTGTGTCTCCCATTGGCCACACTGTATATACATTGCCTCCCATTCTACCATAACATAGTAATTGCCCAACAAAAGAGAGAGTTCTTGCTTCTAACCTAATCTGAATCTTTGAGTATGCAGATGAAGTATACGTCTTTAAAATATCCTCTAACATTTGGATTTGGGGTCTTCTTTTCAGCTAGAATTTTTTTAAGGTACTTGCATTCTGTAAAAGTATTTTGGGATTATTGCTACAAAGTGGGACGAATTCCATCAGAAATAGATATACATGGACTCATTCACCTCTCACTTACATCAGCTTTACGCCAGTGTAATTCTAACTTCATTTACATCAGTGGGAGTAAGCAGTCAGACCCACGACTCCCGTCACCCACAACTCCCATCACTCACACAGGTAACTGTGGGTAGAATTTCTCCCTGTGTGTTCTGAATTTCTTTGTCAAAATCTCTTTATTTTGTTTAATATAACAAAACTGACGACAAGGCTTTGGTTAAAGACTTTAGACCAAACTCAGAGGTGTATCTATGGAAATCAAAGAGCCCAATTACCACCTTAATTACTAATTATTTCAGTAGGGGCTAGGGACCAACTAAGCCCAGGGTTGTAGAGCAGGTTTTAAACTAAGGGCTGGGGGAAAGCCGACAGGTGCGAAGGAGCACGTTATTCGGACAGACACATCCTTAGGGGAGGATTTATTAATGGAAATTCTCTATGTCCTAGTAAGGCAGAGAGGATGGTAAATGATAAAATACGGGTAGGATCTGATGAGAAACAGTCAAATGAAAAAAAAAAAAAAAAGTCCCATTCAATAACATCATGTAATGTCAGACAGCTAAAAAGTGACAAATTCTTAAAGTGCTTATATACAAATGCTAGAAGTTTAAATAATAAGATGGGAAAACTAGACTGCCTCGTATTAAATGAGGATATGGATAAAATCGGCATCACAGAAACTTGGTGGAATGAGGATAATCGATGGAACACAGTAATACCAGGATACAATATATATCAGAAGGAAAGAACAGGTCATGCTGGTGGGGGAGTGGCACTATATGTGAAAGAAAGCATAGAATCAAATGAAGTAAAAACCTTAAATGAACCAAACTGTACCATAGAATCTCTATTGATAGAAATGTCATGCTTGAATAATAAGAATATAGCAGTAGGAATATACTACTGACCACCTGACCAGGATGGTGATAGTTACTGTGAAATGCTCAGAGAGATTATGGAGGCTATAAAAATAAAGATCGCAGTAATAATGGGGGATTTCAACTATCCCCATATTGACTGGGTACATGTCACCTCAGGAAGGGATGCAGAGATAAAGTGTCTTGACACGTTAAATGACTGCTTCTTTGGGCAGCTAGTCCTGAAACTCACAAGAGGAGAGGTAATTCTTGATTTAGTCCTGAGTGGAGCACAGGATCTGGTCCAAGAGGTGAATAGTGCTGGACCGCTTGGTAATAGTGACCATAATATAATTAAATTTAACATCCCTGTGGTGGAGAAAACACCACAGCAGCCCATCACAGTAGCCTTTAATTTCAGAGAGGGGAACTACACAAAAATGAAGAAGTTAGCTGAACAGAAATTAAAAGGTACTGTCCCAAAAGTGAAATCCCTGCAAACTACATGGGAAATTTTTAAAGACACCATAATAGAGGCTCAACTTAAATGTATACCCCAAATTCAAAAAAATAGTAAGATAACTGAAAAAATGCCACCATGTCTAAACAAAAACAAAAAAAAAGGGAAAAAAGCAGTGAAAGGCAAAAAGGCATCCTTTAAAAAGTGGAAGTTAAATCCTAGTGTGGAAAATAGAAAGGAACATAAACTCTGGCAAGTGATGTATAAAATGTAATTAGGAAGGCCAAAAAAGAATTTGAAAAACAGCTAACCCAACGCTCAAAAAGTAATAGCAAAAAAAAAGATATGTAAGTACACCAGAAGCAAGAAGCCTGCTAAACAACCGGTGGAGCCACTGGACGATCAAGATGCTAAAAGAGAACTCAAGGTCAATAAGGCCATTGTGGACAAACTAAACAAATTATTTGCATCAGTCTTCACGGCTGAGGATGTGAGGGAGATTCCCAAACCTGAGCCATTCTGTTTACGTGACAAATCTGAGGAACTGTCCCAGATTGAGGTGTCAATAGAGGAGGTTTTGGAACAAATTGATAGACTAAACAGTAGGAAATCACCAGGATCAGATGGTATTCACCCAAGAGTTCTGAAGGAACTCAAATGTGATATTGCAGAACTATTAACTGTAGTCCGTAACCTATCATTCAAATCAGCTTCTGTACCAGATGACTGGAGGATAGCTAATGTGACGCCAATTTTTAAAAAGGACTCCAGAGGTGTTCCCGGCAATTACAGGATGGTAAGCCTCACATCAATACCAGGCAAACTGGTTGAAGCTATAGTAAAGAATCAAATTGTCAGACACATAGATGAACATAATTTGTTGGTTTTCGTAAATGGAAATCATGCCTCACCAATCTACTAGAATTCATTCAGGGGGTAAACAAGCATGGGGACAAGGGGGATCCAGTGGATATAGTGTACTTAGATTTTCAGAAAGCCTTTGACAAGGTCCCTCACCAAAAGCTCTTAAGCAAAGTAAGCTGTCATGGTAAAGGAGGGAAGCTCTTCTCATGGATTGGTGACTGGTTAAAAGATAGGAAACAAAGGGTAGGAACAAATGGTCAGTTTTCAGAATGGAGAGAGGTAAATAGTGGTGTCCCCCAGGGGTCTGTGCTGGGACCAGTCCTATTCAACGTATTAATAAATGATCTGGAAAAAGGGCCAAACAGTGAGGTGGCAAAATTTGCAGATGATACAAAACTATTCAGGATATTTAAGTCCAAAGCAGACTGCGAAGAGTTACAAAGGGATTTCACAAAACTGGGTGACAGGACAACAAAATGGCAGATGAAATTCAATGTTGATAAATGCAAAGTAATGCACATTGGAAAATATAATCCCAACTATACATATAAAATGATGGGGTCTAAATTAGCTGTTACCACTCAAGAGAGAGACCTTGGCGTCACTGTGGACAGTTCTCTGAAAACATCCACTCAATGTGCAGCGGCAGTCAAAAAAGCAAACAGAATGTTGGGAATTATTGAGAAAGGGATAGATGATAAGATAGAAAATATCATATTGCCTCTATATAAATCCATGTTACGCCCACATCTTGAATACTGCATGCAGATGTGGTCGCCCCATCTCAAAAAGATATATTGGAATTGGAAAAGGTTTAGAAAAGGGCAACAAAAATTATTAGGGGTATGAAACAGCTTCCATGTGAGGAGAGATTAGTAAGACTGGGACTTTTCAGCTTGGAAAAGAGACCACTAAGGGGGGATATGATAGAGATCTATAAAATCATGACTGGTGTGGAGAAAGTAAATAAGGAAATGTTATTTACTCCTTCTCACAACACAAGAACTAGGGTTCACCAAATGAAGTTAATAGGCATCAGGTTTAAAACAAACAAAAGGAAGTATCTCTTCACACAACACACAGACAACCCGTGGAACTCCTTGCCAGAGGATGTTGTGAAGGCCAAGACTATAGCAGGGTTAAAAAAAGAACTAGATAAATTCATGGAGGATAGGTCCATCAATGGCTATTAGCCAGGATGGGCTAGTGTAGAGTGGTGGGCTAGTGTACAGTGGCCACTGCTCACCATTTACTCTGCACTAATTCCCTGTGTGGACACTCTTACTCTGCATTAACAGTGCCTTTGTGTGGTTCAGCTTAATACATTTCATGCTAAACCACACAAAGCCAAGTACAAGTATCCACACAGGGAGTCAGTGTGGTCTAGCTAGTGCACTTTACATTCAAATCCTAGCTTACTCTGCACTAATGTCTGTGTCGATAAGCCCTTAGCAATCGAAATGTTCCCTTACTACAGGGGTGTTCAGAGCTAGAATTTTGGTTCAGGCCTATCTTGTGGGATGCGGAATTGAACTGATCCTCATTTCAGTGCCTAAGCACTTCAATCAGAAGTGTCACCTCCTTGAAGAAGTAGTGATGCTGGCAGACCCCATGCCAGCTCATGCCAAGCCCCCAGGCTTTCCTGAGAACTGAAAAATGCATAGCTGGAAGCCAGTTTGGCTTCCTTCTGTGCTAGTATTGTTAAAATAGATATTAGAGTTATAAGAATGTGTTTATGGAATGCTTGTAGGATGCTCCATTTATTAATATCTGTATCCAATGTTACCAGGTAATGTTTAAATATTTGCTCTGTAATTATAAAAAATGTTTGCTAAGGCCTTGACTACACTTGCAAGTTAGAGCGCATTAAATCAGCCCCGGGCAACATAACTCCTGCAGTGTCCACACTGGCAAGGCACTTAGAGCGCCTGGACTCCGTGGCTGGAGCGCTCCGGATAATCCACCTCCATGAGAAGCATAGAGCTTTCTGCGCCCTGGCTGGAGTGCCGGGGTGTCAGCGTGGACGATGTGTTGCATTACTGCGCTGTGATTAGCCTCTGGAAATGTCCCATAATCCCTTGAAGTCAAGTGGCCACTCTGGTCATTGTTTTGAACTCGGCTGCAGGCATGTGGCTATCCCCTTTCAAAGCTCCGTTTCTGACATCCCGCATGCTTATCTGCTCCGGGACACAAAGCAAATATTACTGTGGAATGCTCCTGCTGCAGAGGCAGGCGTTTGTGCATGTGTGTGTGTGAGAGAGACGGGGGGGGGGGGGCTGATGTCGGGGTTTCCCTGTCCCCCTGCCGCTGTCTGAACTTACAAGACAGCATGCTGACACACTCTCTGCCCCCCAAACACTGTTTCTCCCCCCACATACACACAACACACTCCCTGTCACACTCCACCACCCCCCATTTGAAAAGCACGCTGCAGCCACGTGCACACTGGGATAGCTACCACAGTGCACTGCTCTCTGTGGGGTTGCAAAAGCTGCTAATGTGGACATGCCACTGCACTTGCAGATGACAGTGTGAACACACGGAAGCGCTTTCCCTGCTGCTGTCTCCGAGGGCTGGTTTAACTCCTGGCGCTCTACATCTGTAAGTGTAGCCATAGCCTAAGCCCAGGTCTACACTAGCGGGGGGGGGGGGGTGTCAACCTAAGATACGCAACTTCAGCTATGCAAATAGCCTAAGCCCAGGTCTACACTAGCGGGGGGGGGGGGGTCAACCTAAGATACGCAACTTCAGCTACGCAAATAGCGTAGCTGAAGTCGGCGTATCTTAGGTCGACTTACCTGGCTGTGAGGACGGTGGCGAGTCGACTGCTGCCGCTCCCCCATCGATTCCGCTTCCGCCTCTCGCGAGCTGGAGTTCCAGAGTCGACGGGGAGCGCAATCGGAGATCGATTTTATCGCGTCTACATAAATTGATAAATCGACCCCAGATAGATTGATCACTACCCACCAATCCGGCGGGTAATGAAGACCTGCCCTAATACTGTTAAGCTAAGACTGTAAACCCCCCCAGTCAGGGGAGAAGCATTACCAAATATGAAATGCAATGCTTATCACAAGAGGTGTTATCTCCTCCGCAACAAAAGAAGGTCTTGCAGACATCAGACAAGCCATTGTTGATTGCTTCCCCCACACTCCTGAAGAGGGTACCTGCACAAGCCCTCATCCCATCACAGCTTGAATGCTAGGAGAAGGGAATAAAAATGCCTGTTAAGGAAAAATCGTTATCCTATGCTGCCTGAGCTCTGAGTGCCAAAGATTTCTAAGCATAAACAGTGGGTCCGCAGCTGTTTTGCTTGGGTTAGCTTTAAAGGACGAATAAAGCTTGCATATTATAGCAGCTACTATTATCTTTTGGAACCTAAGATTGTATCTCGTTTGTGTGTGTATGTTTACCTGCTTTAACCTTGTAAATAACTCTCGGATTTCTTTTCTTAGCTAATAAACCTTTAGTTAATTATAGGATTGGCTACAAGCATTCTCTGTTGAGAGATCTGTGGTAAGTGACTGGTCCTTTGGCACTAACCTCAATATTGTGATTTTTTGTGTAAGGGCCCATCTATCACAGAGGCAGGCATGCCTGGGTTTCAAGATTGGAGTATCCAAGGGGACTGTCCATGGCTCCCTATTACTGTTCTTATAGTGCCTGAGGAGTTCACACTTGTTACTCGGGGCATGAAATCTAAGTATAGAACACGCAACCAGTTTGTTCTGTGCCCTGTTTCTTGACAGTTTGCCCGGAGGTTGTCACCCAGGGTCATGAGCCATTCCAGGCAAAGTGACCGAAGTGACTTCCTCTGAAATTATGCTTGCATTCTTTGTGCTAGGGGATGGAGATGCTGGGATTCTGCTGCTCCCCTAAATGTTTCTAGTACGATAGCTAGAACCAGATTTCTTCTGTCACCCATGTTTTGGGGATAGGGACTCAGCACAGGGTTTTCCCCACTCAGAATGGGAGCTACGCCTCTCTTCTTCCCAGTGAGGATGACAGAGACCAAGGGTCTCGCACTGCATTGTGATGTTTTCAGTGACACATCATATTGCAACGGCTTCTGAATCTCACCATATTTGGGTTGGATTTAGCAAACGGGGGCAGGAGCGGATCAGATTTCCATGCAAGGGTGTCTTGCCTAGATTTCAATCCTGCAGGTTCCATTTCCCATTGACCACAATGGGAGATGGGGCCTTCCTGCACCATTTAGGTATTGCTCAGGATCTTAAAGTATTGGGCCCTGGGCTCTACCCTTGAAAACTCATTTCTGGAGCAATGTTTCCAAGCCTGACAGTTCAAGGGAGTGGATGAAAACCGGACATCAGTGGGTGTCTAGACCATGGGCATTTTATTACCCATGCATCTCTAGCCTTATGTTGCTATTCACAGATGCAGTTCAAACAGATCTGCTTGGTATTGCAGCTCTGATACATTTTCATCCGTCTCGTTATTACAAAATGACTAAACAGTGGGTGGTTATAAGAGATCACTATTGGAACAATCTTACAGATAGCTTTTATCACCATCCTCTTGAGCATACAAATAGCTTATATCTCTCCATACATATTTATATATCTTAGATACCTTCAGGATTCTTTTATCTTGAATAATTTTAACACGACAGACAACAAGTCTCAGGGTAAAATCATCACAGCCAAAAAAGGCTGTAACTAAAATAAATAAGTAAATAAAAATAAGCTTTTTACCTGGAAGATGGACTGCTTATTGAATTTCCTGGGATGCATTTTGGAATTGTCACCTGGTATGACCATGCAGAATTGACTGCAACTGTCCGACCACTTTGCTTTTGGATTTCAAAAGATAACTCTGCCAATAAAACAAATGTTTTCTATAAAAAAGAGGGTGAGAAGATGCTAATGATAGATGACACGAAATCAGAGCATTGCAAGCTCCTTTAGAGACAAGTATTAAAAGCCCACTGCCAGAGGTATTGAAAACATGGACTGGATGAAACAAGAAAGAATGTGCATTAGGGATCCCTTGCAAGGAAATGATCAAGGTGACCTACTGAGTGGCTGGCTCTTATGGGCTCTGTTCAAACAAATGTTGTCTCCATGGTTTCTATCCTAAAGCTGACCTATAATTATTTTAGGCTATACAGTCACAAAGACGGCTCCCTACTCTGATGCCTTCCTGTTTCCAGATACATGGAGGGTTTTTTTGTTTTTGTTTGTTTGGTTTAAAGGTGCTCAACATTCTCCCCTAGTTTGTGTCCTCACTGAAGTCAAATTTTACCGATGACTTCAATAAGGGCAGAATTTGAAAAACATTGAGAGCTTTTGGAAATCCCATCCCATACTGCTGTAATGGATCTTAAACATCTTTCTCAGCTGGACTAGTCCCATGGGAGGAGTTGCAGTTGCTTTACAGCCTGACTTATGTAAAGCTGGATAGGCTCTCCTGATACATGCATGATCTTCTGGGCTTCATACTTTTATTGCTTCTGGAAATATACAAAAATATAAATTTCCCCTTAATCAATATTCACACTTGCTGATGGTTTTGCAAATATTTAAGTGATAATCCAAGATGAGGTTTTACCAAAGAGGCAAGTACAGGTTTTGGCAGTGAAAATTATAACTTCTTAAACATCGAAACATTTTTATTAATTTGATCCAGGCAAAAATACACAATTTTGACAATTTGATTTTTTCTGTCATTTTCACAGTGAAAACAGTTTCTGCACAGATGACTTTAAAGATTACTTTTCTCTTTTTCAAGAAAATTAAGGTTTAAGTGCATCACATGTTTTTTTTGTTTGTTTGTTTTTTGTTTTTGTTTTTGTTTTTTTGCTACTGCTGTGTCTTTTTTTGGAAATCCTAATAAAATCTCATTTCTCAGCAGTTTTTTCTGAAAGTTTGTCTTCACATTTTTGTAGTTGAGTTTCAAGTTAGCACATACAAAACAATGACAACTACACATTTTTCTGTGTCTTCAGGTATTTATGTTTATTCCAGTGCATTAAATGTGAGTAGACAAAAGTTGCACTAATATAATGTTTTTAATGGAGAAGGATGCTGAAGCACTTTAGAAAATGTATTAATTATACTCATTAGGAATCACATCACACTCCACAGAAATGTAGCCACCTCTGGGGTGTAACATGGCAGCTGTTACACTATAATATTATACAGTAGGTTAAGGTCAAGAAGTGAAATACCACTTCCAAATGATACATCTGGGGAAAATTTAATGTAGGGAGAATGTAAGAGCTAGAGGTAAGCAAATAGTGGGATTTTTCCCCATTAATATTTATTGAAATTTGAAAGCAAATTTGATTATGTTTGTGACCCTTTTGTGATCACTTTCCATAAACATTTGAGGGTTCTTGTTTTGCTGGATATAACACTTGCTAAAGGTATAATTTATCCTATGTTGCTTAGTTACTGACCACACATGTTATTTTTCTGTTTCCTGATTGGACAATTTATGCAAGTAACCAACACCTGAGAAATTAAGAAATAAGAATATTGCAGTTGAATACAAACTTCAAAATTCCTTCTGTGTCAGTTAGCTAAATTAGGTTACATGATTTGATGATGGGAGTAAGAGCAGGGATTATAAATTGTGTGTCAGCAAATCAAATTATCTGCTGCCTAAGAATTTTTTTGCAGAAGTTATTCAGGAGAAATTTTGAATAACAAATCTGAGAATTTCACGGCCAACTCACTAAAAGGCAAAATTTGTCAAATAAATTATAGTTGTTCAGCTCTAATAATTACTCCAGCTAGGAACTTGGCCAGAACATAGCATCATTTTAGCAAATAAGTGCCAGGGGATATTTAATAGCCACAGATGGCCAGAACCTTTGGTTTTGAATCTCACCTGAAACATAACACGGAGCAGCATGTGGGGGTGTTGATTCAGTATTCACTTGGAAGAAAGCGACTCTACTTTATTCAACATTTAGGGCCAAATTCAGCTTGTAGAACCTCAAGGGAGTTGTTCAGAGTTTGCATCAGACCAGGATGTGGTGATCACTCAGCAAGCTCTGTCTCAGCTTCTATTCTTGGTCATGTTGTGGTAACCAGCTTCCCAAAAGGAGACACTATAGCATTATGTATGTCTATGAATTTAGAGACCTCTGCTTTGTGGAAGTGCTTGATGAGAGAGGACAATGTATGTGGAGGAAGAAATGAAGTCTGAATGTTACACTGTCTTGACCCTCTCTGTTTATGCTCTCACACAGTACAGGTTACACGTTCACAGCTCCCATTGATATACATGCAAATCCAAAGTGCCTACTTCCCCACTGCAGGGATCTGAACAGTTACATAGTACCGGAGCATCCTTCATACAAAATATAACACTTGGCATTTATATGGCACTTTTCACATTGCAACTGTTTTCCCCCCACATACTATGAGTAAGAAGAATTGTAACAAATCTGTGGCTGTCTATAATTTCACGGCTGTCACTCATTCTGCCCAGATCCATTGAGAACTTCACACAGCTCAAAAGCACAGGCCCCTACACTTCAGCTAAGAGAGATTCCCCTTAACAGTTAGCAGTGTAAGGTTTATGACACAGTGGAGAAGTTCTGCTTCCATCCAGTAGAGGGCAGTGGGACACACAAACATGATCCAATGCATTAAAGAGAGACACAGGCAGGCTAATTTAATTACATTTAAATAAAGCCACATCCGGGATTAGAACTCAAAGAAGTTTCTGGCACCTAAACCATGTTCGAACTACGAGATCATGATGCTTTCTGAGAGCACAGAAAATGTAGAGACACCGACAGGAGCAAAAACAAGGTGGTGACAAAGCAATTCACGTATAATCAGAAAAGTAAAGTGATGAGAGCACCGAGGATGGAACAGAGGGAATGAGAAGGGAACTGAAATGCAAATATGAATGACTGGGAGTTATTCTTATGTAACCCTTCTGCCCATCTAAGTGGGCAGCAACAAGGGCCGGGTTCTGTATCTAGGGGTTCCGTTTCAATAACTCAATGCAAAACTGGCTCGAGCCCCCACCCAGTAACCTGGGACAATTACATACCACCCCCTGGGTACCTCTAAGAGGCAATACTTCCCCTCTCGCAAGCACGGAGTCTGAGTGTAGCAGAAAATGTTTAATAACATGAGGTAAACGACATCAGCATAAAATTGGAAAAACACCACAAACAGGATTCATAACACAAACCATGAGCAAAACCCACCCCAGCAAATTGGGCTGTGTCCTTTCCCTTTGGTTCTTGAATCCAGCAACCCAAAAATCACCCAGAGACCCCAAAGTCCAACACCCCCAAAGTCTCTTGGGTCCAGCAACCACCCAAAGTCCCAAAAGTCCAACAACCCCCAAAGTCTCTGCCCCTGGTCAGTGCAGCCCCAGAGTAAAGGGGGGGGGCACGCAGGGTGTTAAGGGGCACCTTACGTGATCCGAGGCTGGCCAGCCGTCTGTTTCCCCGTGGGGGTTCCGCCGCAGCCTTCAGCACGAGCCAGTCCACTTTCCTGCCATCCCACGAACTGCTCCGCTCTACAAACTGCTCCGCTCCGCTCACCGACCTGTGAGCCGTTCCAGCCGTCCCCGCAAACAGCTCCGCTCGCTGTTCCTTGGGCCACTCCAACCGGCCCCGCAAGGCTCCACGCCGCTCGCTGCTCCTCCAGTCGTCCCCACAAATTGCTCTGCCAGCTGCTGAGCAATATAGCTTCAGGCTCCCCCACTAGTTAACACAGCACTCAGTGATCTCAGCTCTTAATAACGTTAGCTCTTTTGTGATTTCAGCTCTTAGTGATTTCAGCTCATATAGTAGGGGAGCCCCAGTGCTGGTGCACCACTGGCCCAAAGTGAATTCAGCTCAGCAGCCTGTAACTAGACTCCTAATGGAATCAAAGTTAGCTCTGACATTCAACAGTGGAGAGAGGAGGTGGTGCAATTGGTGTTTCAAACCCTCAAAGGGGGCCCATACCATCAGGTACAAATACCTTTCCCCATCCTCTCTCAATTCACTGGGTTTTGTAACCCATGCCCCTTGTCAAGCAATTGCTACTTAGGTAATGGTGAAGGACTCACTCAGTCCTTCTGTCATACAACAGTTCCACTGGCCTTGATTCACAGAATCAGGGTAACAAAACGTTATTTTTCCTGCCCCAATAACAGAGAAACTGGGGATCCCACACCAGCCAAAGTAACCACTTTCAGTTGCTGTTGTTTCATGCCAGGCGAGTGGGTGTGCCTATGCAAAAAAGATTAGCCCCTGGAGTTCTTTTCCACACTCGCCATAATTCACCACCAGATGTCAGGGTAGAGCTCATCCTGACTCTGCTTACACTTACAGTGTAGTTACAATGAGAGGAGAATGGTCTAAGTTAAACAGGATGAAGTTTAACAAAGACAAATGCAAAGTTCTCCACTTAGGAAGAAAAAATCAGTTTCACACATACAGAATGGGAAGAGACTGTCTAGGAAGGAGTATGGCAGAAAGGGATCTAGGGGTTATAGTGGACCACAAGCTAAATATGAGTCAACAGTGTGATGCTGTTGCAAAAAAAGCAAACATGATTCTGGGATGTATTAACAGGTGTGTTGTGAGCAAGACACGAGAAGTCATTCTTCCGCTCTACTCTGCTCTGGTTAGGCCTCAGCTGGAGTATTGTGTCCAGTTCTGGGCACCGCATTTCAAGAAAGATGTGGAGAAATTGGAAAGGGTCCAGAGAAGAGCAACAAGAATGATGAAAGGTCTTGAGAACATGACCTATGAAGGAAGGCTGAAAGAATTGGGTTTGTTTAGTTTGGAAAAGAGAAGACTGAGAGGGGACATGATAGCAGTTTTCAGGTATCTAAAAGGGTGTCATAAGGAGGAGGGAGAAAACTTGTTCACCTTAGCCTCTGAGGATAGAACAAGAAGCAATGGGCTTAAACTGCAGCAAGGGAGGTCTAGGTTGGACATTAGGAAAAAGTTCCTAACTGTCAGGGTGGTTAAACACTGGAATAAATTGCCTAGGGAGGTTGTGGAATCTCCATCTCTGGAGATATTTAAGAGTAGGTTAGATAAATGTCTATCAGGGATGGTCTAGACAGTATTTGGTCCTGCCATGCGGGCAGGGGACTGGACTCGATGACCTCTCGAGGTCCCTTCCAGTCCTAGAATCTATGAATCTATGAAACATGGGAGGGGTTTGCAGACAGCTGCCAGGATTAAATAAAGGCATGAGCAGATATGTGTTCATGAGCTCAAGTGGTGAATTAGTGACCATGTAAAGGACACCATATTATCTAGCACCCATCGGGGCAATTAAATGCAGCCTAGGGAAACATGCACCGAAGAATGATTGGCATGGCGGCTGACTCGTTATTCTGTCAAATATTTGCTATGGCAATAAATTGAACATGATTCATGATCAATTTCAAGCTTCCCATCAGCTGATGTGCCAGATCCTCACCTGAGTAATGACTTGAGGACAGTGCAGCTACTGATTAATAGCCGGTTTGATGCCGATCCTTTCTCTGAGGCAGCTGAGTAACTGTATCTGAACTAGAGCAAACGCAGGGAATAAAGGGAATGTGAGAAGTAGCATGGCAGGGTAATGGCATTGCCAAATGGCCCACTGAAATGTGGGCAGTATGTGGAGTATGGGCTCAAGCCTTATCCACCTCACCGGAGAGGAATTAAATGCTCTCAACTCTCATTGACCCATGTAGGTATGTAGTGTTGTAGCCGTGTTTGTCCCAGGATATTAGAGAGACAAGGTGGGGGAGGTGATATCTTTTATCGGCCCAACTTCTGCTGGTGAGAGAGACAAGCTTTTGAGCCCCACACTGTTCTTCTTTGAGTCTGGGAAAGGTACTCAGAGGGTGTGTCTGCATTGCAATTAGACACCCACAACTGGCCTGTGCCACCTGACTCGGGCTCGTGGGGCTCAGGCTAAGGGGCGGTTTCATTGTGGTGTAGATATTCATGCTCAAGCTGAAGCCCGGACTCTAGGATCCTGTGAGGTGAGAGAGGCTGGGCCACACCACAGTTAAATAGCCCCTTAGCCCGAGTTACCGGACATGGGTCAGCCATGGGGTTTTTAATTGCAGTGTAGACATACCCAAAGTATCACAGCTAAATACAAGGTGGCACAGATTGTTTAGCATAAGTAGTTAACATATTTCAAGGGACCATTCAAGGTGAAGTTGTCTATTAACTCCGGTCATAGGTGAGACCTACCTAAGGTGGCTTTTATAAACGTGTCATTTGCCTTAGATGACAAACCAAGTGTTTGCAGTAAGATAGTGAGGTGAGAATACTGAAATCACTTTAACCCAGCTGGTTCTACTGCTCAGACCACCATGGTATCTATTACGGGAAATACCTTCAAGATGAGATGTGGAGGAACACAAAAGAATCCTGCAAATATTGTGGTAACCGGTGGGTACTGGAAACTATGCTTACAAATGACAAGCTATCACTTTAAGTGTGGGGCATTTCCTGGTACTGCTTGTAGGTGAGAAGGCTGTGAGGGAAGCCATATGATCTGGATCATCTGAGACAGTTTGCCACCAGTCTAGAGTAAAGTGGGAATGAGTTGTGCCTCTGTTTTAGGGAGCAGCCTGTTTTGTTTTTCTCTGTTTTGGGGTCCTTGGGTGTATATCATTCTGAATTCTAAGAAATAAAGCAGTTGTTACTTTGCAGCCTTCCAGCAAAATCCCAGAGCATTTTGTTTTTATCTAGCATCCCTGTGTGTAGGCTGGGAGCCATAACAGAAATTGTATCTATTTCTAGAGGCAACATTGATAGGATGGTAAGGGCCTCCCTAAATGGAGCTCAGGTTGCTCACCAACTTGCAGCACTACTCACATGAGAAAGAGTGGCAAGGGCGATCTCTATAGCATAAGCAGCAAGAAAGGAAGGATGGTCCAGAGTTTAGAGTGGTAGCCTCAGACACAGGAAGACCCAGCTTTAATTCCCTGCTGTGCTACAGATTTAACGTGTGGCTCTAGACAAGTCACTTGGTCTCTCTGTATCTCCATTCCTCAACTGCAAAATGGGGATCATAACACTTCCCTACTTCATAGGAGTGTTGTGAGCATAAGTACTCAGGCACTGTGGTAATGGGACCATATAAACGACCACAGATGGAGATGGAGGTGTAAACAGCATCAGCAACATGGCACAGTCTTTGGGTCACAAATGATGTTGCTGAGATGCACCATTCAGTGGATGGTGAATTTCTTTCTGGAGTTTTATGGTCCCTGATGATTCCTTTACCTGGATAGGACTTGGTCATTTGTAGGGCCCTTCCAAATTCATGGTCCATTTTGGTCAATTTCAGTCATGGAATTTTAAATATCATAAATTTCATAATTTTAGCTGTTTAAATCTGAACTTTCACGGTGTTGTAATTGTAGGGGTCCTGACCCCAAAGGCAGGGGGTTTTTTTGGGGGGGGGTCGCAAGGTTATTGTGGGGGGGTTGCAGTACTGCTACCCATACTTCTGCGCTGCTGCTGGTAGTGGCGCTGTCCTCAGAGCTGAGCAGTCAGAGAGCGGCAGCTGCTGGCCGAGAGCCCAGCTCTGAAGGCAGAGCCGCTGCCAGCAGCAGTGCAAAAGTAAGGATGGCATAGTATGATTTTGCCAACCTTACTTCTGCGCTCCTCCCTGCAGAACAGGGCCCTCAGGCAGCAGCTGCCACTCTCCAGCCACCCAGCTCTGAAGGCAGCGGTGCAGAAGTAAGGGTGGCATGGTATGGTATTGCCACCCTTACTTCTGCACTGCTACTGGTGGGTGCTGCCTTCAGAGCTGGGCACCCGGCCAACAGCCGCTTCTGCGCTCCAGCGCAGAAGTAAAGGTGGCAATATCCTAAAATAACCGTGTGACCCCCCAGCAACTGCATTTTGGGTCAGGACCCCCAATTTGGTCTCCCCTGTGAACTCTGTATAGTATAGGGTCAAAGCACAAAAAAGAGCAGATTTCACAGGAGAAGACCAGATTTCATGGTCCGTGATGCATTTTTCATGGCCATGAATTTGGTAGGGCCCTAGTCATTTGTGTCCCCAGCTCTGTACCTGTTGGAAGTTAAGCATTGATCTGTGGTGTAGCAATCACACTCTCCAAACTCAAGGGCTGTTCATGTTTTCCTTCCTTCTTTAATATGAAAATGCACATAACTGTTTGTGATCGCAACATAGCATTCAGGCCTGTATATTTGCCTGAGATAGAATTGTGGGTTTTGTTTGCCCTTTAGACTTATGGTATTCGTATATTCTTACGAACATGTGTGAACAAAGAACAAAGACACTGTGTGTTGCATCTGCCCACAACCCAGATGGGGTTTATAGCCAGGGCCGGCTCTGGCTTTTTGGCCGCCCCAAGCAAAAAAAAAAAACCTGAAGGGCAGCCGGAGCCAGGGTGCAAGGGGACTCCCTGCCCTGCAGATGTGCCCCGGCTAGCGGGGGGAAGGGGAGTGAGCGGGGGGAGAGAGAGAAGGGGGGCGGCCAGGACTTCAGTGGGGCGCTGCCACGCGGCCCCTCCCGCCGTGCCCCCTGCTGGGAGGGCTCCGCACCGCTCCAGTCGGCTGGGAGGGAAGGACGCGGGCTGCTGCAGGGCACTCCTGTCCTCCACGCCGCTGCCCCTTACAGGGCGGCCGGAGCAGAACAACAACAACAACAACAACAAAAAGCGGCCGTGCCGCCCTAGGATTGGGCGGAATGCCGCCTCCTACAAGCTGCCACCCCAAGCACCAGCTTGCTCGGCTGGTGCCTGGAGCCGGCCCTGTTTATAGCACAATGAGAAAAGATGAGGAAGAGAGTTAGTGTTGCTGGTTTTGGTGGGAGTTTAATATACGACTGCCTCGACTCCTATCTTAAGGCAAGGTCAAGCAACCAGTCGGGAGGGGCAAGGAGGGCTGGGAGAGGAGGCATAAGGAACACTAAAAAGCCAAAGAGACAGCGACCCTGGCTGAAACACAACCTCACACCCTACCTCTCCCATGGAGTACACAAGGGGTGGTACCGAAGCCCCCAGACTCATGACCCTCCAAAACAGAACATGACCATAAGTTGTAAGGGGTGGGAACAGGGATGTGCACTAGAGGTAAAATTATGCCTGCTGAGAAAGAGAAGGGGTACAGGAAAAACTCTACTGGTGTACAGAGCTGTGGATATGTTTGTTTTATTACTACCAATAAACACTGCATTGCCTGCACTTCAGACTCTGGTCTTCTGCTTTCTGTCTCTGTGACAAGAACCAAGGGAGGGCAGGGGAGCCCTAACAATACCCCTCCTTGAGAAGAGATGTGGTCACTCCACATAATGGCAAGATATATTCCCTCTGTTTCTGATTATTATCCTCTATGAGTCAGATGTGTAAATTGGCATCGTCTAATTGACACCACCTGGGATTCTGCCCCCAAACCGAGAGGGCAACGTTTTGAGCTAAGTTAGTTTCACAATTTGGTGTCTGGCTTGCCTGATTGATTATCACAAGTGCACATGGACATCTAATAATTACTTACGCCCTTCAGTTTTAGAACCCATGCTCTGTGGCAGACTTGCGAATGGAAGCTCATTTCCTGAGTCCCAGTACAAAACCTTCACAACATCTTCATTCTTTTCCTCCTAGCTCTATCATACACTGAGCAATAACAATGGAGAAAAATGAAAAACTATATAATTGAAAAGGAACTTTATGGAGGGAGAGGAAAAGAGCAGTTACTAATAAGATGGTCTTGTAGCTAAAGATTCGGAGCCAGGAGATCAGTGGCCTCCTATATTCAGTTGTGCCAAGGATTTCTTTGGGTACGTCACGTCATCTCTCTGTGCCTCATTTTCTCTCTCTACAAAATAGGGAGAATCATAATTTCCTACCTCACCAGGATGTTGGGAGGATGAATTCATTAATGTTTGCAAGGCACTTTGTCATTCTTGGGAAATGTTTGCTACAAATGCACAAATGTTCTTTTATTGCCATATGTAACTACTTCCTGAAGTCACACCGTCAAGAGTGTGAGGACCAACCTCAGGGCAGACTGTTACAAGCCAAAACACAAACCACACATGGGCTGTGGGTTCTATACTTAGATTTCACCAAGTATCAGGTATAAACTCCACAGGCACTATAACAGCCTAACCATGGAGTCACAGAGGGTTGTCTTGGGTGCTTTGATTTATCTTGTCACCTAAGCAAGCTTGCCTCTGTGATGGATGGTCCCTTACACCGAAAATCACAATATTCAGGTTATTCACAGTCCCAAAGGACCAGTCACTTACCCCAGGTCAATTGTACCTTAAATCTCACAGCAAAGACAATGCTTGTAACCAGTCCTATAATAATCTAAGGATTTATTAATTAGGAAAAGGAAATCAGAGAGTTATTGAAAAGGTTAAAGCAGGTAAACATACACACACAAATGAGTTAGTGTTAAGTTTCAAAAGGTAATAGAAGCTTCTGCAATAAACAAGCTCTATATATCTTTTAGGACCAACCCAGGTTAAACACTGGGGATCTCTTGCTTATGCCTAGAAAACCTTGCCCTTGGGAGTCCAAGCAGCATAGAGATACAGTTTCTCCTTGGGCATGCCTACACTTGCAGATGTAGAGTGCCAGGAGTTAAACCAGCCCTCAGAGACAGCAGCAGGGAAAGCACTGCTGTGTGTTCATACTGTGCTCCTTGTGACTGTGGAGCATGTCCACATTAGCAGCTGTTGCAACACCACAGAGAGCAGTGCATTGTGGTAGCTATCCCAGTGTGCAAGTGGCTGCAGCGTGCTTTGGAACGGGTTTGCAAAGCATGGGGGGCAGAGTGTGTCAGCATGCTGTCTTGTAAGTTGAGACAGCGGCAGGGAGAAGGGGGAAATCCGACATCAGCCCCCACCCCCACCTCTCTCTCACACAACACACACACACACACCTGCCTCTGCATAGCAGGAGCATTCCACAGTAATGGTTTGCTTTGTGTCCCGGAGCAGATAAGCATGCGGGCTGTCAGGAACGGAGCTTTGAAAGGGGATATCCGCATGCCTGCAGCCAAAGTCAAAACAATGACCAGAGTGGCCACTTGACTTCAGGGGATTATGGGACATTTCCGGAGGCCAATCACAGCACAGTAATGCCACACATTGTCTCCATACTGACACCCCAACACTTCAGCCGGGGCGCAGCAAGCTTGATTCTTTTCCTGGAGGTGGATTACCAGGAGCGCTCCAGCCGCGGAGTCCAGGTGCTCTACGTGCCTTGCCAGTGTGGGCACCTCAGGAGTTAGGGTGCCCAGGGCTGATTTAATATGCTCTAATATGCAAGTGTAGACAAGTGATTTTTATCCTCTTTCCCCCTTCTCTGAGCTGCCAGCTCAGCTGATGGGAAGAATTTACTTGCACATCTCCTCTTTATGAGGAGGGAGGAGAGCAATCAGTAAAGCCTTTTGTCCTCTTTGATAGTCCACAATAGTTCATCTGGTGTTGATGGGCCTTCTCTGTGGGGCAGGAAATAACACCTTTGTGGTAAGTGAGCATTTCACACTAATTAATGTCTCTTTTATCTGGTGATTTACAGAGCTTCAGAGTTTTACAATGCAAATGCTCAAATGTTACCTTATATGGGATACAGATGTTACAACTGAGATTAATGCAGGCAGCAGCTTACAAGAATTCAATAAAGGCTAAACACTAAGCGCATTTTTATAACTCCAGTACCTGTTTTAGGAATACTAACACACAGGTGAGCCAGACTAATTCCAGCTATGTATTTGTCAGCATTCAGTTGAGACCTGGACGCCGTGGTGTGAGCTGGCAGCAGGTTTGCCAGCATCACACATGTTTCCAAAGTGTCCAAATCACTCAGCACATGGTATATACCCTTTGTTATTGATGCTACATACTGCCAGCAGAAAGATACGGTGTGCCTACAAAACTGAAAGGTCACTAAAGAGAACACTAAGTTGTTGGGGAAAGAGCAAAAGGCCATTTGGCAGGGTTCCTTGTGAGCAAGGTCAATGTTATACTGGAAAAAGTTCAGGGAAGTAATATTATTTTTTTCAATGGAGTCTCTCATATCTCATTAGTGATATCTTGTCCTATTACCATGTTAGCAGCATTCCTTTATATTGTATTAGTATTCATATCATATCCAAATGTATTGCTGTAAATACAATGTTACAGTTGTATCATATTAGTGACTTTCATATCAGATTAGTAAAAGCAGATACTAATAACGTATTCCGATTCAATTACTAAGTTAACCGAATTCTCCTCTTTCCAAGACACTTCCAGCATTGGCCCTGAATGTAAGCTGATTCTCTGCCTCCAAGAAGGAATCCTTTTAGGATCTCAAAAGGACATCACCACTGAGTATCATGTCTGTATATGCCCTGAGTGGAAAGAAAACCATCGGTCCACATCCCATGAAATGCTAAGATCCTTCAATTCACAGTGACAGTCATGGGCGTTCAAGGTACTCAGCACTTTTCAGGAGCAGATCCATTGATTTCAGTGACAGTGGAGGATGCATAGCATGTTGCAGAGAAAATGCAGCCTTTAGCAAGATCAGACCTATAGCCTGTTAGAGATGATTGAAAAATGTAGATACATTTTTGTGGGGGCGGGAGAGGGGGAATGTTGTGTCAACATATCAAATGTTCTCAACATTTTGGCCCCTACATAAACTGGTTGAAATACTGCAAACATTATTATTGAAAACATTCTGCAAAAGTATTTCATCTACATCTTGAAAATCTTATACCGGTATGCTGTTAGAGTCTCCACCAGTGGCTGGACTCCATAACCAAAATTCATACCTTAACCTGTGTAGTCCTTGGACATAAATGCAGCCGTCTGATGGTCAATGCACTTGTCTTGGGCTCAGGTGATCTGTGTTTGATTCCTTAGTCTGCCACTAGTGTCCTTTAATCTCTCTGTTCCCTACCTATAAAAATGCCGACTTCCCTCTCAGGGATGTTTTGAGGTGCTCACCAGTAGCGTAGCTGGAGGGGAGCAGGGGAAGCAGCTGCTTCCCCTCAGCAAATTTTTCAAACACTGCGCCTTAGTTAGGCAGGGTTACATGGCGCCAGCGGCGCCACTCTGAAGCCTGGCTTCCCCAGCGTGCTGCTGCATACCCTGCCCCCTCTCTGCCGTGCCGGCTGTCTCCCAGCAGGAGGGAGACAGACTGCTAATCTGGGAGGTGGAAAGCACTGAGCTCCAGCAAGCTGGGCTCCTGGGGAGGAGGAGAGGCTGGGGCCTTGGGGAAGAAGGGGGTCGGTCGGGGCATGCCCCTATAGGGGGCAGGGGCACCCACCCCACCTCACCCACCAGTCAACTGTTTATGGGGCCCTTGAGGGCCCAAGAGCCATCAGCTGTTCGGCTGGGGTGGGGACAGACTGCTCACATACTGTGATAATGAATGCTGTGGACAAGACTGTTGAAATAAAAATGATACCCAAATGTTTGTCAAGCCAATGCTTCTCTTAGCTGGAAATCACTTACATTTGTGTGTTACATTTTCCTCCCTTTCGGGAGACTTCATGAGGAGCCAATCCCACATACATCATCTGTTGATTGATTTGTCTGGCAGTCAGTGACCAGACGCTCTAAGCCAAAGTCATACCTTGTGTAGTCCTATGAGGCAAATGTAATTGGAGTAGGGATATTTTTAGCTCTCTGAGCCTGGATAGATTCACACCATGCTCCTTCTTATTATATGATTTGATGTGTATGTGTAACATTCATATCCCTTCACCTCAGGATATAATATCTAATATTCAGAAAATCATAGAAGTGTAGAACAGGAAGGGACCTCAATAGGTCATCTAGTCCAGTCCCCTGCACTCAAGGCAAGACTTAGTAATAACTAGACCATCCCTGACAGGTGTTTGTCTAACCTGTTCTTAAAAACCTCCAATGATGGAGATTCCACAGTCTTCCTAGGCAATTTGTTCCAGTGCTTAACCACCCTGGCATTTAGGAAGTATTTCTAATGTCCAACCTAAACCTCCTTTGCTGCAATATAAGTTCATGCTGATCATCAGCTCTGTTGGCCAACCTAGCAGGATATCTGCTCAGTTGAAGTGGTTTCCATAGATGTGTTCCCATCACTGCTCATGATGTAATTTGGCCGCATCACTGTTTTATTGATAATCTGCTGTCAATTGCACTACTGTGGTAATGGGACCATATAAACTACCTCAGATGGCGATGGAGGTGTAAACAGCATCAGCAATATGGTATAGCCTTTGGGTCATAAATGATGTTGCTGAGATGCACCATTCAGAGGATGGTGTATTTCTTTCCTGAGTCTGACGGTCCCTGATGATTCCTTTACCTGGACAGGACTTGCTCATTTGTAGGGCCTTACCAAATTCACATTCATTTTGGTCAATTTCACAGTCATAGGATTTTAAATATCGTAAATTTCATGATTTCAGCTGTTTAAATCTGAACTTTCATGGTGTTGAAGAGGGCATTGGGGTGTGCGTGGGAGAGAAACAGACAGATTTTAGCTGGTTAGGCCTGGATTCTGTGCACACTGAAGTCAATGGTAAAGCTCCAATTAATTTTAATAATGCAGGAATTGGATTCCAATTGCTGATTAATGGTGGAAGTGAGCTGAATTTTGATTCTGAAATATGGATTCAGACTAAATTTGGAAATTTCAGATTTGTATAAACGTTATTGTTATTAATATTAATAATAATATTTATTATGAATAACAACCTCTTTATCTAGCCTCTTTGCATCTTGTGTGGTCACTCATGGTCTAATCCAGATCCCACTACAATCAACAGAAAGGCTCCCAGTGACTTCATTGGTATTTGGATTAGACCCATACATAATTGTGCAAAGTCACTGCAAAGCTACTGTTGTGATTTGGCAAATGGATATATGAGGTGCAAGGTAGAGGAGAATCAGGGGCACAAAATATACCTCAAATCCAGGCAGGTGACATTTGTATAAGAGAAACTCTCTGTATTTTTAGCTGAAATGATTTTTTCCCATCTTGATCACCTCTGCTAAATATGGTGTGCTGGTTAGGCCTGAAAATACAGCTACAGGGAGAGAGAGTGGAGGGGTGTTAAAACATGCATATATTCAAAAAAAAAATCCTCTCTTTCTGATCGCATATAAAACAAATCATTTGTAGAACGATTTTCCATTGTTCACCACAAGGCTTTGTAAATGTGTCAATCTGATGTCAAAACACTTTGCAGAGATTCCTACACCCATGGAGCCATCTGTGTGATGGAGCATGGCATCCATTTAACCAGGGCCGGCTCTAACTTTTTTGCCGCCCCAGGCAAAAAAGAAGAGCACTGCCCAACCACCACCCCCCGAGCGCCGCGCTGGGCTGCCCAAACCCCCACCCCCCAGCACCGCGCCGGGCCGCCCAAACCCCCGCCGCCCCCCCGAGCACCGGGCTGGGCCGGGCCGCCCAAACCCCCGGTGTGCCGCGCCGCCCCTCCCCCAGCGCCGCGCCGCCGAAACAGCCCCGCGCTGCCCGGCCGAAACAAAAACCAAAAAACCAAAAACACTGCGAGCGCTCCCCGCCACCCCAACATTGGCTGCCCCTTCTAAGGTGCCGCCCCAAGCACGTGCTTGGTCAGCTGGTGCCTGGAGCCGGCCCTGCATTTAACAGTGATCAGCAACACTACAGGAAAGGAAGCTCAGAAAATACCATATCCCATTGAAGCTGAAGAGGAATTTTTCATGCAGTTACCCAAGCTGGAATCCGGGAGGGCTGCCACTCCCTACTCTTGTGTAAAGTGACCCTGAAATCTTTTAATGACCACCAGTAGTCAATACCTTGGGCCCAATTCTCAGCTGGTGTAAACAGGGGCGGCTCCAGGCACCAGCGCACCGGTCGTCGTGAGGGCGGCAGTCAAGTGGGCTTTGGCGGCGTGCCTGCGGGAGGTCCGCCGGTCCCGCGGCTTCGGCGGCAATTCGGCAGCCGGTACGCCACAGGCGCAGGACCGGTGGACCTCCCACAGGCATGCCGCCGAAGGCTGCCTCACTGCCGTGCTTGGGGCGGCAAAATATATAGAGCTGCCCCTGGGTGTAAATCAGCGTAATTCCACTGAGCTTCAGCTGAAGGTCTGATTCCCTTCTTAGTTTTGAGTTTGTCTGAGGGTATGTCTGGCAGGTGGAATTCCCAGATCAAATAGATGTGCACACGCCAGTTGATTGAGCTAGGGTGCTAAAAATAGTGTGTTCGTGATGTCATCGGCAGCAGCTTGGCTAGCTGCCTGGGTACAACTCCCTCCACGTACTTATGTAGCTGGCCTGAGCTGCCACCCATGCCTATGGGGCCACACTACTATTTTTAGAGTATGAGCTTGATCAGAGCTAATACATAGACATCTACTCATACTGGGAATTGTACCTCCCAGCCGCAGTGTAGATACCGTGAAAGACATTGCTCGCATAGTGTCCCCTAGCACCACAGCAGGGTATAGGTTCAATACTGAATCAGAAGGAATCTTTGAGGGTATGTCTACATTGCAAATGAAGGTGTAATTGGAGCATGGGTAAGCATACCCACGCTACCTTTAGTCGAGCTGAAAACGGTGCAAAATTCTAAGAAAGTCGTGCCTAGTTAGTCCCAAACATGGAGATATGACTGTGAGCAATATATGATTATACCACAGCTATTTTAAAACAGACACATGACATCTACCAAGCAGGGCTAGGTCAGTACTTGGGAGGGCAAAAGAGGGAATAGGTCTATGCTAAAGCCCATTCCAGCGCATCTTTACGGGGGAGGGATAGCTCAGTGGTTTGAGTGTTGGCCTGCTAAACCCAAGGTTGTGAGCTCCATCCTTGAGGGGGGCATTTAGGGATCTGAGGCAAAAATCTATCTGGGGATTGGTCCTGCTTTGAGCAGGGGGTTGGACCTCCTGAGGTCCCTTCCAACCCTGATATTCTATGATTCTATTGTTACCTGTGCTGGCTCAATTAAAACTAGTCCTGGTGTGCTTACCCACTTCTCCTATGGTTTAGACATATCCTGATCATGGGCATTATTTCCTGTAGCACAGAGCTATTCCCTATGTTTCCCTCCCAAGGACTGACCTAATCCTGCTTAGTCCAGTAAGAGCAAACAGGATCAAAACACAACGTGATATGGCTCCATGTAGACATAGCCAGAATTCAAACTTATGTTCTTAAGGTGAAAGACTTTATGTCCCATTACCAGCCATTTGATACGTGTGTGATTTATTAATGAATAAAAACAATAAATCCAGAGTCCAAGCTTTACAGGGTTAGCTGCGCATGATGCTGAGCTCTTCTTGTTCTCAATGCCTTCCACAGGCGCTCCTGGTCCTCAGAGCTGGATTCCATACAAGGAAAAAACCTCTTGCGTTCATAATTTCCCTGCAGTATTCATCAAAACAGCAAACATGGGATGTGCTTTCCCCATGTTTATATTTCTCTAGCAGTGCATAATTCACCTGCCTTTTGGTCTGAAAATCACCCCTGCTTACCTGCGTACCTTGGGGGCATTTAGTTTAACAGCTCATGTAATGCCCATTTCAGAAAGAATAGTGCCTATTGAAAAGAGGGATGCCTAAGGGCTTGTGTTCACTATGGGGAGATCGACTCAATGCTGCTGCAATCGATGTAGTGGGGGTCAATTTAGCGGGTCTAGTGAAGACCCGCTAAATCGACGGCAGAGCCCTCTCTGGTCGACCCTGGTACTCCACCTCTCCGAGAAGAGTAAGGTAAGTTGACCAGAGAGCATCTCCCGCCGACGCAGTGCAGTGAAGACACCAGCGTAAGTCGAACTAAGCTACGTCGACTTCAGCTACATTATTCACATAACTGAAGTAGCATAACTTGGGTCGACTTACCCGGGTACTGAAGACAAGCCCTAACCATTGGTACACTTCATGAGACCCTTTTAAAATATGTGCAGTACAATCATATATTGTGCAATTATACTTCCATGTTTGGGACCAACGAGGCATGGCTTTCTTAGAATTTTGCACCCTATTTTTTTCTGATAATATGGAAGAGAGCTATTTTTTTCAAAGCATAGAATGATAGTCTAGTCTAGTGGTTAGGGCAGGGAACCGGGAGTCAGGACCTTGGGAGTTAACCCTGTGCTGTATCCTTCAACTCATTGTGCAGTCATGAGCAAAGTCCATAACTTCTCTGTGTTTAGATTATCTGTAAAATGGGTGTAATAATAGTTACTTTAGCACAGCCTTTACTGGTTAAAAATTATAAAATGTTTTCAGATACTCACATGAAGGCCATTATATGCAAAGCACTATTATTAATAATATAAAATGACCTTTCAAGCTATGTACAGTTTTTTTCTTATCTTAACTTTCTTTTTAAATTGAAAGTATATCAGACAAGGATATTCAGGAGAAAGTAGTATGATGGATTTAGGGTGAAATTTGACTAGGTGGGTAAAGAGAAATGTGGGTAATGCTTCATTGTGTTGTATAATGGAGTTTCAGAAAGCAACCCAATGGAAACTCTGAGTATTAGTATGAATAATGACCTATAAATATTCCACTTGTTAACCATATAACCAATTCTGTGGTCTCAATGGCTGTATATCCTCCCCTTTGTGTATTCGTATATTATAATTTAAAGGTATGCGTTATAATCACCTTTTTGGCTTACAGGTTTCATGTACAAAAGATTATTCATTTACCACCGAAATATGTACTCTTGTATATTGGATTGGAATTGCAAAGTCCATACTTAGCATCTTTCGTACACTAAGTAGTTATTCCACAGGGTAGTAAGGTTAAAATGATGAAGGGGTTTATAAAGCTGATGGAGGCATCTGGTGCCCAGCTTCGGGTACTGCCGGGAGATGTATCATTTAGGCACATTTTAATCATAGCCACTGCACTTCAGCTGCATTGGCTATTTAGAATGTGCACATTCCATGCCAGAGGAAAATATGAATATTTAAAAGCATCTTTGCCTAGTGATCTTTGCGGAATGTATACAGATTTGGCAATCTAGTCAATTCCTCTCTTCCATATAAAATGGTTAGGACCATTTCAAAACTTGGACAACCTGGAGTTGACAGGACTTTAAAAAGAAGATTCATCAGTGGTTTCCTCTCTGACACTTAGATCCACATTCAGGACACTCATTTCAGGGGCATTGGCTTATCCTCTTTTTTGCTACCTATATCAGGAGCTCACTTGATTTCACATCTTCCATCTAGTGCCTAGTGTCAGGTTTAGGGCGCAGCATACGGCAAGGTCTGGTTATGAAAAATACATTGTCTCTCCCCTTATTTTTCTTTCCTTAAGATGTCTACATTTCTTAAAAGAGGCTGGTCAACTAGACATTTGCTTTCCAGGATGGTGAATGTGTTCAAATGTTCTGTTCTTCTTGCAGCTTTTAATTTGCTTACTCAACAAAACCAACATGAGATTGTGGAAATCATGACAGCCATCACATTCTCCGAAATGCACTTGCTACATTTCCTTAGAGCTCATCATGAAATTTGAAACTGCACACAGAGAGATTCTTCCCTTTAAATGCAGGAAGACATTAAAAATAAAATGCAATTTTTGTACAATGTGCAAATAATGTGGTTGACCAGTGACACATCTCTCCATAAAAATCTCATGTTAAACTTCTGTTCCTAAATTTTTATAAGGCAAAGGCAGTGGTGGGAAACCATAACTACTGATTTTGGTGCTCATATTAGAAAATGTAGAGCCGGATCTTTAACTGGTGCAATTTGGCATAGTTATAGTGAAATTAATGGAACTTCATCAATTAATGTCAGCAGAGCGTCTGATATAATATTAAAAAAAAAATGCCTAGTGCTTTTAAAAGGCAATTATAGTCCAAGGAGTGACTGTAAAAAATCCATCATAGGGTTTCACATTTATTAGATATCATTGATTTGCAGATCAAACTTGCTAAGCTTACAAGTCTAAAGGTATCAGTCCTGATCAAATTGGGCTCTCTCTGCTTCTGACATCATCACCAGTAGCGAAGATTCTGCCTTTGAAATGTAGCTGACAACTTTGCTGATGATGCCTGAGGCACAATGGAACACGGCCATTTCTCCCTTTTTTTCCCTCCCGTGTTTGCAACCATAACAAATGTACACAAAAGATGGTGAATAATAAAGTACCATGTTTAGTCACATCTCTGGAGTCAAGACTGGAATAACCTAATGAAGAGTTGGGGGCATCTCACTCCAAATTCAAGTATCCAGGTGCCTACATCAGAAAAAAAAAACCACCTCTGCATTTAGCACCACTGTTGGCCCTCTAAGCAGAGGGGCCAAATATTTAATAGGTACTGAAATCTGTACTGTCCTCTCACACTTTGAGGTACACAGCTACTCCCTGTAGGGGCCATGCAGGTGGAATGAATAGGAATAGCCACATCAATTCAAGAGACACTTTGATACTACAAAGGTGGTGGCCATATCAGTAACTACATAGATAGTTGGGTGTGAGGGTGGGTGGATGGACAGATGATGGATGAAGCTGGCACTGCTTATGCCAAGCATGTTCAGTCACCAAATAGAGGACTTCTGTCTCCAGAGCTGTCAATCAGCACCTTTCATTTGCACTACATTTAACTGGAAGTCAAGAGAGACTGGACTTTCCTTGAAGATTTATAGCAAAACAGCTTCTCAGTGTCAACATCACAGAGTGGGAAGCGTCTCTCCAAAGGGGCTCCCAGACTGCCAGGGCCGGCTCGAGGCACCAGCTTAACAAGCAGGTGCTTGGGGTGGCCAAGGGAGAGGGGCGGCACCTGCGGCAATTCGGGGGCGGCAGGTCCCTCACTCCCTCTAGGAGCGAAGGACCTGCCGCTGAACTGCCGCCGCCGATCGCGGCTTTTTTTTTTTTTTTGCTTGGGGCGGCAGAAATGCTGGAGCCGGCCCTGCAGACTGCCCATTTACTAAGTTGTGGCTGGTTCATTTGATTTAGTCACTCATTCATGCCCCCAAGCCTCCTTTGTCTTAGTACGATTTATGAACCTCTGAAATGCATGTCCCACCTGCTGGACATTTCAGTTTGAAAGAGAGAGAGAAAGATGTTATGGTCTGGGAACAGGGTTTAATCATTTCACCTGTAACACTGTCCAGATTTCTCATAGATTTCCATTACCAACTGCTTTAATAATCTCTCTCACTCCCTCTTTCTCCCGCAAACTTGGCTTTGGTTCCAGCTATTCCTTTCCTTCTGATAGACTATAGATCTGTTCATCCAAAGTCATAAATCCTCACTAGTGTGATACACAATAGAGATTTAGGGACTTTGTCTTCTGGGCCCAACAAAGACTTCAGAATCTCTCTTGGTAACAATATCTCCTACCTATTTAATTTTGTAGCAGAAACATTTTCTGTAAAATTGAAATCCTTTATCTTAAAGCCATAGATCTTAGCTTTGACCTTGTACCCTTTTAAATATGAATAAGAGCCAGTGCTGAATGTTACCTGTCTTATTTTGCCTGGTCAGCTTACAGTGCCATCTATTATTTTGCACTGCTTGACAAGCAGACATCCTCCGTTTATCCACAGTAGTTAATTTTCTGCCCTCAGGAACTTAAAAGAAATGTTCTCCCTTTTTTGAGTTGGGTTATCATGGTTATTGGAATTACAGTTTGGATTTGTTTCATGCCTTTTAGTTAAGATAGTATTAGTGGAGTTATAAATTGTTTCTAAAAGAAAATAAAAAATGTAGGACTTTGTGTTCTATTCCACAACCCTGTAGTATTTAATCAAGGGATCCTCATGTCAGTCAATCAGTCTATTTGCATTTATATTGCACTTTTCAAGCAGGTGGTTTATAAAACCTTTTTTTCTCTCTTTTTTTTTTAAAGTACTAAAATAAACTATTAGCTAAACTGCTGGAGAGAGAACAGACAAGTCGAATTGGACAAGCTTGAAACAACCAGTGTTTGCTTCATGTAATTCATGTCATGAGACCTGGCCTATTTGCACCAAATACTGCCCAGCACCAAGATTTATGTTAATTCCTCAGTTATCACAAAACTGCGGTACATTTTGTAGGTAGCATGTGACATTTTTCAAGCCATGCACAATCACTTGCAATTTCCCCCAGAGATCGTCTCCCTAGAGTGAAATTCACCCCTGTGAAGAGGGCTTGGCACAAGGCCTATGCACCAATTATATCCCAACTAAGCACTATTTAGAGTACTGAAGTGGGATTGAAGTGGTGTTTATGTAATAGTCAAAGTAAAATGTACTGCTAGAATAAGTAATGAAGAGGTCCTAGAATGGGCACAATTACCCACAACAATACAAATAATACAAAAGAAGAGATGAACATATTGGGCATTCTTAAAATATGCCCCAAATAGTAGACTACCTAAAGAGGCCAATCTAAAGGCACATTTTGTATCCCAATAATGGCTGAAGCTGTTAGTAAATCTGAATATAAAAGATCTGGATAAACAGCAGAGGACGGGGATGGTTGGCCCCATTTGACTTCTGCCTTTTGCACCTGATGGTGTGAGAGGACTGATGATGATATGTAATGGCTGCGAGGTTGCCATTCTGGCCAACATACTGAGATTTTGAACTGGGGTTTAAAGCATGAACCACTAAAGTGTGAGCTAATGAACAAAGGCAATCTAGGTGTTGTTCTAACAGATTCATGCCCTCTGCTAATCAGCCACTAAGGTGGCCGATTAGCAGAGGGCATGAGTGGATCTGTTACACATGCTTACCAGTGGGTTACATGTAGTGGTTGTTTGGTCCTTTGCAAACAGATGAATTTCACCTGCTATTGAAAATAGCTAGCAAAGCTAAAAGTACATGCTTGCACTGGAGCAAAGAGAGGCTTGTTTTCTTTGGATGAAAAACTGTCTTTAGGGAAGAAGCGATTTTCAGCGAAGTCACTAGGGACCAGAGTCTGTTTTCATTTACAGTGGTGTAATCATGTCACTCTGTTGTATGGGTTTGTAGCAGTGATTCCAGATTTACACCCAACATAACTTAGAACAGAATTTGGATGTAACGCTTTTTGCTGTTATAACTCCAACATATGGGTTTTTTGATCAATGTATCATTTTTCCCTCCTGCAGCTCTATAAAGAAAATCAAGGTAGTAAGCTACAGAATTCAGCTAGAGAAATCTACATTGCTATATTGGGAGGACTCTCTTTCTGTTGAAAGCAGATATTGCTATTTGCTTGGAAACATCTGGTTTTTAACCCTTTTCACTACTCCCTGAGGGAGTTTAGAGACTACCCCATCTTCTCAATCCTAGGCGTGGTCTCTCTGGAAAATGTTTGTGTGGGAATGGTGTCTGGGAAGCTTGCAGTGTTTCAGGAACAGAAGCTTTTTACTTTTACAGAAAAGCAGATTTTTCTGGAATATCACACAAGCAAAAAATCATTAAACTAAATCCCATCTTACTTTCAGAAGAGGGTTAAGATTTCACAGATTATCATGTTGACAATTCAGATATGGCCACAGAAATATATAGCAGGTGTTTGAAGGGGCTCACGGCCCACAACTGGGGCCAGATTTTTCCAGAGTTCTCAGCTCCCAAATAGGCATCTAAATGAGGTGGTCAGTTTTTCATAGTGTTGAGCTCCCAAAATGTCCCACTGAGGGCTGAAGATCTGGCTAATTGTCAAGAGTGGACCTGGTTCACCACTTCCTTGCACATTGTGTTGTTATTTGCCTCTGTGCAAATTGGGGGGACAGTGTCACTAAATCGGAGCAGTAACATAAATGACTAAACAATATGCTAGGCAGTGGAGAAACCAGTCCAAGGTCTCTGAAAGTTGCAGTGTCAGATTATCAAAGTATTTAGGCCCTGTAGCGGAGTAGTCCCCTGCTCCTGCCTGGAAGGGCTTAAAACAGCCCTGGCAGAGGGCTGGGGCTGAGAGAAAAGCTGGGCAGATTGGGAGGCAGCCTCAGCTGGAGGACATGCCCCAAACAGACCCACCTGGCACTATAAAGGTCAGGGCAGCCAAGCATTCAGAAGGCTCTCTCTGGTCTGAGAGGGAGCAGCACCTGGCTGCTTAGCAGAAAGGGTCCTAGGAGTGAAGCAGGGCTGGAGAAAGCCAGAGGAGCAGGGGATCTTCTGGCTAGCAACTCCCCAGGCCGCAAGGCCTGGTTTAAGGCCTAAAAAGGTCCTGGGTGGTAGAGGAAGGCAGCAGGTCTGAACCCCCTTGCCTGTGATGAGTGGCTTATACTGCAGTCTGCCCCAGGGAGTGGGGCTAGATGGTGACTGGCAGTAGCCTAGACTGAGGTGAGGTGAGGTTAGTGGGTGGGGGTTCCCCTGGGTGGGGAGACCCAGAACCTGGGAGTGTGGGGGTACTGCCAGGGGGGCAGCAACCCAGAGGAAGGGGCACCGGGGTCCGGGAGGGACACGAGGGCCCAGCGGGAGTGGATCACCAGCCGACAGGGGACGCTCCGATGGCTGGAGAGCTAATTCCCGAGATGACTAGCAGGAGGCGCTGCTGGGTGAGTCTGTGCACCTTTACAGGCCCCTAAAGATGAGATGTACAAAAATACTTAAGGGAGTTAGGGGCTCCTAAATCCCATGGACTTCAATGAGTTTTGTACCTAAATACCTTTGTAAATCTGGTCATAAAAAATAGCTGAACCATTCTCCATTAATATCCTTGTTCCCTGTGCATCTAAAGATCCCCTTCTTGGGGCCAAACGTGCACTCCTAAAATCAATGAGAAGGTTGTATCAGGACTGCAGGATCAGGGCTGTCTCTTGCACTAATGCACTTTGCTTCAACAACTCCTGACCCTAATGGTGAAGGATATGAATAATTAAATAATAAAAACCCCTCCTCCACCACAAATAATGAACTAGCCTAAGGCAAAACATGATGGGGGATGTCCCCTGGAAAATGTGGATTTTTTTTTTTAATAAACATGAGAAAAATATAACACTTTGTTTTGCAGAAAATTTTTGGCATAAACATAATGAGACAAAGCAGACAAGGCTGTAATTCCCCTATGTGCAGCTTCTTAACTGTCCATTTGCTTACTATGGCAATTTGTCACACTGTATTGTATTATACACCTAATGCACAGCTGGTCTTCTAATGCAGATTTCTTCACTCCTGCCTCCACATTACCCTCTTTTGCATCAAGTATTTATCTTTACAATTATTTTCCCTGCTCTCTAATTCCCTAGGCAGCATAATATTTCACTTTGCCAAGAGGATAGAGCAGACTGGGTACATTCAAGTCCAAGTTTTTGGATGGAGGGGATTTTTTCAAGAGACAGGCATTCGGGACTCCTGGGTTTTAATCCCCACTGTATCACTGATGGTATGTGGGCAAATCAGGGTGAGCTTAGACAAATTATTTCATTGCACTGCACCTCCATGTACCTATCTGTGAAATGGGAAGAATCATTCTTCCCTACTCTACAGAGGTTTCTGTGACGGTAATTCATTGTGATTTGTAATGCCAGTTGCTTTGAGATTCTGAGTAAAAGTTGCTCTAAGTCTCAGGCTCACCGTGTTTAAGTTTCAAAATCAGAGGATGACAACATCAATGTTTTCTCCTGGTAGTTCTGTTTGAAGTGTGTGTGGGGGGGAGGGTGAGGCATTCAACAGATTGTACACTGCTGCTCACTCCAGAGCAGGAGAACTAGACTTTGAATGGAAGAAGATGAGTGAGAACAATGTAGTTCCTGCAGCCCCTTTTCCCACCGCACTACTACCTGACTTTAGCAAGGCATCGTGTTGTTTCAGCTGGGTGCATCTGGACTTTTAAGGCTCCTTTTGGACACGGTTGGAAACAACTGCAAAGAGAAGACTTCATGCATGGAAGATGGGATTAGAGGCTATGATGTACCTCTTAGAAGGCTCAGCCCAGGAGAGAGGGACGAGAAGGGTGATTGACATCACCTTTGTGCCTTTCTGATTCTGTCCTGTGCAGGACGCTGACCTGGACCCTGATGTAAATTAGAACTACACCAGGGGCTGTTCTAATTCATGTCAGTCTCACACATTTTCCTATGGGCTGCTGTGCTCACCGTAGCCAGAGTGAAAACCAGCAAATCCCTTTCCAGAACCTGGCCCACCCCTTCTCACCCCTTGATTGGGCACCTCTGATATCAGGGGCGCCATGTGAGAGTTAGAGCTGTAACCAGGACATGACAAGCAGGGCAACTGCCCAGCCGCGGGGGTGGAAAAATGGGGCAGAAAGATTAACAAAAAGACCAGGAGGGGGCACCAGTCTGCTTAGTCGCTCCAGGCGCTAAAATGCCTGCTTACAGCGCTAGTGAGAATGGTCTATGAATGGGGATGATGACCCTACACCACCTCTGCTTTTGAAATGGTGCCCGTGTTCACCCCTTTACAACACCGGAGCAGTGCAAACAGCTTCAGCAAGGGCCAGAATATCTGAATGCAGCTCAAGTGTCCCCATCATGTATGTATAACAGTGGGTGGGGTTGGGGGGTATGAAAGGCACTGACTGGTCTCTTCACCGCTTTTGCCTGCTATGCTGAGCTACACCTCTCCGAGGCTAAGTGGATCCCAAAATGAGTAACTTCCTCCTCCTCTCCCCATCATCTATCTCAACAAGGAGGTCAAGTAACGACTAGGCCAAGATACCTTCTCACCCAAAGAAAGATTGGGTCAGGGTTGAGGGGAATCAGTAGGATACCATATGAGGGGAGCTTGAGTCTGTTGTATCTGCAAGGTTACTTCATTTGGGGCTTTTATTTTGTTTAAAATTTCTTGGGTATTTATTAGTGTTTATTGAAAATTTAAAAAATGGGTGAAAACTGGTGCAACACTTTAGTAGCTTTTCGGGGGGGGGGGTACTTTTGGAATGAGGACAGGGGGGGGAAAGCAACAAATACAGAAGAGTAGGAGTATTGAAAGTAAAAGCACTTTAATGCTGTGGTTTATTTCATGAACTGTACGTTACCAGTACATACACATGTGCATGATTATGTGTGTCTGTGTCTCTGTGTGTGTATTTTCTGCTACACTGCCTTACTTTAATAGACAGCCTGGCACTTATATGTAGACTAATTTTTTAACATAAACATATCTACATAATGTCATGGATTGGAGTTTCTTAATCAGGATTTTCTTACCGTAATCAGTATTTTCAGGTTCTAGAGAGGTCCAAAATATAGCTGGAAAATCAATAAAAAACAGAACTTTTGCAACCCGCCGGAATCAGTAAAAACTGAAAACAAAGGGCCTTATTCATCTGTTCTATGATTAAACACACTTCAGTCTCCAGAGCTGCCAATCCACCAGTGATAAATTAATATACACCATTTTTGAAAAGTGTGCTTTGCTGCTGTTACGCTAATATTTGCTTAGCAGATGTTAGTTTCATGTAAAATGCCTTTAATCCAGGGAGAATGAGCCACTTTAAACTAATAAATAACAATAGCAGGAACAACATCAGGGTCAAGAGAGCGAATGGCTAATGAAAAACATCACCTGTGCTCACTCAGAGCAGGGGACTGGATTCAGCTTGACATTCGCTGGGGATTTCTGGGAGTTTAACAATTAAAGGCTGTTCCTCCGGAGAGGGGAGGGCTCCGTCTTTCTCGGCATTACTAATGAAGTGCAAGTCATTCTACCTCTTCCCCACCTTTAGAAACCAAAGTTCAAGAGGCCATAGCAGTTCAAAGCAGAGGCATTGTCACCACTAGCAATGCTGTATCTCCTCTTTAGGGAACACTCTCATGTTCTATTAATTATTGCACTTCTCCAGTATTATTATTCATGGCCTGGCATCTCAAAATACTTGACTTAGCAGTGGTTCTGGAACTAATACTAATAAGTACAAGGCTGTACCTTGGGGGAAACATGCTTTTTCTCTTACGGGTACAAGTGAAGGCTAATACTTTTATTCATGATTCAGCCAGTGTTCCTCACATCTATGGGCAGAAGGCAGTCAATTGGCTAATTATACTGTTTAAAATATTAAAGAAGCAATGACGGGAGGATATCACTGGGAACACTGGTACATCGTCCATGCACACACACTACCTCAAGTGGCACTGCAGCCACACACTAGCAATGTATCAGCAGACAGAAGAGAAAGCAGTTGCTGTCGTCCCACTGCTTTGGAGGTGTAGCCAATGATTTTATTGTGCATTTATTGTGCGATGTTACGAGTAACTAACATGCGATGTCAAATATAATCATTGTATGCTATATAGAGTAAAATTGTAGGATTATAGAAGTATAAGATCAGGAGTGGCGCCAGGGTTTTTGCCACCCTAGGTGGCAGCGCTCCTTCTCTGAGCATTCAGGGGGCCTGGGGTCTTTGGCGGCGGGGGTCCTTCCACCCCCGGAGCGAGTGAAGGACCCGCCGCCGAATTTCCGCCGAAGATCCGGAGCGGAAGGACTTCCCGCAGCTGAATTTCCGCCGAGGGCGGCAAAATGCCACCCCCCAAATCCTGCCGCCCTAGGCAACCGCCTAGGGTCACCTAGTGGAAGCGCCGGTCGTGTATAAGATTGATCAGTAGTTAGAAGCGATAATTATATATTAGGTATCTAAGTAAGACGGGTTGAAACGCAAGGCCTGTAGACTGAGGCCTGCAAGATTTTAGCTTAGCTATTTTAGGCCTTGGAGATAAGAAATGCTGACATAAGTGACCGAAGAATGACCCTATGCCACAAGATTACAGGAAAAGTTTTGCCAATGGGTCATATTGCAAAAAATTGACAGTAAAAGTAAATTTTGGCTTACAAGATCCCCCGTACTCACATTTTTCTAACACATGCCCTAACCATGGGGTGCACTATGTGCATAAATGCTAATGAGGTACAGTCAGAATCACATTATAAAAAGAGGGTGCCCAGCTTAGGAAAATTGAGCTCCCTATGGGAAAATCCAGCAGGAACTATCCCTCTACTGATGATCAATCCATGTTCCCTATTGTAAAGGATGAGAGTATAACTATATTTGTAATTTGTGCATAGATCTTTATAGAATTTCAATATGCTTGGGTAATCATAACTTTAATTGTAACTTTAATAAAACTTGTAAAACAGGCTAAATCTGGTACATGTAAATATAGGTGTGGTCACTACCCTTAGTCTTTATGGGTTCCTAGAGACTCTCAATCTGAAGCAAGTAGAGCGGTGACTTTCACTCTGTTAAGCTTGAAACTGAAGCCACCAGAGCTGAACCCACGGTGGTGTAACACCACATTACAAAATTCACTTTAAATAAAATACAAGTCTACAGCGGCATTACTGACCAAGGATGCTTAACAGGGGTAACCTGCTTAACAGGCTCTCATTCCTGAGAGAAACATAGCAATATACACATTGTTTTTCCGGCAATAGAAACTTAGGCCTTGATCCTCCAATGACATCTACATGTGCCCACTAAGGTTGCCAGGCATCCAGTTTCCAACTGGAACGTTTGGTCGAAAAGGGACCCTGGCGGCTCCCTTTTAATGGTCGACTGGGCCATTAAAAGTCCTGTTGGCGGCACAGCAGGGCTAAGACAGGCTCGCTGCCTGCCCTGGCTCCCTTAAGCTTCCAGCATCTTCCTGTGGCCCCTAGGCCCCTCTGGCTCCATGCGCTGCCCCAGCCCCAACCACCAGCTCTGCAAGTCCCATTGGCCAGGAATCATGGCCAATGGGAGCTCCGGGGGTGGTGCCTGCAGGCGCAGGCAGTGCCCAGAGCCCCCTAGCCCTTCCGCCTAGGAGCCACAGGGACATGCCTCCGCTTCTGGGAGCCGCACGGAGCCAGAGCAGGAAGGTAAGCCCCGCCCAGCCAGAGCCCACACCCCCTCCCACACCCCAACCCCCTTCCCAGCTGTGAGACCTCTCCCGCACCCAAACTCCTTCCCAGAGCCTGCATCCTGCACCCCAACCCCCTGCTCCAGCTCTAAGCCACCTTCTGCACCCTGAACCCCTCATCCCCGGCCCCACCCCAGAGCCTGCACCCCCTCCCACACCTCCACCCCTGCCCCAGACCTGAGCCCCCTCCTGCACCCCAAGGCCCTCATCTCCAGCCCCACCCCAGAGCTCAGACCCCCAGCCAGAGCCCTCACACACACCCCGCACACCAACCTCCTGCCCCAGCCCAGAGCCCCCTCCCACAGTCTGGGAGGATGGGGGAGAGAGAGAGCGACGGAGGGAGGGGGGATGGAGTGAGCAGAGGGCGGGGCCTCAGAGAAGGGGTGGGGAAAGGATGGGGCAGGGAGTGGGAAAACTGTGTTTGGTTTTGTGCGATTAAAAAGTTGGCAACCCTAGTTCCCACCCATATGTCAATGAAGGATTGGGGCCTCAGACAGTGGGTTGCAGCTTGGAACTGGGTTGATATCCTGAGTTGGAATTCCAGATCCTGTTCCCATTCCAGTCAGTGGGAATGGTATCATTGACTTTGATGGCCATGAGAAGTAGTTTATTGGAAGGCCTTGAAATCAAACTGGTCTATTCTGCAGTATTGAAAGGTTGAAGACACACTATTTTCAAACCTGGATGCACCAAGATAGGCTCTAGTTCAAACAGGAATTGTATGGGGTGGAGTTCTTCGGCCTGTACTATACAGGAGGTTAGACTAGATGATCACAATGGTCTCTTCTGGCCTTGCACTCTATGAATCTGTGAAAACCAGACTCTTAAATCCATATTTTGGCACCTAAGTAAAGATTTGGCCAGATTTTCAAAAGCACTGAGCACCTGCAGCTCCTATTGGTTTCCATGTAATTTGTGAGTATTTGTGAGTATTCAGCACCTCTGAAAATTAGGCCAATTTCATGTGCCTCAATATGGATTTAAGGGAGAGATTTTCAAAGACATGAATGGGAGCTGGGCACCTAACTGCCATATATAGTCCTGCAAAGATCCCCCTATGAGCCCAACCTTAGGAACTCAGGTAACTGTTCAAAAACTTGGACCTCACTTTTACTAAACACTTCTTAATAGAGGTGGGAGGATGGGGTTTTTTGGCCAGATTTGGCCAATATAAAATATATTTGTTCAAGCTGGAAACTGGGATCTGAATCCAGATCAAACTCAGAGATTTTCCATGATATAAAGAGATTTTCCTGATGATTAGCCAAATCTTTCTTTTAAATTTAAATCTTTCTTTTAACATGAAACTTGCAATCCTAGCTGGCGAATATGTCTTATGCATGTAATTTGAGCTCACATTACAAAAAACAAAAACAAAACCCCAAAACAATAAAACAACAACCCAACAAGCTTGATAAGTTATTGCAAGAATAATACACGGTTAAAACTCCCATTTACTTACATATTTATTTAAAAAAAAACCTGCAGGTTATTTTTAATTTGTAACCTAGACAAGTGTTCTGATAGCAAGCAGCCAGCTGGATATAATCCTATTGAAAACTGCATTGCTAGCAGAAAACAATTCATTTTTCAGTTTACAGAGATGTAAATTCTGCCTTCGACTACTTAATAAAGACTCTTTTTTTTTGTTTTGTTAAAGAGTATATATATAGATCTTTAAAAATATATATATTCTTTTGGCAAGCAAACAAAGAAAAACCTCACTTTGCTCATGACTGATCTTGGCGTTTTCTTTACTTATTGGATATCAGTGGGAAGAACAGATTGCAATGTTTAACTGTCTAATGTATGCTGTGAAAGATTTCATTGATACTGTCATGCTGAATAGTTAGCCATTAAAACTCTTTCATGTTACATGCATTTCTACACATTGTTACCAGAGATTGCTTCGTGCAAGAATGCTTTGTTAGGATAGGGTAATTTGATGGATGTCAAACAAAGTGGAATATATATATATATATATATTCTCTCTGTATAAATCTAACATGAGAAATATACTTTGACATGTAATACTACATTGCGTATCTTTTAAAAGTATATGCCAATTATGAATATAGATTTAAAACAATATATATGGTCATAGCTTTAATCATAAAAAGTACATAATACTGTAGTTATCATAGAAGTGTACATGCTGTAATAGCTGTCATTATCAAAATGTACATACTCTGATAGTGGTCATCATGAACGACACACTCTGTAATAGATGTTAGCATTGAAAATAATAACATCCATCATTTTTTTCATCATAGTTCTCCCAGAGCTTAAAGAGCGGGTATATAATGTCTTTACAGCAGTGTGGTCCAGGGGATAGAGCATTGGACTGGTACTTAGGAGACCTGGGTTTTATTTCCAGCTCTGCTGCTGAGTGACCTTGGACACATCACTTTACCTTTCTGTGCCTCGGTTTCCCCTTCTGTAATGGGGATAGTGATGGTGACCTCCTTTGTAAAGCCCTTTGAGATCCAGTGGTCAAGAAAGTGCTACATAGGAGCACTATCATACCCAATTTATAGATGAAGAAATTGCAGCCCTGAAAGGACAAGTGATTTACCCAAGGTCACATAGCAGACCAGGGGTGGTGTTGGGAACAGAATGCAGATTTCCATTCCTCTGCTCTAAATATAGGCTCACCATTGTTTTACAGAAAGAGTACTGTATATAAAGTCAATGGATACTGTGCTGCAATGGGAGTCGAGGCTGTTAAGCAGATGCCTGGATCAGCTGTGCATCTTGCAGGATCGAAGCTCAATCCCCCACAAACTGAGCGGAGAAAAAAACAATTCACAGCAAGTCATTTATCTGACAAATTAGCCTCTTTCTGCTTGCCAGCAGGTTACCGTTTCCTCAGATTTATTTGCTATCTGAAATGATTTGACAGTGTTTTCTGCCATTTTTCATTAACCCCTGTGGCTTTCTCATGATTTTTGCTAGTCCAGTGGTGTTGTTTATTTGTGACTGGTCAGAGAAGTCACATGATGTTCTGTTTCCTCGACTGGGTGAGACAGCAAGCACGTCTACTGCAAATATTTGCACACACAAAGCTAGAAATTTGCTTTGCACAAGCTTTCCTGGCAGCACAACTCAATCTCTCACATGTTCGTGGAAAGGGAACTCAAAGGGAAAGAAAGATGAAGGAAGCTAATTCATGGAGAAGTTTGAATGAACTTGAATACGTTTTCTGAACACACATTTTTATGTTTGTACAACGCCTCACACAATGGGGTCCTGCTCCATAACTAAGACTCGTTGGCACGATGAGAATACTACTCCTAATAATAATTTATATTTTTTGCCCAACTTCAGAGTTTAGTATTATTAACACCTATGATTAGCACCCCCATGTTGCAGGTAGGGAAAGCGAGTCACGGGAAGAGCAAATGACTAGCCTAAAGTCACCCAGGATAGATCTACACTTCGAGCAGGCAAGGGAGGGTGATTCCCAGCTCAAGGAGTCATAATTGCATTAGCGGTCATTGATGTAACACACTAAAAATGGAAGATAGCTACAGCAGCATGAGGGGCTGGGTGTCTTGAGTGGAAGCCAATCAGCGACGCTAGGGCCAGCCCCTCCTGTCTCCGTGGGCGCGCTCTATTTTTAGCATGCTGGCTGGAGCAGAGTGAGCACAGGTATGTCTCCTTGACCTGGGAATGACACTCCCAGCTTAAAATGGAAACATACCCACAGAATACTCAGATCCTGGAATGATCTGCAGCTACTTTAAGCAGCATTGCCCATTCAATGAGGGCAGGAAGACTAGGGCGCAAGGTCATCACCCCAATGTAGGGGCGGTGGAGAAGAATCGGGGCCAGGGCTGGCATGCCAGCCATCTTTCTGTGAGGCCATCCTAAGGGATGCGGCAGAGAAAAAGGTGGATTGGAAGACTGAGCCAGTGGTCAGAGGAACTGAAGAAACCTGGATTCAATTTACTGCTCTTCCACAGACTTCCTGTGTGACTTGGTCAAGTCACTTAGGCCCAGCACCGCAAAGATATTTAGGTGCTTAACTCCTATTGATTTCAACGGGAACTAGATACCTTTGAGGAGCTGGGCTTTAGTCGCTCTGTGCCTCAGTTTCCCATCTATAAAATAGGCATAGTGACAGCGCCCTACCTTACAAGGGGGCTTGAAAGATAAATACACGAGAAATTGGGAGGCACCAGATATAATGCTATTTGGAGAGGGGCAATATAAGGAGTGCAGACTGGTGGTCTGCCTGGAGGCTTTTTGTACCATAGTGATCCCCAGCCATTGGCAGCCAGCAGAACTGAGAGGTACTTCTGTAACCCACACACCTTCTGGGTGTGGTGTTCTGTCCTATCTTGTGGCATCGGGACCACTTAGAGAGAGAGATTAATGAGTTTGCTCTACAGCCTTTGCTACCAGCCAGTTGGCTTTTAGCTCATGCTGTAGAGGCTCATGCAGTAAGCTCCAAAGGTCCCAGATTCGCTCCCGCCTGCCGACAACCACGGGCCGTTGGTGTTACACTTGCTCTAAAAGTTATCCTGAAGGACCAGTCTGGTTCACAGCTCCTCCAAGAATGAAACTGTGCGCAAAGGCTATAACTGCAGAGTCTTTCCCAAGCTTTGCTGCCCACAGCATCTGTCAGAGTTCTGGGCCAGAGAGTCAGGACCAGAATTTGGCATTGTGAGTTGTTAGCTTCTAGCTCCAGCTCTTTCCTACGTGAGTGGGCGAGTGAAAGGATAATAATGACAATTGTCTTGCTCTGAACAATTAAAAGGTTGCCCCTGTGAATACTGGGACATGTGCTTTGGAAACCAGCATTCCATGTTGCTTTGTTTCGAATATTCATCAGATTTCCCCCCACTTTACCCCCCTTGCTTCCCCACAATGAAATCAGGGTGTGGAAGCAGAGGAATCTGAACTATCCACCTACACATGGGCATATGATATACAGGTTCAGGAATCAGCTGAAATTTTAATGTCATTATTAATTAGTGTTACTTGTATTACCCCAGTGTCTTGGACACCCCAGGTGTGGACCAAGACCTGGCTGTTCTGGGTGCTATACAAACACAGACCAAAAAGATAATTCCTGCCTCAAAGAACCTACGCATTTGGATTTACATTTCTGATTGTTTTTCTTTTAGTGCAGAGTCATTTTGGGTATGCCTACACTGCAAAAACCTCCACACCCATACCAGCGTGTCTCAGAGCCCAGGTCAACTGACGGGGTCTAACATTATGCAGCTGCCAATATCAGTAGAGATGTTCAGACTCTGGCTGGATTCTGGGCTCTGAAACATGGTGAAAGGGACGGGTCTCAGACCCTGGGCTCCGGCCTGAGTCTGACCATCTACACTGCTGTTTTTACTCCAGACCACAAGCCCTGTGAGGTCAAGTCAGTTGACCTTGGCTCTGAGCCTTGCTGTCTTTTTTTTTTTTCTTCAGTGTAGACATACCCTGTGACAGCTGAATTCTTTAAGGAAGGTGAAGCGGAAATCCTTATCTGTTCTACCACCAGCACAGTACGTAAAGAAATGGCCAGAGGAGATAGATTGCCAAAGTAAATACCCGGAGGATCTGCAGAGAGAGAGAGGTGAAAGGTCTTCAGTAGTAATTGGTCTATAAAATGTTTTCATTGAGACCTTTAGGTCCAAATCTCATTACTTTGCCCTTTTCTGTCCATATGTTCCTAGGGAAGTTGGGGAATGTGTTGACTGACTGCAGAGAGCTGCTCGGAGGATGCCCCAGTCTGTCAAAAAGTTATTTCAACTTTCTCTGCTTTATCTTCACTCTTTTAATTGCATTGAAACTTTTTTTTATTAATGATAATTACCAGTATAGGAGATGATAACGCAAGAATGGTAGATTACAATGAGTGATCATTAAATATTGCATCGAGGATGAAGGTAAAAGAGTTACATGCATGTGCAAATATTTATACTAGCTATAAATTACTAGGAGCTGGATTATAAGATGTCAGAAGAAGGGGGCCTCACGTGCTGCTCAGGGCTATGCTACTATTACTACTACTAATAATAATAAAGAAAAATTTGAACTGTGTTAAAGTATAAGGTTGTTCAACTCCAGATCTCATGGGCCAGATCCTGGATCTCCAGCCAAGGAACACTTGACACGATTTGTTAAGGGTGGAGGATGCAATGATGATTTTAAGCCCTGTTTAAGCTCCACTGATCCTGGAGTTATTTTGCACTGCTCCAGTTGACAGGCACAAGTAAGAGCAGCCTCAAGGCTGCACCTGCCAGTAAAACATCACGGTCATCTTCTGAGCATATACATTAAGCAAAGGCTCTGTAATAGCTGCTACATGGATCATATATAAACAATGAAACTGTCAAGCTGTTCTGCAGTGACTCAAGGGAGTGAGTACCAACCTCAGAGCAAACTATTAAGAAGCAGGGCACAAACCCCAAACTAGTTGTGAGTCCTATACTTAGATTTCATCTACCACTTTTTAACTGTTAAATCCTCAGGCACTATAACAGACTTAACATGGAGTCACAGACGGTCCCCTTGGGTACCTTGGTCTATCTTGCCACCTAGCTAAACATCAGAGGGGTAGCCGTGTTAGTCTGAATCTGTAAAAAGCAACAGAGGGTCCTGTGGCACCTTTAAGACTAACAGAAGTATTGGGAGCATAAGCTTTCGTGGGTAAGAACCTCACTTCTTCAGATGCAAGTAATGGAAATCTCCAGAGGCAGGTATAAATCAGTGTGGAGATAACGAGGTTATCTAGCTAAACATGCCATTGTGGTAGATGGCACAAAAATCACAACAATAGTCAGGTTACTCCCAGTCCCAAAGGACTAGTCACTTACCCCAGGTCAATTGCACTTTAGATCTTACACTGAAATAATGCTTATAGCCAATCCTATAATGAACTAAAGATGTATTGGCTAAGAAAAAGAAATCAGAGAGTTATTTACAAGGTTAAAGCAAGTAAGCATGCACACACAAAGGTGTTACAGTCTGAGGTTTCAAAAGGTGATAGAAGCTGCTGTAATATGCAAGCGCTATCTGTCTTGTAGGGCTAACCTAGGCTAAGCAGCTGGGGATTCATTGCTTATGCTTAGACATCTTGCCCTCCTAAAGTCCAAGCAGAATAGAAATACAGTTTCTTCTTGTTAGGGATTTTTATCCCCTTTCCCCCAGAGTTCAAGCGGATGGGATGAGTTCATGCACATGCATCCTTTTCATTTTCAGGGCACGGGAGATGTATACAATTAATAAGGTATTTTTTCTTTGATGTTTCATGATGGCTCATTTGGTTTCAATGGGACTTCTTGGTTGGCAGGACCTAACACCACCTGTCGGAAGCCAGCATTTTACATTAATTGCTGCTTCTTTCCTGTTTGATGACTTACACAGCTAGAGAGAATTACAATTCAAACACCTAATATTATTTTATTATATGGGGTGCAGCTGTTACAAATGAGATGAATACATGGAGTGTCGTACAAACATTTCATCAAGTCTAAACACATTTTTGTAAATCTAATACCTATTTTAACAATTCTATCACACAGGTGAGTCGGACTGGTTTCAGCTATGTATTTGTCAGGGTTGAGGTGAGGCCTACTGGCCTTGGCATGGGTTGGGACTTGGTCTGCCAGCATCACAGAAACATCAGCCCAGATCCTCTCAGGCATTAGGGCAGTGTTTCATCGCAAAGCTGGAAGAGGTTTATTAGGTGGCATGGCACAATCATATCAATCCCTATGCCTTTGGCCCTCCCTCCCTGAGGCTGGTGAAGGGGTCATGGATGGGATTTACAGAGGGTGTGGCTATTTGATATCCTACCATGAGTTAAACAACTGCTGTAACAGACCCATAGGATCATTGGCAGCTGGTGTAATTTCAAAGCTATACTGGGAGACTGCATATCCACAGAGAAGGCTGAGAGGCCATCCCTTGGCCTCCATGCGGCTCTCAGATATATCTGAGAATTCAAACTAGAGATGCACCACTGCATTTTGGGATAGGACACACAGGTTACCAATGACATAGTCTAAGCTGCCAAGTGAGGAGAGACCCTAACAGCCTTTCTGTGAAGAGAAGGGAAGAAACTCTACTCAGCTCTGCAGTCGGGAATGTCCCAGGTACAGCAATGCAAGATTTGCATCTAGATTTTCATTTTCTCTTTGACTAGATACTTGTATTTTACAATTCATCTTATTTTGTCACTTTCCTGTATCTTCTACTTTCAACTAAATAGGCTCACATTTTATTTAAGATACCGCAAACTGCTTGTACCGCTGGTGAGTGGGGATAATCACTAATGGGCAACCTGAGAGAGAAGAGTGTGCTGATGCCTGACGAGAACAAAGGTGAGAGAACAGGTTTAGCCATAATTTCTTCCCTGTGCCTCACTTGTCCCTGGGAGAAAGCATTTTGCTACTGCCTCCTTCCAGTTGCACATGACTTCCTCGCCCCTTCTGGTGTAGACCAGTGGTCAGAATCAAGGATCCACCCACTCCCGTCCATCCTCACCCATCCTGCCCAACATCAGCCAATGGTTAAAATCAAGGCCTTCCACACTCTTGCCCAGGATTTCTCAAACTAGGTGTCGGGACCCCTCAGGGGGTCGTGAGATTATTACATGGGGGGTCGCGAGCTGTCTGCCTCCACCCCAAAACCCGCTTTGCCTCCAGCATTTATAATGCTGTTAAATATATAAATAGTGTTTTTAATTTATAAGGGGGGGGTCGCACTCATAGGCTTACTATGTGAAAGGGGTCACCAGTACAAAAGTTTGCAAACCGCTGCTCTTGCCCTTCTTTGGCCATATCCCACCCACCTAGGCCAGAGGGGAATTAACAGCCCTTTGGCGTCTCAGCCATGACTTCTGTTTATCCTTCCCATACCTGGGGCAGTGGTCTAGGGTGGGGCAGGCTGTGAAGGGAAATAGAGTAGGGAACTTGCTCTCCTTTATGCCCAAATAAGTCCGAGCCGGAAATGTTTCATTTTTAATCCCCGTCACTATTTAACTGTGCACTGGATGTTTTTGAATGCTGTGATATTTTGTGCGGTGTTGTTGTTTTGTTTGAAGTGGTTTTCTGTCTTTTTTTCCTCCATTGAATTTGGAAAAACAAACACACATCAATCCATCTCCTTCACTGCTGTAGCTCAGCTGAAGTCAGTGGTTTACACCAGTTTACACCAGCTGAGGATCTGGCCCACAGGATTTAAAGTGTTCCAAAATCCCTTGGAAATGGCTTCTGCTAGCCTATGTCATATGCCAGCTTTCTGCAAGGAGCGGCTATGTTTTTAAAGTTTATTTTAGGACTTAATCGTGAATTTTATTTTTGAATATAAAGGTGACTAGATCTATAATGTAACATGGTAATTGAAATGGTAAGTGAATTCATATTTAGTAATTTCCCACTGTAAATACTATGCATTAAAACCAGCAGTTTGTGCGCTATTACCTGAGTTGTCTACGGTAATAATATGGAGTTTACACTAAATGTACTTTTGACATGGATTTGCATTGTCTGCATTGTACACGACACATGGGGCTGCGGAGGGGGCTGTGTTACAGTGGGCCCCTGACCACTTGCGATCATTCCCGTTGGTCTCTTTGTGACGGCAGGGGAGTCAGCGTCAATGTGAATGACCAAATTCCAGCACTACGTCCTCTCCCCCTGAATTCCCCTTGCACATTCAGCTGGATACAGTATCCTTCACTGCTATGTGCTGTTAGAGCCTGATCCAAACCCATGGAAGTCAGTGGAAAGTCTCCTATTGATTTGGGTCAGGCTCCCAAACTGTGTCTCTGTTTCACTCCAGAGTGGCTTCCGTCTCCATTTGGTGAGTCCATCGTGCGCTCTACAATCTACTGGGATTAAAGACATTATGACCCCTGGCCTGTCCTCATTTATGACCAGGTTAAAAACCACCTCCTGTCATGCTGAATGTAGACAATGTATTGTCTAGCAGTCTCTTTGTCCTTAGTCCCTAGCCCAAAGGACTCCGCCTGTCTCTTTCTGAGTTTCTGTAATGTACCTCGAAGTGGGATGGGGGAGGGGTGGGGTTCCACAGAAAATTTTGGTTTAAAAAAAAATATATATATTTCAACCAAATCAAGAGTTCAGCTTGGAAATGCTGCTGTGGTTCCTCATGCACCCATTCTTTCCTTTAAGATGGACAACATCTCCCATGATGCACCATGGTTTCCCCTCTGGGTGAGGGGAGGCTGTGTCTCATAGGAGTCCCGTGGCTGTAGTGAATCATAGGAGACGAATTGTGTCTGGGGAGCCCAGCCCGTACTTGAGAATGGGGACATGAGGGAACGGAACAGCAACTCCCACGAGCTACTGCAGCAGCATTTCTGAATCAAAATATTTTGGTTTTCAGATGAAACATTTTCGGCTTCCAGGATTTTTGTTTTTCCAACAACAAAAATCTAAATTTCCCACAGAAAGCTGACACTTTTTGAGAATAATGTCGTTTTGCTGAAAAGCCCAATTTTCTGTCGAGAAAGTGTTTGAATGGGAAGTTTTCAACCAGCTCTTTCTGCAAGATTGTGGGCACTATCATAAAAAGGGCATCCTCACCAGATTGTTATCAAAATCTTCTGAGATCAATATCTTTGGCCCAGATCCTGCACACTGTTCCTGTTGCATGCCTGATGGACTCACCTGAGACCACACAGAAGAGCTTGTCAGACTGGGGCCTCAGATTGTAATATCTGTAGGGCAAGGAGTATTGTAACAAAACTGTAGGCACAAATACAGTTGGATTTCTGTGGGTTTATTGATGTGATGAAAGAGAATTATTCCTTTCGCAGGAATATGATTAACAGATACAGGTAACATGAAACGAAGTAAGAATGGATTTTAAACACCTGAGTCAATTAAATGCCTGATTAGTGAATTTAGATATTTATTTTTCTTGGGTGCAGTTTACTAGGCTCAAGTGTATTATTAGTCGTAGTATATTTTAATTGTCATATTTTATCTATTAATATATTTTAGAGGAACCTTTACCATAATTTATTGATTACTATTGTTGTTATAGTTGTAAGCACAGACAGAACCTATTTTTGTTTCTGATGGAAGGAAAGCAATTTTTGTTGATCTTATATGAAGATACATGAAGCAGGGAGAATACAGCTGGAGATTCATGAAGTTACAGTACGCTGAGCATGAACTATTTACAGGGGCAAAATAGGTTAGCATTAACCAACAGAGAATTATGAGACAGGGGTCCTAAGGAGGAAAGCAATCCATTCTGTAAGTCATCAACTCCATGACGCACTCTCTTGAAATACAAAGTTGGAGAAATCCGGGCTCCAGAACAGCCCTCCAAATACAGTGCTAACGTCTCTCTGTTTTACCTGCAATGTATTAGACAGATCTCCTGAATGAGAAGTGCCTTGTTGAAAGAAAAAGAAAAAAAAAAAACACAGGGCTGGAGTTTACACACAGTCCGGAGCTATGGATGGGGTCTATCCCGCATCACCTCTAGAGTAGCCTTCTGACACACCCTTCTAAGCAGATACCACCAATTCGGTCGACCTAATGCACCCTGTCTACTCACAGGCACATCATATATGTCTACTTTAAGATGAGGTATGATGTGGAGCTGGCAAGTGGTGCAGTTTCCATAGAAATGAGGATAAACAATGACACCATCAACCTGTTAGAACAGGGATCGGCAACCTTTGGCACGCAGCCCGTCAGGGAAATCTGCTGGCTGGCCGGGACGGTTTGTTTACCTGCAGTGTCCGCAGGTTTGGCCAATCGCGGCTCCCACTAGCTGCGGTTCGCCGTTCCAGGCCAATGGGGCTGAGGGAAGTGGCGCGGGCCGAGGGATGTGCTGGCCGCTGTTTCCCGCCACCCCCATTGGCCTGGAACGGCAAACCGTGGCCAGTGGGAGCTGCGATTGGCAGAACCTGCGGATGCTGCAGGTAAACAAACCGTCCCGGCCCGCCAGCGGATTTCCGTGATGGGATGCGTGCCAAAGGTTGCCGATCCCTGTGTTAGAATGACCACTTTGAAATGTTTGCACTTGTTTCTGTTAATTTAATGACTCTGTATTATTTCAAGCATTAAATTGGATTTATTTGAGACCTCAAAGCAGAACAACAATAATTAAAGGATAGACCAAAATCTAATAATTAACCTGTGCAGGTATCATTGAAATATAATAGCAGTGGTGGCATTTCTAGTGATATCATTATCATTATCTTGTTCATCATTATGATCTTTGACCAGCGTGTGTGGGTTACCCCCAGTGTTCATTGCCTTGGAATGTACACAGTTCTGTGCAGGGAAGTTTGTATTCTACTGGTACAGGCACAAATAAGATCTTGTAGATACTCAGATGCCATTGGGCCCTTGAAGAATACAGGAAGTAGTTCATCATCTGCATTTTTCCATCCATGTTGCAATAGTAGGGGCATTGTTTGGGGAGAATGGGGAGACATTGCTGCCCCCAAACAAAGGCAAGGCCTGTGGGATACATGTGCCAGTGCCCCCTCCAGGATTTCTGCAAGCACCAACCTGCTCGGTTTGGCCTGCCGGGGGGAGGAAGGCGCTCTGTTCTCATGCTGCGCCTCTTTCCCAGCACATTTCTGGCTTGCTCAGCCCCTCTCCCCTGCATCCAGGCCCAGGAACGGAGGGGGTGGGATGGAGATGCTTCTTCTGTCAATGGTATCTGTTCCAGGTCACTGCCTTTGCAGCTGGAGGCTGCCTCCCGCTGGGTACTAGTGCCCATCGTCATCACCTTATATGGGCTCCCTGCATGGCCACCATCCTGTTTCCTGTAGAAAGGTGAGTGCCCGCGGGGGAGAAGGGCAGGTGAGGTAGGGGGATGGGGATAGAGCAGGGGGAAGAAAAGTGGATAGGGGAAGGTGGGGAGGGGGATAGAGTCGGGGAATAGTGGGGAGATGAAGAGGGATGGGGAGGGGAGAGAAAGGGGGATGGGATGGGGAAGAGAAGGGGATAGAGGAATGGTGGGGAAAGTGGGAGCCCAACATGCAGCATCTCCTCGGCAACAGCTGCAGCCCCAAGAGGAAGTGATACGGCGGCTGCCTGGGAGGCATTAGAGTGGCAGCATTGCTGTAGCTGCTGTAAGGAGCCGGTGCCAGAATGTCTGCAGCTCCTGCACTCAGGTCACCACAGTAGACAGCAGCAGCATCTGGGACTCCCCCGCTAAGCCAGCCTGTCACCCCCACACCCAGCACCGGCAGCTCAGGTACCGCTCCTGGCAGGGGGGCAGAGAGCCAATGACTGCACTTTCCACGGAGTTACAGTTGTCATATCTGTCAAAAATTTTGATTACAAAATTAGCGTTGTCAAATCCTTCTGGGACCTGCCTCAAGTAATCAGTAGTGGAATTTGGGTCCAGACGTCATTTGTATGAGAGCCATGGCATCTGTGATGTACACTGTGGTTTCTCTGTTGCAAGCTCTTTGCTCATGGATTCTTTCAGCTTGAACTTCCAGCTGATGCCCTAATTAGCTTTGTTGGTTCTTCTCATTACTCCATCAGCATGGAAAAGGGACATAGGCAAAGGTCCTATTGGGTGACTAAGTACATTTGCCATTGAAATATCATCTCTGCCTCTTTACTAAGGACAGGGCTCTGCGGAAAAGACTTTCTGCACCGATATCTGCTGTGATTGGCCCTCCCTTGACCAACTTAAATGTGGTCTCCTTGTCTATATCAGCAACTGTTTTGATTTCAGATTGCTTCACTGTCCTGAAGAAACGATGTGTCTGTAGCGAGGTCGAGACTCACCGGCGCGGCACCTCCTGCTGGTTATCCTGGGAATTAGCTCTTGTCCAGCCTGGAGCGCCCTCTGCAGGCCGGTGTTTCACCTGCCTTAGGGCCCCCATGTCCCTCCTGGATCCCGGTGCCCCTTTTCCTCTGGGTTGGGTTCTGTCCCCAGCAATAACCCACAGTCTGGGTCTCCCCTCCCAGGGGAACCCCCCCCCCAACCCTCTATCCCCACCTTGCCTCAGTGGCTACTGCCAGTCATCATCTAGCCCCCGCTCACTGGGGCAAACTGCAGTCTGTAAAAGGCCACTTATCATTGGCAAGGGGGGTCAGAGCAGCTGCCTCTGCCTAACCCGAGGCTGCAGCCTCTGCAACCCCTGTCCCTGTTTTGGCCTTTAACCAGGCCCGCAGCCTGGGGAGTTGTCAGGCTGGAGCTCCCCAGCTCCTTTGGCTTTTCCCCAGCTCTGCTCTGTTACCTGTACCCTGCGCTCCCAGGCAGCCAGGTCCTTCTCTCTCCAGAGCAAGAGAGGGACTGACTCAGCTCCTGGCTCACAACCCTTTTATAGGGCCAGCTGTGGCCTCATTGGGGCGTGGCCCCTGCTGTGGCTGCTTCCCCCAATCAGCCTAGCCTTTTTTCAGGAGTGGGACAACTGCCCCACTACAGTGTCCCATCAGAATCAAGTGCATCTCTCACAAATCTTTCAATTTGTTCTTCACCAATATCTGCTATTTTCAGCAGAAACGTTTGTACATCTGATGTTACTGGACCACAGGTAGATATGTCGATAAGAACTGGATGTGATTCGGGACAAATAGGTCTGTTATATTGTTGATGACGTGGTTGGTAAGAGCTGTAACATATTCTTCATTGCAGAGGCAAGCATTTGTTTGTGGACTTTGTCTTCACTACTTCTTGTTAAGCGACTTCTTTCTCTCATTGTTTCTGCGTATTCATAATATGAAGCTGTGTATTGTCACCCTTTCTACTAATACTGACCTGTGCATAAGTGTCACTGAATTAAAAAGCTAATGCTGCATGCATCGGCAATTACAAATTAAAAGCTTCTGCCAGGCAGACTAGATGCTACATTGTATGTATAAAAGCTTACAAAAGGAAAATCATTGCATTAGGAATTCATGCACATTTATATCTATCCACTATGTAGTACAAACTATGGGTACACAATGCACTGCAACTGATGTACAATCTTCAGTGTGAGATTGACCTGGTCAACAAATTACAATTGAAAATATAGACAACTATTATAATCACTTGTGAGATACTTTGACAATTAAGAATATGCAATGTGAAAACACTTCATATTGGTATATTTAAATTGTTTTTATTTGCCATATGCTTTTCTTTTAATGGAGATATCCTATCTCCTAGAACTGGAAGGGACCTTGAAAGGTCATTGAGTCCAGCCCCCTGCCTTCACTAGCAGGACCAAGTACTGATATTGGCCCCAGATCCCTAAGTGGCCCCTTCAAGGATTTAACTCACAACCCTGGGTTTAGCACGCCAATGCTCAAACCACTGAGCTATCCCTCCCCTCCTAGCTCAAACTGGGGTCGCCGCTTGTGTAGGGAAAGTCCCTGGTGGGCTGGGCCAGTTTGTTTACCTGCCCTGTCCGCAGGTCCAGCCGATCGTGGCTCCCACTGGCCGCGGTTCGCCGCTCCAGGCCAATGGGGGCTGCTGGAAGCGGCGTGGGCCGAAGGACTTACTGGCCGCCGCTTCTAGCAGCCCCCATTGGCCTGCAGTGGCGAACCGCGGCCAGTGGGAGCTGCGGTCAGATGGACCTGAGGACGGGGCAGGTAAACAAACTGGCCCCGTCTGCCAGGGGCTTTCCCTACACAAGCGGCGACCCCAGTTTGAGAAACACTGTGCTAAACAGCTTCATTGTTTCTTAAAAAAAAAAAAAAAAAATACTTGCCCATCCAAAACCAATACAAAGCTTTTAATATGTAGTTATTTGGTGGCTTTGATCAGTAAATACCACATTAAGGTGTTGAAATTAACTGAAAGAGTAAAATGCTTTAAACAGACAAGGTGGGTGAGGTGGACCAACATCAGTTGGTGAGAGAGAACATAAGAACGGCCATACTGGGTCAGACCAAAGGTCCATCCAGCCCAGTATCCTGTCTACCGACAGTGGCCAATGCCAGGTGCCCCAGAGGGAGTGAACCTAACAGGTAATGATCAAGTGATCTCTCTCCTGTCATCCATCTCCACCCTCTGATAAACAGAGGCTAGGGACACCATTTCTTACCCATCCTGGCTATTAGCCATTAATGGACTTAACCTCCATGAATTTATCTAGTTCTCTTTTAAACCCTGTTATAATCCTAGCCTTCACAACCTCCTCAGGCAAGGAGTTCCACAGGTTGACTGTGTGCTGTGTGAAGAAGAACTTCCTTTTATTTGTTTTAAACCTGTTGCCCATTAATTTCATTTGGTGCCCCCTAGTTCTTATATTATGGGATCAAGTAAATAACTTTTCCTTATTCACTTTCTCCACACCACTCCTGATTTTATATACCTCTATCATATCCCCCCATAGTCTCCTCTTTTCCAAGCTAAAAAGTCCTAGCCTCTTTAATCTCTCCTCATATGCTACCTGTTCCAAACCCCTAATCATTTAGTTGCCCTTTTCTGAACTTTTTCTAATACCAGTATATCTTTTTTGAGATGAGGAGACCAGATCTGTACGCAGTATTCAAGATGTGGGCGTACCATGGATTTATATAAGGACAATAAGATATTCTCCATCTTATTCTGTATCCCTTTTTTAATGATTCCTAATATCCTGTTTGTTTTTTTGACTGCCGCTTCACACTGCGTGGACGTCTTCAGAGAACTATCCATGATGACTCCAAGATCTCTTTCCTGATTAGTTGTAGCTAAATTAGCCCCCATCATATTGTATGTATAGTTGGGGTTATTTTTTCCAATGTGCATTACTTTACATTTATCCACATTAAATTTCATTTGCCATTTTGTTGCCCAATCACTTAGTTTTGTGAGATCTTTTTGAAGTTCTTCACAGTCTGCTTTGGTCTTAACTATCTTGAGCAGTTTAGTACCACCTGTAAACTTTGCCACCTCACTGTTTTACCCCTTTCTCCAGATCATTTATGAATAAGTTGCATAGGATTGGTCCTAGGACTGACCCTTGGGGAACACCACTAGTTACCCCTCTCCATTCTGAAAATCTACCATTTATTCCTACCCTTTGTTCCCTGTCTTTTAACCAGTTCTCAATCCATGAAAGGATCTTCCCTCTTATCTCATGACAACTTAATTTATGTAACAGCCTTTGGTGAGGGACCTTGTCAAAGGCTTTCTGGAAATCTAAGTACACTATGTCCACTGGATCCCCCTTGTCCACATGTTTGTTGATCCTTTCAAAGAACTCTAATAGATTAGTAATACATGATTTCCCCTTACAGAAACCATGTTGACTTTTGCCCAACAATTTATGTTCTAGGTGTCTGACAATTTTATTCTTTACTATTGTTTCAATTAATTTGCCCGGTACTGACATTAGACTTACCAGTCTGTAATTGCCGGGATCACCTCTAGAGCCCTTTTTAAACATTGGCATTATATTAGCTATCTTCCAGTCATTGGATACAGAAGCTGATTTCAAGGACAGGTTACAAACCATAGTTAATAGTTCCGCAATTTCACATTTGAGTTGTTTTAGAACTCTTGGGTGAATTCCATCTGGTCCCGGTGACTTGTTACTGTTAAGTTTATCAATTAATTCCCAAACCTCCTCTAATGACACTTCAATCTGTGACAATTCCTCAAAGTTGTCACCTATAAAGGACGGCTCAGGTTGGGAATCTCCCTAACATCCTCAGCCGTGAAGACTGAAGCAAAGAATTTGTTTACTTTCTCCGCAATGATTTTATCGTCTTTAAGTGCTCCTTTTGTATCTCGATCGTCCAGGGGCCCCACTGGTTGTTTAGCAGGCTTCCTGCTTTTGATGTACTTAAAAATCATTTTGTTATTACCTTTTGAGTTTTTGGTTAGCTGTTCTTCAAACTCCTTTTTGACATTTCTTATTACATTTTTACACTTAATTTGGCAGTGTTTATGCTCCTTTCTATTTACCTCACTTGGATTTGACTACTTCCACTTTTTAAAAGATGCCTTTTTATCTCTCACTGCTTCTTTTACTTGGTTGTTAAGCCACGGTGGCTCTTTTTTAGTTCTTTTACTGTGTCTTTTAATTTGGGGTATCCATTTAAGTTGGGCCTCTATTATGGTGAAAAATAAAAGATCAAATAAAAGATCTGACCTCACCCACCTTGTCTCTGTAATATCCTGGGACTGACACTGCTACAACAACACTGCATATAGTCACATTGCAGCGTCATTTTGGCAGTTTCCGAAACAGATTTCTCACTTTCTTATTGTTTTATCTTGCCTCCAGGCTCATGACACCATTTGATAGCTCCACCTCATTGAAACATACATAGAATAAGCTTCAAATGATATGTGTTGTGTGGGGGGGTGTAAAGTGGGTACATTAAACTCCAAAAATATGGCCCTTTTTGGAGCATCATCTCATGCCTATTCTGCGTCTGTGGGTGCTCCTGGGGGAGAGTGACTGGGTTCTATACTGCACTGGTACAGCTACTGTAACTAGTGGGATGTTTCCCTTTCTACCCACTCACTGCCCATCTACTCCAGGAAGGAAAGAAGGAAGCAGGTGTGTCATAGGGTGTTTAGACCCCATGCTACTCCAGCAACTAAGTGGGAGACTAGTTGTCTCCTCAGTTGAGGTGTAGCCATAAGCATTTGAATTAGCAGTAACTCCTGGATTTGACTAACCAGTTGTGGGGGGTTACTACAGCACAGGCATTGGACCACCATGAATGTGGCATGGTCTCAGCGGTGGAAGGACCAGCAGGATACGACCTGAACAAAGAAGTGGCAGAGCACCCAGGTCAACCAGAGCGGCAAACCCCACTTTGTAAGCAGGCTGATGCCCTTGCCAAGCACAAGCATAGCCGTGGGTGTATGGCAGTAACTGTCTTTGAAGAAGGAGGAGACATACCAACACAAAAATAATATCCCTTTCCAGACCAGGCCAGAACATATATAGCCAGTGCTGTTAAAGCCCTAATGGAACAGGGACTCCTTAGTAGGTGTGTCTCAATGACCAACTCCACTTTTGGCCCATTAAGAAACTAGGTGGATTCTGGCACCTTAACGTTGACTAAATAAGGCCATACGTGCTTGTGTGGCCACTGTAACCAAAATGCCAGATCTGATTAAGCCCTTTGACCCCAAGGCAACATAGTTTTCTGTGCTGGACATAAGCAATGTATCCCAGGTATCCCAACGGGCCAATGGCAGGATCCTAAACTCATGGTCTGTTGGGCCACTTGTTTATGTAAGGCTCATAGGCCTCATAGGCCAAAGTCTTATGCAAAGTCTTATGCAAACTCATGCTAATGTCTTACAGGATACAGGCCTGTATGTTTCTTCTATTACTGCTAAATAAAAGGCTTTAAAGCTATTCCTCTGGCTACAGCGTCTAATTGCTGGACTCTTAACAGCTGGGGGATAAAAGTTTACAGATCAGAAGACAGGGGTGGCTGTCAAAGACACTGGTGAACTATTGAGAGGGGACTCCTTCAGCAATAGAGGGACAAGAAGCTACCCAGGGCGTTGGGCTTCCAGAATGCGAGAATCAGAATGTGAGTCTGGGAGAAGCCTACAGGTGAGGCAAAGTAAGAAGCAGTGAGGGATTGGGAGGATGACACTGACCAGCATCTCCAGTGTGGGCTGAAACCCCACTTCACCACACATCCCTCTCGCTCCTAGCCCTGCCTTTCTACAGCAAGTCTTGTGAAGGCAGTCCTCAGAAGACAGCCTTATGGCTGTCTCTGCAGAGCCTGTGCTGGCCGAATTCTCCCCCTGGCGGAACTGGGCCTTTTTTACGATTTTGGCCATTTAGTAGACCACTCTTCAGTCTACCATAAAAAAAGGTTTAATGGGATCCAAGATTTGAAATAAGGCCTAAATTTAACAAGGAAGGTATTTGCCTTTGGGACAATTTAGGTGGATTCTACATCATTCGAAGATTTGATTTAAAGATTGGATGTCTTTCTGAGATGTGGCTCAGATATAACTCCATGGCTCAACCAGGAGTTATAGGTTTGATGAAGAAATTACTAGGTGAAGTTCTCTGGCCTCCATTGTACAGGTGAGACTAGACGACCATAATGGCCCCTACTACTAGCCTTAAAATCTATGAATCCACCTCCCAGAGTGTTTCTGACTCTCCTGCTTGTCTCTTACTATCTTGGCATGTTACAGCAATATTCAATAGAACATCTTTACTAAATTAAAAGGATATGTCTCCACTGAATTTGTAATAGAATAATAAAAGGATTTTATCAGTATTTCACGGATATTTCAATGATTCTATATTTTTTCAAATAACCACCAACCTCCCCATCATCATCTTTTATCAGCTCTTTATTTCAAGGAAAATAAAATAATTCCATAGCATTCTTCTCCATTTCCTGACCTGAATGTTTCCATCTGCTATTGGATTTGGACCCAAATATTTCCCCCCTATGTTAACTTACATTTTGTTAATTTCCTTTCCTGTCTCCCATATGATATTATCATTTCAGTTGCACTTTATCTGCCATTTAATCCACAGTTCATTATTTGATTTCTTTTTTATCTTGCCCGTGTTAATTTCCTCTCCTTTTCTCTGTGTCACTAGCCCTCCTTTTCTCTGGCAAAATGGTCAGGACCAAATGTTGCACCCACGCTCAGGAACATTAGGATATTTTGCTCAACTCTTTCTTCAGACCTCTCCATCTTTATCATGCACTGAACAACAGCACTGCAGACTGAGTGCAAGACAACACAGCTGTATGATTGATGCTCCCAAGTCTTGTGTTTCTTTTCCTCGTTTATTCACACAGTCCTCCTCTTGAGTTAAGGTACTTCTTGGTACCTGCCATTGCTACTAGGAAAACAAGGATTACCTGCCAAATCCAGCGACTGTTTTCTTGTTCTCATATTGCATTTTCTTATCGGTTGTGACAATATGCCACAATTAATGATAGCAGAAATACCCACGTTTGATACCATATGCATCATACTTAACGGTGATGGATTAGCAATCAAGAAAATTAATTCTGCCTTTACAAAGTAAGATCTGAACTTTGAAGTTAGACAAAAGCATTATAGAATGGTAGAAATATAAATTCTCCTAGAAACGGGACAGCCATGTTTCCATTGCACCTGTAGCATCTGTTCCAGAATGATCCCTAAGAGAAGCATCTCAGTTTCCCCACACATGATAAAATTCATTTAAAAAAAATCCTATTTCTTGTGTCCACTGCTTCTTCAGCATTCCCACTTAGTACAAAGGATGTTCCAGCAGGCACGGCTTTGAACTGGGATTCAGGGTAACTGGGTTCAATTTTTTTGCTCAGCCCTCGACTTCCTGTGTGACCTTGAGCAAGCAGCTTCCCTTACTCTGTGCCTCATTTCCCCACCTGTAAAATGGGACTAATACTTCCCTTCCTCATAGGGGATTTGTATGGATGCAATCCACTGATGATTGTGCAATGCTCAGATTCTACAGTGATGTGGGCAATAGAAGTACCAGAAATTAAACAGCTACTTTATCATCAAGTGCATCCTCCTTCCCTGAGTGGGGATAGTTTCTTATATTTATGATGCATCCTATGCAGGATTATACCCTACAGAATTTAACACAGACTAATGTCCTGATTTACCTAATCATATGTAACATACACAGCTAGCAAAGACCAAACTGGCACCCTGTGTCATGCAAGATACTTCCCTTTCTGGCATTCAAAGTAATCTTATCTGTTTGGAACATAATAACACATGCCACTCCCCTACTGTCTCCATCTGAGGATCTCAAAGCACTTTACAAACAGGAATGAATCAATGCACAACTGCCCTAAGAGCCTGGGGCACTTTTTTGTAATACATTGTCTAGGCTAGGAAAGAGATTAGGAAGGCGGAGATTATGTCCCATTCTGATTATCTGCATGGGAGCATTAGGAATATAAGGCACCTTCTTTTTCCCTGTACCTAGTCTTCATCCTGTGGTGCTGTATCCTTCCCATCCTGCACACATCTGGGCAGGAGTGGATGGAATGGGATGGGGTTAGGTGTGGAGGCTTGGCTTGCAATATACAGGCCAGCAAAGCTGTGCAGATGGTGTGTTGGGGAACATATGCTCTGCCTTGTATGCGGCTGGTGCACTCTATGTGCTCTATCCTGGAGCAGGATGGGACCCAAGAGGCACGTTGTAATGCTTGGAGTCACAATTTGCTTCCTGGCCTGCTCCTAGGGCAGCTCAACACCAGTCTGAGGAAGGATGGCTCGGGGGTTAAGACCCCTGGAGACCTGAGTTTAATCCCCGCTTCGCCACAGCATACGTCTTGTGGGAAAGTCCTTTTGTGTCTCAGGTCCCCATCTGTATAATGGGGATAAGATTATTTCCCTACCTCACAAAAGGGTTGTGAGGATAAATGCATTAAGGTTTGCAAGGCACTCAGATACCGCGCTGTCATCTATATACTCTGGGTGGCGCTTAGTTAGTGAGTTATGACAAGCATCCAGTATTGGTGACATGCCTGCAGGCAATAGGTGGAAAGGAGAATGGAGTTTTCCACTGAGAAAAACCACTGACTGAAGGTAGTTTTACAAAGGCATTCAGATGCTTCTGAGACCTTAATGGAATTGTAGGAGGACACCTGTTTTATAAGATCGTTTCAAGTCAGTGCTACATGAAGACATAATGCCCTTTAACAAGCCCAACAGAAATAATGGGGCTTGCATTTTTAGCATGTCCGTGGTTTTTTTTATATATATTTTTAAAAGTCATAAAAATCGATGGGCCTTTAATAATCTGACACGCGGCACTTTTTTTTGCGGTGATATAAAAGTTTGGTTTATTTTCCCTTCCTGACATATTTATTTCATCAGAGATTATTTTTATATAGACAGATTATGGTGATTAGAAGTTTCTAAAGGCGTTTTCATTCACCATAAATTCTGATGGTTTGAGCCTACTCAGGAGTTGTTTATAGCAGTTTATTTTCCTAACCAGAGTCCATAAGTCTGGCTTTTAGAAACAGCAGGGCTGATAAACCATGAAAGAGCAATTTATGGAAGACCCTGTAACTTGGATTGCTGGAAAGAAGTGGAAGTAAAGAATTTTAAGAAATGACCACTATTGATCGCCTCATACGGTGGATGGCATTTTGCCTTCATCTTCAGGATAATTGGACTGGGGGATTACAAATCCATTGCAATAGAAGGCTTTCCTTACTAGACAGTTAATGCACCATAAATCAGCTGGTCGGAACAGCTCCTATGTTGCAGTCTAAGTATGTTTTCATTCAGCTCATTTGCACTTCAAAGCTGAAGTCAATAATTCAGCTCCAAGAAGGTGCAATTGGGGATATTTCCCTTTTGTAGAATATGAATACAAGCTGAGAAAATCTCTAAATTCATTTGCACAAGACATTACTGGCCAGAGCCTGAAAGTCAGCGAAGCAGGCTAGTTTCCTATTGAAGTCAAAAGGTGTGCCTTCTTGCTGCTCATAAATCCCTCCGGCTCTGTGTTCTATGGATAAACAATGTTTACTCACGATTGGTGATCAATGGTTTTATTGCTTAAGAGGTAAGCACAGCCTTTGTTTTCTAAATGTTAAATAAGCAGCCCACCTTGCATCTTATCTCTGTCAAGATAACTGGAAGCATTCGCCTTCAGAATTGACTCCTGATCTGATCATAAACCCCTTTGTTTAGCACTGGGCACAAGAAATAGGTGGGAAGCTGGGAAGATCATAGATGAGACCTTCACATAATGCGTCCATGGCAGGGTAAAGTTTAGCTAGATTTATGACCAAGGAAACACAGCCATCAGAAGAAAACTGGCCAGGTTCTGCTCCTTTTTGTCCACCCAGCATTCACTAGCATCTCTCTCGCTCACACACTCTCTCTCTCTCTCTCTCTCTCTCAAACCCCCCATCCCAACAAGGAATTGCCACTGCAGTTCTAACTCCCACTGCAATCCTGCCTAGTACCTGGAGCATATTATGAAAGCACTGTTGCTGGCACATACTGATTTTTTTCCAAGGCATTATGCAGAGAATGCAGACAAATGCCTTTCAAGGTTTTCCTTGTAGCTTCACAGTGAGAATGTACAGGTGATTTTGATCATTCTGATCTAGAGCCAGTTCCTATGTTGTGAAAACCACACACAGAAATAGCACCAAACCCAGACCTGGCATAAATAGACACACGGCTGCCATTAGCTCCAGTGGGAGTTGTGAGTCTGAATTTCTTCAAGGGTGCTTAGAACTGAGTTGAAACTTTTTTTTTCCATTTCCCACTGTGGAGAATGTTTCATGCCGAAGCTTGGCAGTTTGGAACACAAGCACACAATCTATCCGTGCTGCACTCGTTTTGGTTTACTTTGCAAATTGGTCTAAAGAGAAGTGCAAGGAGGACAAAGGGGGTGAAATTGAACAAAGGGAAATGTGGGTTGAACGCTGGGGAAATGGTCCTAACAGCAAGATATACTGGATTGTGAAATAGGTCCCTGAGGACACTGGAGGAAGCACCATCACATGAGTCATTTAAAACTGGAATGGACAAAGCCATACCAAACAGAGCAATTGAAAGTCATGAAGTCCTCTCTCCAGAAATGGTACGGGAGACTATCAGAGTCTAACAGAAAGACTATCTGTTGAAAGACAAATTGAGGAAAGATCACCTTGTGGCTAAGGTATAAGACTGACAGTCAGGAGACCTGCTTCCTATCAAAAGATTTTTAGGGAGATTCTCATAGGCACAGAGGGAAAACAGACCCTGAAAGTCAATGGGAGTTGGATGCCCAACTCCCATCTGTGCCTTTGCAAATCTTCCCTTCTTTCTGTAATACTTCTGTAGCCTCTTTGTGCCTCAGTTTGCCTAGCTAATGTGTGGGTATTATTATAATCCATTCCCACCACAAGGGGGTGCTGTGAGGTTTAATTCAGTTTTGTTTGTAACACATTCACAGATCTTTGGATGGAAGTTGCACATTATTGTTTTTCATTATTATTCAGCCCTTATGCCCAGTGCCTCCACCACCTTTCTTCTAAGACTGCCAACCAATGTCTTCTCTCCTATGGGCACCTGCCCATTAGAAACTGGAGAGAACCCAACTCATTTCCTTCAGACTAGCTGAGAGCAGTTACAGGCCATTAGAGTAGATCTCACTGAACATCATCTAGGATAAAAGGTGTTATGAAAACACAATGTTCATTTAGAAGGATGAATACATTGATGGCTGTACAAACTATGGGCCCAATTTTGCTCACCGTTACACTAATTCTACTTAGTGGAAGGAAATGGGAATGCAAATAAGAGGAGAATTTAGCCCTGTATCTAGTGAATATAGGATTCACTTTGTCCACTCCTAAAATTGAGGCATATCTGGGGTGGAATGTGCATGGTATTTAACAGCACACAGAAACACCGAACAAGGAAAAATCAAAACTGCAGCGAGGGGGAAGTTTGCAGGCAGAATACAGTTTATTGAGCGGAACAATTGTCTTGTGTTTAAGTCACTGGTCTGAGAGTTGGAAGATTTGGGTTTAATCCCAAATTCTGCAATAGATACTCTGTGTGACCTTGGGCGAATTACTTAATCCTTCTGCAAATTGGAGATAATGGTACTTTTTTTAATCTGCTGTGTGTAGTTAAATTGGAAGCTCTTTGGGGCAGTGCTTGTCTCTCACTATATTTATGTATATACAGCAGGCAGTGCAATGGGCCCCTGATCTCAGCTGGGGACTCTGGGAGCTGTTGCAATAGATATAAGGAAGCTGAAATTTAAGCAGGGCACCAGTTTTCACATGCCTTCTCTGGCAATCCTTCCCAACAATGAATCTTTAATTATCATGATTGGTCAGGAGCTTAGTTTAGCATCTTATCCGAAAAATTATAGATATACTTCATTCTGCCTCAGTGCGGGGGCATGGGCGAGATTTCCTTTTGAGACCCCTGGCAGCCCTACAGTTCTCTGCTTCTATGACTGTACTACCATCCAATTGAACAGTGCCCTCTAATACAGTCTTCTGGCATTTGCTCAATGCTAACTCGGTGCTCAGTGGAGAAAGTGCCACCTACAACATTATAAGCATCACTCGGTTGTCGACTAAAGGACCATCATCTGAGAGCCTGCTTTGCTTTAAAATTGACCACTGTAACAAGTGTAGCTGCTGCTCCTGTAGCCCGTATCCTAGCAATATCTGAGCTCCAAATGATCATGAACGGATTTTGGTAGAGAAATCTTATCCCCATTTTACAGTTGGGGAACTGAGGCCCCAGGCAGATTCAGTGACTTGCTCAAATTCAGACACCCTGTCTGTGGCTTTGCCAAAAATTGAACTTGTGTCTTCTACAGCCCAGTCCCATATTCACAATCCACTGACTAGAGTGTCCTTCCCAGGCCGTACAGTGATGCTATATCAGAGTGAAGATGTATCTGACAGTCTCCCCTCAAAAGACAAAAGGCAGGAGTGCTGTGAAAGCAGTAGGCCAAATTCTTTGCTGGCATAACTTCAATGGAGTTACCCCAGCGGAGGAATTGGCCCAATGGCTGTACTGCAAGGAGACAGCAAGCATTCCAATCTTTGGGATGGAAGAGCAGAAAAGCAGGGGCTATGTAAGCATTATTCTCATTGGTGATGATGCAACTAGCCCCACTGCTGGCAAGGGTGACAAGATGCATTGGGCACTGTCAATGCTGCAGGGGACCCTGGGCTCGAAATGGAATAGGTCTCTAAGGTGGACGGGTAAGTCATCAAGTATATTATTAATGAACTAATAAATATGACAGGCAAGCAAGTCTGGTGCCAAAAGGAATAAAATATTTGCTTAAAAATAAGCCGATCCCACCAGGGCTGCAACATAACCACTACCTTTTCTGGCCATGTTGGCACCAGTAGTTTTCAGCCTGATTGTGCATATATTTGCGTCATACTGGGCTCAACACAGATGTCGCATTTTTAAGACAGAGAGCTTACTTTTATTGCTATGTAATTTTTATTAAGTAGCTGTAGAATCTGTAAAACAGGGGCCTGATTCTCCATTACTGCAGAGTATAAAACCTCTGGGAGTGAGAGGAGGTTCAACCCCCAGAGTATATTTTTTTCTACTTTGCTATGAAGCTTGTATCCATGAGTTCTGGCCTGATCCAACATCCCTTGAAGTCAGTGGGGGTTTCCATCAGCAAGCGCTTGAGCAAACCCATGGACAGTTCCTATTGGACAGAAGAGTCCACATCAAGAAAGCTTCACTTGCTGGTAACCTCATCAGAAAGACCAAGGTTTTCATACATGGAGGCTGAGCTCCATCTTGCTTCTACCAGCTGAGGCACAGTGGTGTAGGAAAAACTGGCACTGCCACTGTCCTGGAGATAAAGAGAGAAGTTCAGTGTTTGGGGCTGTTAATCCAGCACTTCTCATAGCCCTAAATTCATTTTACAAAAGGGATGTTTTTTTAAAGAAGAATTTCTGCTCGGCCCCAAAGGGAATGGCCACTCTGAAAAGTTGTCAGCTCTCCAGTAATTACACAAGCGTAGGACTTACGAGAAATGTATTCAGTGAACTTCTACTGTAGAGGAAAGAGACACAATCTCCATGGCTCCTGTGGGGTTTAGTTTCTTGTTTTGGTCCTGCTCATGTTTTGGGGAGAAATCTAGTGAATGGAAAAGCAATCCAGATTCGAACGTGTGCGTGACTTTCCTAGCCTAGTGCTCTATTACACATTCCTGTTGTGGCACAGAGTTGATAAGACTTGTATGTCCTGTGCAATTCATGGATGGTTTCCAAGTGACTGATCAACAAGAATTTCAGTAAACAAATCTGTCTATTTCAGTGCTTCTCACACTGTGTGGCTGGTTGCCCCCGGGGAGATTTCAGTCTTTTCCAGGGGAGTTGCAAGCAAGCACAGGGAAAATGAAACACATATATAATAATAGTAGTAATGAAGACTATTTTCTCTGGCTAGATCTTTTAAATTTAGAGTCGGCAGAATCTGTAACTGCCTGAATACTACATTATTCAACAGGCAGTTCTGCTTTTGCAGAATTCTAATTGGAATGACCCGATGAGGAAAAGATGAACATGTTGCCCTACTTTGAAAAATGTTCCATTTAGTTCCCAAAATGTATTTGGCAAGGAAACCATGATTGACTCTAAGACTATACAAACTACTCATCCTGACAACTTCCTGAGAATAAGTATTGTTATCGTTGTTTTATACATAGAGAAACTGAGATAGTGAGGGGTTAAGGACAAAATTTTCATAACTAATGAACAACTTTGGAATATTATGTCCACAGGGAAAGTTTCCTTCTAACCTCAGTGTGGTCCAGGAACTTTTTTTTTTTTAATTGGGATCCTGGAAGTGGGCTCCGCCCGCCCACTGCTAAAGGACCTCCCACCAGCCTAAGGGGAGGATCCACAGGACCTGGAAGCCAAATGATTCCGGGGGACAACTAATGAGATAACAGGGACAGGAGTGCGGTCAAAGGGTCAAATGAAGGGAACCTCTTGGTGACAACTGACAGAGGGCAGAGGGCTACAAAGAGTTTTAACGAGATCCCCGTATCAGGTGTATGTATATTAGGTTTTCCAAAAGGTGGCATGTGAGGTCTCTGCCAAGAGCCCATTGGTCATCATAATCATTGTGAAATATATGTACAGATAATGTTTAAGGAATTATGTATCTGTGCTTGCTGTCATTTGAATCCCTATTTTTTTCTTTTGCTTGTTTTCACTATAAACATACCTACGTGTTGGGTGTTAAGCAGAGCGGTGATCTAAGGGGCCACTGGTGAGCCAGGGGTACCATTCCTTTGGGAGTAGCGAATCTGTGAACATCCAAAGAGCTAGTGGCTGGACACTTCAGGGAGATGCTCAGATGAGTGGGGAGTTGGGGAATGCCCATTGTTAACCTGTGGAGGGACAGCGAAGCCTGCTTAAGGCAAGAGGGGATTTCTCACATTGCCCATAGCTGGTGGAGTCAGGGAGCTGTGTTACAGGGCTTTCCCTTCACCCTCTTCCCTGGTTCTTGTCACGCAGACAGAAAGCAGAAGACCAGAAGTCTGAGGTGCAGGCAATGCAATGTTTATTGGGGTTAGTTTCCAGCAAACATGTGTCCCATAACTCTGACACCTCAGAGCCTTGTTTCCCAGTGGCCTATCTCTCCTCCCCTCCTTAGCAGGCATAATTATACCTGAAATGCAAAGGTCTCACCCCTTACAATTTATGGTCATGTTCCATTTGACCGAAAATTCTATCTCAGGTGAAAATACAAGCCTGAACCCACATTGCCACTAACACTCCTAACAAGCTGACCCACAGCAGGTACAGCTAAGGCTGCCTCACACTAAGGGCAGGTGGCGGTGTGGTGCCTCGCACCCCCAGGAAGTATTACATGCTGATAGTAAGTGGTTGATTTATGCTCTGAAGCATGAGGGTTTAATATTAGAGCTGGTCAGAGAATGTGGAAAAATTCAAGTTTTCAGAAAAAAAAATCTAAATCTAAGTGGAAACTTTCATCTGAAAAGCAAAAGTTTTGATTCACAAATGCTGCTGCAGTTCTTCATGGAAGTTGTAATTCAGACTCTCTATTGCCCAGTCTTGCTTTAAGAGTCTCCATTTTGAAGGCTTCCTCATTATCTCTGTAGAAAATATTTTGACCCTAATACATGTCAGCACTGTCAAGATATGTTTCCCACTGTTCAACCTAAATCCTCCCTTTCTTAGTTACATTCTATTACTTACGGTCACGGGATTCTCTTACCACACTGGCGCCTCCTGCTGGCCATTTTGGGAATTAGCTCTGGTCAGCAGCTATGCCCTCTGGTGGTGATGGCTCCCCCATCCTCATCTCCGCCTGCAGACCCACTGCAATTCCAGTCTCACTGCCTCTGCTTCGTGTCACAGCCCTCCGGCCATGTCACAATCTGGTTTCTCCCCTTCTGGGGAACTCCTTACGCAACAGTCTAGCTGCTCCTTTCAGCGGCTTGGCAGTCCATAGCCTGGCTGCTTCTTCTGTGGTGAGTTTGTGTATGGGGGGGAACCCAGGTCCACCCACTACTCTGGGTCCCAGCCCAGGGATCCTGTAAACAACAGCTTCTCACTGCCCATCCTTTCTTTCTCCACCAGTCTGTCTCAGTTCCCTGGGCCACTTCCACCTTTGGCTCCTGCCTCTGGCTCCTTCACCCTCTTCCCAGGGCCTCAGGCCTGCAAGCCCTAGCAGCCCTGTTCACGGTGCTAGTCTCTGCAGCCCTCTAGGAATCTGGTCCCCTCCCTTGGGCTTCCTGCAGCAGACTGACCCGCTGTGGTCTGCAACTTCCTTTTATATGGGCCGGCTGGGCCCTGATTGGCTGGTCCAGCCACCACCCTAATTGGCTGTTTCCTTGCAGCCCTCCAGGCTGGGTTTTAACCCTATCAGGGCCAGTGTGGGGCAGACACCCCGTCACACTTATAATTAGACTCCCTTTTATCATTCAAAATAATGCCTCTTCCTCCTTGTTCACCATGTGACTTCGGTAACCAATCATACATATTGAATAATCGATAATGAATAGCTGGAATGAACACAATAGGGCCCTGATCTTATTTGAGGGTTCCAACCACTGCTGTAGTAATTTAGTGTTATTTACTATAGAATATCTAATAGTCTGTCATACAAATTCTATAGTAATCTAATATACCTTTGCAGTCAGGCCTACGTGAGCTAACGGTCCCTTCTGGACTTTAATATCCCTGAATAATGAATATCTCATAACAATCTGGACTGCTTTATGAAGGATTTGCAAAGGCCTAAATTCATAACAAATTTATGGACACAGAAAAATTTGACCAGCTCTCCCACAATCATTTTTATTGCTCTTCTTTCCAACATGCCGATAGAATCGTTATATTTCCAAACTGTTCCTGGCATTTCCCTCTGCTATGTGTGACAAGCTTTTTTGTGTCAGGGTTGTTGCTTTCCAGGAATGCACAACCAGTGTCTCCTTTTGTAGTAAGCATGTTTTTAACTCAGTCTTTGATGTATCCAATGATAGTGTCACAAATACCGGCACATCGTACCATTTCAGTAGTGGAGGCTGCGTCTGTCTTTGTCTGTCCAGAACTTTTGGATGCTTTCAGTCCCAGTGCCAATCTGGTTCTCTTTGTTAAAAGTTCCCAACAGGGCTGTATTTATATATTTTTTTAGAAAGTGACATCAGTTTTACGCTGTGCACGTGTGAAATGGATGAGAGGAGGAGTGTGATCTTGTGGCATAATTGAAGGCCAGAAGTCTGGATCTTTCTGAGAATTCTGTTCCCAGTCCCTGCCGCTGATTCACAGGTTGACCATAGAAAAATGTTTGTGGCCTGATTGTCAGAGGTGTTGAGAGCCTGTGTAATACCGACAGATCCCGGTCATCGGCAGGCAGGATAGAACCGGGGACCTCGGGAGCTAAGTGCATGAGTCTCTATTGCATGAGCTAAAAGCCAACTGGCCGTTAGCTAATGCTGTAGAGCAGACCCATTTTATCTCTCTCTCTACGTGGTCTCGTTGCCACTAGATGGGACAGAACACCACACCCAGGAGGTTTGTGGGTTACACCTGCAGCCCCTACGAGTACATTTATGCACTGAGCTGGGGGTGTAATTCCCACTTTGAGGAGACATACACCTTTCAGGGATGGTCAAGGCTTACTTCATCCTGCCTTAGCACAGGTGGCTAGACAGGATGACCTCTCAAAGTCCTTTCCAGCCCTACATTTCTGTGACCCACACTAGCTCTGATCCAAAAACAGCTGGATCGAGTTGAGTGGTGTGGAGTGCAAGAACAAAGATCAGTTGTAGTCTGTGAACAATACTCTTGGTGAACCTAATCTTCTTTAATTGGAGTGTCTGTCTACCCTACAGTGGCTACGGGAGCAGAGCAATGGTGCTGCCGCTGTGCTGCCATAGAGTGCAAATGTAGACGCTTCCTACATTGACAGAAGGGCATTTTCCACTAATGTTTGCAATCCGACTCTCTGAGAGGTGGTAGCTAGGTCAATGGCCTGGTCCCCACTAAGCCCCCACTTCGGACTAAGGTACGCAAATTCAGCTACATTAATAACGTAGCTGAATTCGAAGTACCTTAGTCCGAACTTACCGTGGGTCCAGACGCGGCAGGCAGGCTCCCCCGTCGATGCCGCGTACTCCTCTCGCCGAGCTGGAGTACCGGCGTCGACGGCGAGCACTTCCGGGATCGATTTATCGCGTCTAAACCAGACGCGATAAATCGATCCCAGAACATCGATTGCCTGCCGCCGGACCCTCCGGTAAGTGTAGACGTACCCAATGGAACAATCCTTCCCTCGACCTAGCCACGTCTACACCAGAGGTTAAGTTGACCTAAGGACTGTGCTCAGGGTGTGAAATGTTTCCCACCCCTGAGTGCTACCAAGAGGTTGATCTATTTTTAAGGTGTAGACCAAACTTGAGTGATGAGGGACATCGTGGGCCTGATTCTCAATGATGCTAAGGACATTTACACAGCTCTGGCAACATGATGGGGCTTTAAAGTGGATGTTAATGGCTGCCTCAGAGTGCCAACAATGCAGAGACCTTCCTCAGCTGCCTGAATTGGCGTAAGGGCTCTAAATGGACCCTGGCCAAGGAGCTAGTGTAACCCACTAGTCAGTGTGTGTTATATTTCCCCCTCTGTACCTGGACCACAGACAATGTGAGTGTGTGTAGCACAAGCTGTAAAGACTCACATAGAAAATTCTGGAACTTCCTGGAGCTGAGAAACATGGCAGCTGTGACACCAGTATCAGGGACGTGGCTGGAGTACACCAGGCTACCTATGTTCTCTGTTGTAGGGGGCAATAGGAATTGGGGTATATATCAGTGCTGTCCTTACACCACCTTACATTTACCCAGGCCCCTCAAATGCCGCCGAGTCTGGGGAAGTGGAAAGGTGACAAAGGCCATGTCTCCACTAGTGAGCTTACAGTGGCACAGGTGTACCGTTGCGGCTGTGCCGCTGTAAGATCGCTCGAGTAGCGGCTCTCCCGTTGACATAATAAAACCACCTCCAACGACACAGCGCTGTGCACACTACCACTTATGCTGGCGAAACGTACGTCGCTCCTGTTCATGTTTTTTCACACCCCTGAGCGAGACAAATTTGGCCAACATAAGTGGTAGTGCAGATATGGCCTTAAAATCAACTTTTCCTCCCCATTTGCCCTGCCCCAGGAATGGAATGACTAAAAATTAGGCCCTGCATTTAGAAACAGCCTTGCCAATGTAATTTCTGCAGTTCACCCCAATCATCCCTTTATTGCTCAGAGCATTTGCATGAAAACAGGATCTTCATTTCCGAGGAGTCCATCTGCTCCGGCGGCTCATTCCCCTCCTGAAGTTAAAAACCTCTATTTGCAACACCATAAGCCTCTCGCCACAGCAACCTGCAGTGAGGTCACAAATGGAAGGTGGGGAAATGAGCAGCAGGAGCAGATGAACTGTTAAGAAGCGGAGATCCCATTTTCATTGCAAATGTCCTTAGCATTAAAGAATGAAGCTAGGAAAATATAGCCAAGGGAGGACACCGAAGTAGAGTGTTGTGCACAGAGGAAGCACATTCAGTGGCTTTAAATGGTTTAACTCTCTCTTGGAACAGCAATATTTTAAGATGGAAAAGAATTAGCTTCTTCCACTCATGCCAGGTTTCAATGCTGAAAATATTCTTTTCCTGATCCCTTTGCCTTTTCTTTTCCTTTATCAACACTTATCAAGTGAATATAAAGCCAGCGAAAGGTACCAGATGGAAAGCCCTAGAGAATGAAATCCTCCATATTACTCAGAGAGCAATTACAATGCAGCAATCAGCTGTCCAAGCTTCCCCCATATTGCCTTGCCAATATGCTTCCACTGCAATCTGGAGAGATTACTTCTAGGAGCGGGAGCACACTGCATTGATACATTGACTGATCCACCTTCAGGAATCAAAACACACACTGCAGGTGCAACTCATGGGTCTGAATACATGCCTGCATATGAAAAGGTATGATCCTGTAAACAATATATCCTGTGAGTTGTCCAGCATCTACATTTATTGGGAGTTGAGGGTGCTTAGCACCCAATAGGATTGGGCCCTAAATGTGTCATCCTGTTATGTATTAGCTGTGGTTAAATGGAAATAGTCTTTTCATATTGGGAGGAGAACTTTGACTGAGACTTCCGCCACCTAATGGATTTTTGCGCCTGATTTCCCTTAGAAACAAATGGGCTCTGGACATCCAAAACCTGTAGCCAGCTTGGAAAACTCCAACCCTTTGTCTAAAGTGCATGTATCTCTTTAGAAATTCCATGAGCCACGTTCTGATGTGAGTGGCACACACGTGAACCGAGAGTAACTCCATTGACTTTGATGGAGTTTGTATTGACACTGGACGTTGAAACTAGACACATTCCGACTGAAATTAAGGCGCGCACGTTTAACAGTGAAGGTCATTGGTGCTGGGAACAATTTACAGAGGGTCGTGGTGGAATCTCCGTCCCTGGCCATATTGAAATCAAGATTGGATTTTTTTTCTAAAAGATGCTCTCTAATTCAAACCGGGATTATTCCAGGTAAATTCTATAGCCTGTGATATGCCTGGTGGGCAGACTGGATGATCGAAGTGGTCCCTCTGGCTTTGGAATCTGTGATTCTGTGTTGTAACTGAAAAACATTGCCCTTCTGCTCTGGAATAGAAATCTGCCTTTGGAAAGGGGATCCCTCATGGGAACCAGCTGCCAACAACAAAGTTTTAAAAAAAAAGTGGCGAGTCCATTAGATTTAAGGCAAGTTATCAAGAGTTGGATGGGAGCCCAAAACCACTCTGGCAATAAGGTCAGAGCTTAACTGCTTTTCTATTTTACTACTCAAGGACAAGAGAAGTTGATACATGAGATTCAAGCCCCATAAAATGTCCGCTGGGATGGTTAGTTCATCACATACTGTTACAAGTTGAAGAGTGAACCCCACTTGGCAGCTGACTACATTTTAATTCAGTTGCTGGGGGCACTGGGGTGTGGGAAGGTTGCAACTGGTGATGTCGCATTTGAGAATCTTCTCTGCTTGTTGTGCTCTGTGTCAGCAGGGGAAGGGAGGGAACCAGAGACTGGCTGACTTTCTTCCCCCCCCCCCCCCCCCACTCTTTCAAATACAAGATACATTCCCTTTGATGAAAAGTCACCCTGCCTCTGAGAGTCCTGACGTGCTCCCTGACAGGAGGAAGTGACATGGCTGTTTGACATTCAGGGCTACAAGGTTGCAGGGCTGTAATCACTAGTTAAAATTGAATCTTGTACATTGCACCCTGCCAGCACAGTTAGTCGCCTGGTAATTATTTGGATGCTACTGTATTTGGATTTTATTTTCCCAGTGGAGAAAAGGAGTAGATGGATTTATAGTTCATTGCTGGGTTCAGATTGGAACAGGATAGATTTTTTTTTTAGAAAAAACTCTTGAGAAAGGAGTGGCAAGGGGTGTAGGTGGGATTTTTACCTCAACCTCCACCCCGGCCAGGAGCCCAACAGAATTCAGTGAAAGACCTTTTCTCCCCGTCAATTGTTAACCTGCCTGCTTGCCCGAGAAAAGAAACAGGGAAATCTTACATAGTGGCACATACTGTAATGACATGAGCAAGGGGAAGACTTTGGACAGAAAGACGCGGAAGGTCAAATTTACTTAAGCCAGCAGCCAAGGAAGAGAAATGGAGTTCAACTGTACATTAAGATCCAGTGTGTTACTGCACTGCAGGCTATTGCTATCTGCTGATGGGCATATATATATATGTATATATAGGTGTGTGTGTGTGTGTGTGTGTGTGTAAGTAAAATTTGGTAAGGAGGAAAGCTACCAAGACGGAACACTGATCTGATTTACCCTTCATATCCCACAGCTGCTGCACGGTCCAGGGCTATGAATTTTCACACAGTGCCACAGAAGTAATTGTAAAGAGCTTGGAGCTGAGCCATGAGCTTGCCGTGTTACTGGTTGCGCGTCAATAGGCTAGCAAAGGTTGCTATCAGAAAGGAAAGGGGCCGGCTTTTTTTGATTGCAAATCCGAGCCAATCTAGAAAATGGACTTCAAATGTTAGGGGGAACAATGGGTGACTTAGATAGAAATCTCAGAGGCCTGGGGAAACAGGGTGGGATGGGATGAAGCAGGTTATGAACTTGTTTAAGGTGTGTATGTGCCACTTCCCTCTCCCGAGTGGAATCTGATTTACTTGGGCACTGGCAGCTGCGTTACCCTCTAGCATCTGACCTGATAGTGTATGAGCGCCAACAGCAGCATTTGACGATGCAGATTCTGCATTAGCTCAAGTGGCACATAAAAGCACCTGGTTTTTGAGCAGAGCTTTCTATTGCTGTTGTTGTATGTTCACAGATTTGCTGATAACGGTGAGGTCTCTATGCACGAGGACACAGATACTTACAAGGATTGGCAGCATCTCTCTGAATGTGGGGAAGTGTGGAGGCGCAGGCTGATTCTCTCTTCTGCTAGTGCCCCTTTACACCGCTATGGGAGCAGAAATGGCCCCTGGAGAATATCCCCTGTGAAAGGGGACTTCCCTGCTGGCAGAAAGCTGCTATAACAGCTCTACAATCGCCTCGCTCCCAGCATAAGGGGGTGTCTCAGGGGCCAGGAAGAGGCATGATCAGAAAACACTGTGCTCCAGCTAGTCACACTGTTCTAGGGACCAAAGGAAGCAGAGTGTAAGTTAGAGCAACCTTGAGACTGCTCTAACTGGCACTTGGGGCCCAAATAGCCCCGCAATATAGGGAGGGCAAAAGTTCCTCCCCCCTCCATGATTGTACACAGTGGACCTCAGCTATGGACTCTCCATCTAAGCAGGCAGCACAGTTGGGCAAAAATACCCATTCTGGCTTTTCAGGTATTTTACCCACGATATTTTGCAGGACTTCACCCAGGATCCAATTCTCAAGCAGTGATGAATTCCATGCCATATCAAATCCCACATCGCTGGGCAAAATCATATGTGACTGCCTACTTGCACAAACCTGCCTTATCTTGGCTTTGAAATATGAAGTTGAGAAGCACAAAATTGTTTTAAAAGTTGCTCTTTTGCAGGGCCAGGAATCTGTTATTTCTTTCCTCGTTTTGGCCACTGGTGAGGGGCAATATCATCCCATGCCACTGGCTGAGCTCTCTCCCAGCCGGCCTGGAAATGCCACCCAAAAAGGAAGTCTTTCTAGAAAGGGCATCACTGCTGTGTTGGTAGAAGCTCATTCCTCTCGATATATGTACACTAGTTAAATAGTATTGACAGTGACATTTGAAATGCTGTATCTCTTTTCCTCAGCTGGCACTGTGCTTTGGATAGTCTTGAAGCAAACTGCTGAAAGAGCAGCAAACTTTCTAATTCCCTTTTGATGCAGAGCATATATATAGTGGAGCCTTCTTTAGAGTGAAGGGCATCTCCCCCCACCCCTTGTGCACAGAAAAAAACATTGCTGTGAGTCGCGAGTCACTATAATCAGTACAGCTACATTGCAATGCACTGAAATAATTGGTGGTTTTGTTCTGCTTCACTGTGGGCTTGAGCTAAATTTGAGTCCCTTCAAAGTGAGTTTCTCCCTCTGTTAGGCTGTGCATACGATGCATGTGTGCATAGGGAGAGCAAAAAGATACATCTTGCAAAGAACAAGCCAACTAGTCTGGCCTGCCTGAAATTGCAATCTGATATTTTCAGGACCTGCCAAGGATAGGGAGGCAGCTAAGTGATCTTGGTTATGTCTACATGGCCTGGGGGAGCAAGCTTCCCAGCCCGGGTTGAAAGACTCAGGCTAGCGGGGCTTGTGCTAGCGCTCTTGAAAATAGCTGTGTAGACAGCTCTTTGAAGCTGCAGCTCAGGCTGGAGCCTGGGCTCTGGAGTCTATGGCTTTCAAATTAGCTACCGAAGTGTCTTAGTATCTGGAATCAGAGCCTGCAGCAGCGCCAGTCTCTGGGCAACCTAAGGAGCGCAGCTGGACTGTAGCAGGCTGCCTGATTGGTGGGAAGAGACAACAGACCAGCTCTTACACCAGCAGCAGGGTCCTGGCTGCTCAAAACATTTGCCCACAGCTGCGATAGCTCCTGCACTGTGTTCTTTCCAGCCTTGGACCCTGGCCTGCTTCTGCTTTGGATCCAGCTTTGCCACTGCCTTTCTTCGCTCCACATAACCTGGTTCTGACCCTCAGCTCTGATTTCTGACTTTGGTTCTGACCCTTGGCTCTGGCATCTGGCCTCTGATTCTTACCCTGAGCTCCTATTCCTGGGTATCAACTCCTGCTCCAGCCACTAAGCGTGACTGCTCGCATCCTGCTCTCTGACACTTAGGCACTTTTGTAAAACCCCACTAGATGCCTTTCTGCATCTTGTGGCACCTAAATACCACCGCAAATCTGGCTCCAAAGTCTTATTTCCTGTGGAAAGCTGTGAATATCTCCTTTTCACGGTTTAGTTGTTTCTCATTCCTTGCCCAGAGGGGTGAAACACTAGTCCTTAAATCTGACACAGATTAAGTACTGTCCCTCTTGCATCTCAGACTAATGTGACGCTCGAGGGGAGAATTCCACCTTTTTGTTGCAGAGGAAAAAAAGTAGGTAGCAATTTTTGTTATTAATGGAGTTTGTTTGTGATTGCTCGGAATGTTAGAAGTAGTTGTGGAGGGATGATGGATTAGTGGGCAAGTGCAGGTGAGGCAGTTAAAAGTGGAGGATAAATGCAGTTTATCGCTTGGCCCTGCAATTTACCTCTGGGGCACTTCTGTTACGGCGACATTTATGTGGTACAACCGCTCGGTAAAACCGTGTTAGTGGGGTTGAGCTACGTAACTCATTCAGTGGCTTCGTTGCGGATGATTAATGCAGATTTGGGCAATTAACATGTTTATGCCCGTCACCTTTTTATGCGCGCTCTCGGCCCTCATCCAAAGCCCACTGAAGTAAATGGAAAGGCTCCTATAGAGATTTGGATCAGCCTGTCTACATGGAAGTGGGATTTTCAAAAGTGCCCCATTTGATATTTAATGGGAGTTGGACTGCTAACTCTCTTGGCCATGCTTGACAAATCTCACCCTGTGTGGTGGGGCAGATGACCTACACCCCACCCCCACCCCCAGCAGTCAAGAAGGGGTTATAGAATACCTGTGAGCCCAATCAGCCCCAACCTGCCACACTCGTACAGCTTGTCAGGCCTTAAGAGGGAAGAATTCAGTGCAGGTGTGGGAGGCACTCCAACACAAACAGAGCTAAGGTTTCTAGACTGGTGCCTTGCATTATTAATGTATGCCCTGAGAATGCTGCCTGGCCATGCCCTCTGAGGAAGAAAATGAACTGGTCGGTTTTTTTCCTGTTGAAACCCCATGGACTAAACCTCAGCCCTTAGCTGTGCAGGAGAGTGGGAGCTGAGACATGCCCGAAAAAGTGCTTCCCTCTCTTTTGCCTAAGGAAGAGAGCCTTTCCTTTTCTTTGTCCTGCTTTATATCTGCACCCACGCCTCACAACCAGACGACAGGATTGCTGCCACCCGAGAATGTTGCATGAGGTAAGTGAGGCACCCACCTTCACCCAAAGGGGGTGAACTTGAGACATAATCTTTGACACTCCCTGTATATTCGATACACACAACCGTACATTCACAAGACATTTCAAAGCGCTCTTGGTTTCATTAGCATCTCGGTGACGCACATTGCCTGCTCTGAATCTTTTGCTCTGAAATATTGTGATTCTCAAATCATTACAGCTGCAAGTAGGGGTAAGTGCAGCACCTGACTTTACTCCCAAGTGGGTGAAATGCAAACAATGGCATATCTGGAAGTGGGTTTGTTGTTCTTTTCATATGCAGCTTGGTGTGCCTTTGAAGAGCATCAATAGAGTTCTTTGATTCTAGACCAGCAGTGCTAAAATACTCAATAGACGATTGAACAGAGTGGGTTGCAGAGGGAGGTTTTGTCAGCAGCAGCTTCAAGTGAAATACAAAGATTATACCAGTAGATTTCCTCTTCCCGCCTCTAAGTCTTTGAGTAGGAGTATGAATTTGAACCATCTGTTTATCTCCTGAATATAACAAGAAAAATCAACCACCACTACGGCACTGCCTCATTTTGCTATAGTTTTTCAATATTTGATCTTCCAACGCATCTCTCATTCTTGCTGGGAACTGTCAGATTCAGATCTTGAAACATCATGTCAATTTTTTTTTCTTTCCTTCTGGTCAATAACCCTTCTCCCTTCCCCGTCCCCCACCCCTGTAAAGTATTTATGTACGTTTGTTGCTCAAGAAGATTTTCAACAATGAAGAAGAGAAAAGAACCTCCCTCGGCCCATTTTAATGTTGGGGAAACAAAAGCTTTTCTGACCTGAGAAGACTCTTTGCTTGTTTTGAAAAGGTTTTTTTTGTATTTTTGTATTTTTTTTTCAGTCTCTTCTACTTAAGCTTCTTTTTAGTTATTTGCAACTTCACAATCCCATTCACAAACTGTTGCCATGGTAAATAATTATATCACAGATGAATTGTGTACGCTCCCACTTCATGGCTGGAAGAGAAATTGTAAAAGGAGAGGTGAGAGTGAGACGGGGGAAAAAATCAAATCCTTTAAAATTACAGGGGAGATAGTTGAGGAATGATTGCCTCCTCGTTAACATAATTAACTCCATGAATTATAAATTGGTATTAGAACTTGTGACAAAAGGAGTAATTATATTTACTCATGTAAAATTAAACAATACCCTCCCACAAAAAAAATTAATGGGATTCATCAGAAACTCTGTTAATATTAACATAAAATTCAGAGATCCAAATAACTCAGATTCTGAAGTGATTTAAGCAGCATAAACTTTAAAGCTTCTCAGACTTGGATACTGTGTGTATATATCTCCTCAGTGGTTTATAATCTAACTGAATGAAAGAGCACATAAAATGGCTCACTCGTCAGTCAGATAGACATAGACTGCTACAGTCTTTCTAGACAGGACTTGTTCACAGGTAGGTAACTTTTTCTTTATCACAAGGTACTCTCCCTTTCTCTCTCACTCTCTCCCCCCCTCCCCCACCGATCCTAAAGGAGGAATGAGTTGTGTGGGTTGCCTAACTATTCAGAGTGACCAGAACTTAAACACATATTACATCCAGCAGAAGACCGGGTGACTCACTTGAGCTGTTGGTATTGCTATCAGTATTGCTATTAAGCCTGAACGGTTTCGGTTCAAATTCCCCCAGAAAGCCTGCAGTGCATACTGACTTCATGCCTGCTGTGGCACTGCAGTACTAAGGTTGCTTTGTTGTTGGGTACCATCTTTTGGATGAGGTGGGAAAGTGAAGGGCAGAAAGAACATACCTGTGGGATGATTTAAAAAACAACAACCAAAACACAAAATCTCATGGACTGTAGGGGTTAATCTGGTATCCTGGTTCATAGTCTCATTCTTCACTATGAAAGATTCCCATTCACTTCACTAGGTTTTGGGTCAGGCCTTCTGTGAGGTAGCACTTAGAACAGACAGCTACTGTTTCTGTAATCGCAGTTCCTGTCCTGTTAGAATTTAACTCATTACTGGAGAAAGATGCAACATATTTCTCAGCAGTCTTACTTCTATGTGAGTTTTGGTATCCGGTATTGCTGTGGGGAGAGGATTCATGGGGACTAATAGCTGGTGGAGAAAGACATTTAAAATCTTCTCCATTTGTTCAATCTGCTATTGGTTAAAAAGGGTTTTTTCTTAAAAGGTCATAGGGTCATTTAGACTCCTATCCTTCCTGTCTCCCATTTCATCCCAGCTTATGATGGCTTATACACTTGCCCCACACCCTGATTATTTGTGTTAATCATTGCAACCTCCTCTTCTCAGACACCCATGTAACTTCCCAGGGTCGGGCCTCTCTCTGAATGCTGCATGTGTCACTATGACACAATGAGAATATTTTTGGTGAGGGCTCGAATCCAGGATCTCTTGGGCTAAAAGTATGTGCCTTGGCTACTTGCTAAAGGACCATGAACTCAAGCAGTAGCTGTCTTGAAAACCTCTATATGTGGTTTACCCAGTAGAAGAAGACACAGCGCCACAGTGCTATCAATGTGGGTTGCATGTGTCCACTCTTCAAAGGCAGGGAATAATGGCTAGACATTAGGAGTGTTGATTTCCCATGCATACACTCAAACCACTGTCCCTTATTCCCTTCTGATAATAAACCCAGCTAGAGTATACACATTTTAAGCCTAGAGAGTTGATCAGTAGCAGAAACCCTAACAGACAATTGGGACTGGGGGACTGCATTTAATCTTCAACAGATGCTCATATCCCATCTGAAAACCTCACTCCGGCCTGCAACACAAAAAGACGAGAGTAGTCATTTCACCCAAGGCCTGTCTGCATTTATTAGATCACCCAGGGCATCAATTTCAATTTTCATGTTTCTGCACTTTTTTCCTCTCTCTCTCTCTCTCTCAACTTTGTATGTGCCAAAAGCCTTACCTGCCAACTGTTGGGGGGAAAAAATTGATTTCTATTGAATACTGCACTTTGGAATGAAAGAAAACATTGTATAAACGAGGCTGAGGCACTCATTCACCTATGCCTATATTACTGTGAAATCAATTATGCAGGGCTCTTTCGAAAGTTACTGATTGTAGCAAATTGAATGGCCTCCATTTCAGCATAATTTGGAGAGGTTGATGTAATCAGAGACCTTACACCATGGTGAGATACAAGATTCGTGATATTCAGATGGGAAAAAGGCTACAATGGTTAAGCTTATTCTGTACCTTCTGCTTACCGGCTGTAATGCTTTCATAAGTACAAATGAAATTGTTTTGATGAAGGCGGAGATGGTTCTGAGGGACAGGGGAAGGGGGGGGGAGAACTATATAAGGTTGTTTGAAATCAAGGTACTATACCGCTAAGCGAGACGGCAGTGGAATCTAATCCTGAGCATAATTGGTTGCAAATGAAACACTTTAATATCAAATCTCGAGCTGTGCCCCGGAGCTGCAGTTCAGGTTTGCATGAGCTATGTGTAAGCAGAGGTGAAATGTGCCAGTTTTTCCTTTGCAAATATAAGTTCCTCTTCAGCCCGATGGAAATTTGAGGGGCAAAATAATTGCTCTTCTGATTATTATCAAGAATATTCTGCCCCAAGGAGTTTTGTCCTCCTCAGGAAAAACAAAATAACTCCCTCAATGAGTTCTGTCTCATTACATCAGCCTACAGTGTGGTGGGCTGTGACATGTAGATGTTTGTTAAACCTATGGTGTGTGGGGTGGTGTTTTATTTATTACAGACAAACTTTTCTGCAAGTGCCGCACAGAGCTTCACAACCAGGAAAGCTGCTGAAGAAAAGAAAACTTGTTAGGGGACCATATTTCTAGGAGGTGGAATATTGGTGCATTAGCTACAAACCTCCCCAAACACTGGAGAAGTTCAAATCTGATCTGAGTTTCACTGCTTAGATTTGTCTCCTATAGAGAACTGAATCTGACCTCTGAACTCCTGCACTGTCCAGGTGAAAAAGGATATGCTTGGTGATATGGTAGTGGACTGGGAGATGGGTGGAGGGAGAGTTCAAATCATGTTTTACCTCAGACTTCCTGTGTGACCTTCTTTAAGTCACTTGACCTCTCTGTGCCTCAGTTTCCAGTTAGTAAATCAAGGATAACACTTCTTTTGTCTGTCTTGCCCGTTTACACTGTAAGCTCTTTGGGTCAATGGCTATCTCTTACTATGTGCAGCATTTAAAAACAAGGTCCTGATCTTTGACATAATAGATAATATGATGTAAATGATAATATGATGTCACTGATGTAAAACATGGGTCTGAACAGAGTTGACACTGCCAAATTTAGAATGCAATCTCTTCAGGGCAGATACTGCATCTTCCTTTACCTTTTACAACCTGAAGCACCCTAGCTTTTTCAATATAAAACATGATAATTAGGGTTGGACCTGAACCAAAAACTCAGATCCAAACACCTCCAAACATGGGATCCAAATTTTGAGGCTCAAACCTCTATCATCATTGATAATGGTGAATGTGTTTTAAGAGGGACAGCCAAGTGCTGAAAAATATTAATAAACTGGAAGGAATTCAAGAGAGAGTAACAAAAAACTGGTCCAAGGGCTGGTGAGAATGACTTACAAGTAAAGATTAATGAGATGCATGCCCCTAACTACTGAGTCTAATGACAAAATAGTGGCTGCCTTTTCAAAACACTGTGTGGACATTTAACCCTGAGACTCTGCTGACTTTAATGGGAGTTGGGAACTTAGTCACACAAGCACTACTTTGAACATTTAACCCAAGGTGTGAATTAGTGCAATACAGTTCATGCCCTGCCATGTCTTACTGTTTAATTAATGGGATAACATTGGCATCTCTGAATTGTAAATCCTGGCATGATCTTTTTATTCTGTCACTTCTTGTTCCCTAAAGTTTAAACTGAGCTAATCTAGACTAAGTTAAATGACCTGATCACTGAAATACTAGGTTCAGTTGTGATTGCTCAGCCTTGAAACAAGAAATAATATTAATAAAATAAATCAGAAAATGGCAACAAATATGATTAAAGATGGAAAAGGTTTCCATATGAGCAGAGATTAAAAAGAGTAGCAGAGATTAAAAAGAGTAGGACTACTTATTTACGAGATGACTAAAAGGGCACAGGACTGATGCATGCAGAATAACAGATAGCACAGATAATTTTTCATTTTTGTTGGAAAATGCTGATTCATCGGAATGGAAACATTTTGCAGGAAAGGGTCAGTTTAGACAAATTTCCTATTTTGAAAAAAGTTTCTCAGTTGTCCAAACGTCCCAAATGAGGGAGGAGGGAAACTGTTTTTCAGCTTGAACTGATTTTCCATTTAGAAATATACAGTAGAACCTCAGAGGTATGAACACCAGAGTTACAAACTGACCAGTCAACCACACACTTCATTTGGAACCAGAAGTACACAATCAGGCAGCAGCAGAGACAAGGAAAGAAAAGCAAATACAGTACAGTACTGTGTTAAATGTAAACTAAAAATATAAAAGGAAAGCAGCATTTTTCTTCTGCATAGTAAAGTTTCAAAGCTGTATTAAGTCAATGTTCAGTTGTAAACTTTTGAAATAACAACCCTACGGTTTTGTTCAGAGTTACCAACAATCTCCGTTCCCGAAGTGTTCATAATTCTGAAGTTGTACTTTAAGTTAATGAAGTTAGTGTGTGTGTGTGGTTTTTTTTAAGTCAAAATCAAACATTTTGAAATGATCAAAACAAAACATTTCAATCAATCCAATCCCTTTTTTTGATTTGTGAAAAATTTCCGAGATTTTGACCAGATTTAGGCTGTGAAAACTTTCCAAATCAGGAAACATCTTGTGAGATGAGGGAAAGGTGGTGGGGAGGGAAAGCCAGCATAAAGCTTTTGGTTACAACTCGTTGTCCAACTGAGTCCCCAGTCCTTACTGGATGACCGAAAAAAGAAAAAAGTTATAGCTTAACCCAGCAATTGTATGCAATAAATACAATTGTATGGCAGCTGAATCCTTAACCACTTTCAATGCAGAATTCCTATTAGTACTGCAGGTTTATGGGCTGAAAAGGCTATGTGGAGCTGGTAAGTGGGGAAACAGCTGAATCCTCTGTCCCTGTTGATGGAGAGATTTCTTGGAAACGGCTTCTGATTTGTGTGAATTGCCCTCTATTGCCAAATGAAAGGGAGATGGGGGAGAAGGAAAGGACAAAAAACTGCTGATAAATTTAAAATTTTAGAGGAGGGAAAAGAGCTGTAAAACAAGAGGGAAAATAGGAATAGAATATAACCCAAAGAGAAGCATGTCTTGAAAATCATAGAATATCATGGTTGGAAGGGACCTCAGGAGGTCATCTAGTCCAACCCACTCCTCAAAGCAGGACCAATCCCCAACTAAATCATCCCAGCCAGGGCTTTGTCAAGCCTGACCTTAAAAACCTCTAAGGAAGGAGATTCCACCAACACCCTAGGTAACCCATTCCAGTGCTTCACCACCCTCCTAGTGAAATAGTTTTTCCTAATATCCAACCTAAACCTCCCCCCACTGCAACTTGAGACCATTACTCCTTGTTCTGTCATCTGGTACCACTGAGAACAGTCTAGATCCAATAAATATCTCCAAGCTCATAAACAGTGACGCCACTGGTCATGAATGTAGCAGATGTTTATTACCTCATGTACCCTCTGCTACTTTGGGATAATCCCTTAAAAGCAGAAGGGATAGCTCAGTGGTTTGAGCATTAGCCTACTAAACTCAGGGGTGTGAGTTCAATCCTTGAGGGGGCCATTTAGGGATCTGGGGCAAAATCAGTACTTGGTCCTGCTAGTGAAGGCAGGGGACTGGACTCAATGACCTTTCAAGGTCCCTTCTAGTTCTATGAGATAGGTAATATCCCCAAATCCATTTTGAATTTAAACTAGCTTCATATTTTCTTTCACAAATATTCCATTAAAAAACCATATGATTAGCTAATTAAACGGAGAGGAGGCATACGCCCCCCCCACCACACACCCACAAACACAGTAGAAAAGCCATAGCCTTTAATATTTTCAATTAAGATGTAGTGCCTCCAATAAAAGAGGCTTACATTTTCATTTTATGGGCACCTGTGGAGAGCATTATGACACAAATGACTCCGAGCAAGGTAAATCGTTTCAAAATATATTGTAGTGGAGGACTGTAAACAGAGCAGTGTGTTAACTTAGATGGTATGTGATGAAAATATAAAGATTTGAGAAGTGCATTCAGTCTTGGTTTAGATATTTCTTAGGGCACGCCTTTGAAATGCATCTCTTCTGCTCTTGCTCAAGACAGAGATGTCTTTATGCAGAACAAAGCTCCAATAGGTAAAGGCAAGGGGCTGAATTCCCCAAGCTGCATTTCTGTTACATCTGCTTCTGTGAATTTTCCTCAGCTGAGGAAGGCAGAGAGAAGACCAGGCTGTGGAAGTCTGCTAGTGATAAGCCCATCCCTAGAAACATTTGAGGCTAGTTTAGAAAGAGCAGGCATATTGTAGGGTGGGCAGAATTCACACACATGGCAGGAGGATCAGCTAGATGGTCCAATAGATCTTTTCCATTATTGTTGTCCATGACTCAAAGGACCAGTGGCTTGCTGGTCAGGAGTGCTGAGCACCCACAAACCCAGGTACATGCTCAGTACCAAGGCCACCGATTTCAAGTCACACAAGAGGTGTTTTTATTTGTTTGTTTGTTTGCTGTGATTTCTGAAAGTCTATAAAACGCATCAGCTACATGGAAGGGTCCATACCAGGATTTTACACTGCTGTGCTTTGCGAACAACTTTTTCAAAGCTGGGTGTCTAATGTTAGGCTTCTAAATAGGTGTTTAGGAGACTAATGTTTATCACCCTGGTTTGCAAATGTTGGCCCGTGACAATGATAACAAAAATGTCTATTATGGAAACATTCCATGAACCATGTCTGTGCTGACCATGGTGGATTTGATTTTTCATGGTATGCTGAAAAGGCAGCCCTCTTTTGAGAATAAAGGGGTGGTAATCACTTCACATCTACATTCCAGCCTGTGTCATTGTGTAACACTGACAGACCCCGGTCGTCGGTGTGCAGGATTGAACCTGGAACCTCAGTGCATGAGCCTCTACCGCATGAGCTAAAAGCCAACTGGCTCTTAAGCTCGCTCGCTCCCTCCCCCCCAGCAGGACAAAACACCACACCCAGGAGGTGTGTGGATTACAATTGCTCTCACAATTACACCAGTAACATAGTTGTTCTTTCCTGTCTTAAAAGAAATAAACAGCTCAATTTATGGATGTCTTTCCCCCCCCCAAATTAAAATGACAGGAAATCTTGGTATTCTCCTTAAATTCGGTTCCATATATATATATTTTTTGGATTCCACAATTATGCAAGAGGTGTGTTCTTTAATCCCGTCTTGCTGCCTTCGAAGAGAACAGCTGCAAACCTGCGCTATACGATAGGAAGAAATATTGGTACGTAATTAATACTTCACCACAGCAAACACAGCTCATGTGAGCTCTGTTTCCTAATGAAATCCCTTTACATTGCTGGCAACAAAAAGTGCTGAACAACGTCATGCTACTTGTAATTCCCCTTTAAGGTAGCTTCAGGCACCGTTCACATCAGCAATGGATTTAACATGGCTCTATTTACGAGGACAATTGGCAGAGCTTGTAAGAGGCTGCTTTTTATTAAAATATTCAAATGATTGCATTGTGTTGCATAGGAAGGGACCTTTGGGAGATTGCAGCTTTCCTCCTTAAGAAAAGAAGGTTTCAGTTACAGGAATACACAGCCCATTAAGAGTTAGGAGGATGCCAGAGCTGTGATGTAATTCCTAAATAAAGTGCCTCATATAGATAAATGTGGTCAAGGATTGGATTGCTATGAAGAATGTCCTATTCTTTCTGCTTCTTCTGATACGCTGTAGATGCAAAAGACTGAAGTTTCCAGGGTTGTCAACCAAGCACCTCTCATGAGCACTAAAGATGACTATCTGAACACTTATTTGTATATTACTGACTGGTGTCCCTTTGGACTGCTGATTATCATACTATTTCTCCTTCCAAACAGATTCTGGAAAGGGAATTATGTCCTTTTAAAGTAGAACTCTAAACGTGTCCTATAGATCAGAGCCTGGCATTTGACTGATGAAGCTCACAATAGTTCTTGGCACCTGTAACAGGGTGGCTTGTCCCAAGGGTGATGACCCCTCCCCCTGAGGGGAGTTAGGTAATTTGAATATAAAAGACAGGAGGAAGCTGCAGGGGGGTGGTGTTGAGAGAAACATAGGAAGCAGGAGACAGTAACAGGACAAGGATGCAGGGCCAGAGGGCTCAGCTCCAGCCAGAAATGGCTGGGGACTGGTGGCTTCAGGTAGAGCAGGCTGACCGAGAAAGAGCTCTTAATGTGGCTGAAGAAAGGCAGCTAAATAGGAACTGTTGAATTATGATTTGGGGCTTAGCGTTGAGGATGGTTTTGTGGTTAAAGGTTCAGAGGTCTGTGTGAACTTTGATATTAAGCCAGCCCCGGAACGGAGCTGTGACAGGGTCCATGTGGAGTGCTTACGGGGCCTGCAGGAGGGGACTAATAGGGGCAGGGTACCTGTAAAATGACCCCTGGCCATGATGGGACACTCAATAAGTGCCCACACTGCTGCAGTATCAGTGAAACATAAAGATATTCCCCCTCTCTCTTCAAAAATCTAGTGAGATTATTTCCCTACATTGGTCAAATTTACATCCACACATTTTTAAACAGCTATAAGCCAGACACTCCCACATTTACTTGGGTTGAGTAGAGCCTTTCTACACAATTACTATCCACTGACTTCCGTGGGACTGTTCATGGACTAAGGTACAAGGGTAAACAGTAACAAAATGTTGGCCACAGTGAAGAAGAACGCTATAGTCTAGTATTGTTGGTTTTATTTATTTTTTTCAGATGGATATTTTATGACAGTGGCCTTTGTTTATGAATTACAAAATAAAATCCTATTTACATTGCTTAACTGGAGTCAGATTCTCAGCTGGTGTAAACTGTAGTAACTCCACTGATGTCAGTGGAGTTATGCTGATTTAGGAAAGTTAGACATTTGGCCCACTATCTTTCTCCACTCCTTTTCTTCCATTGCCATGCAGGGTTGCTATGTGTTGTCGAAATGGCTTCCTCATTCCATCCAGATGTGGCTGTTTTTTTGGTGCTTTGGGAGGCTTTTCAGGGACTTTGCAGGAAGTCCTACTTCAGGCGGATTCTTGGAGCTAGAATGATTAAGGTGTGTGTATGTGTGTGTGTGTAAAATAGATAAGACAATGGGGATAAAGCCCCAGTGTTGTCCCTCAGTTCAGTTAAACTTTATCAGATGAGTGATGGTTTATTTGACTGCAAAGGAAAGGGTCCAAGAGTGTGAGCGAACCTGGAATATCAATGACGAAGACACATGCTTGTCAAGGGCATAATTCAGAAGCAGGCACTGGGCATAATTACTCAGTGACATATGCATTGTATCAGTACAGGGAATGAAAATAAAGAAGGGACATTAATCAGTCAGTGATGCAATAACGGCAATCTAGCACATTTAGCTAGAACACCTCATGTCCAGGAAAACATCCAGGTAGTCACCATTTTCATACTGATTATATCATGAAAAATGAGGGTAATGATTCAGGTTTGGCAGCCACAGGGTTCCCCTGTACTGAGAAACTAATAAAGGGACACTAAATCTTGATATACTTATCACACTGGGGCTGTCAAAAATGAATATTCTTCTCCACAAAAGTTCCCTTGATGTTTCGGTGTGATGTAGCTTACTTTCTTTGTTTCTCTGTGGTGCAGAGTTACTGCAAACAAGTAGCTGGCAGCAAAGGCTAGACTGCAACTTGAATTATTCCTTCTCATCGGAAGAAGCGGGGGGGTAAGACCATCCATTATCCCTTATGTGGGCTATCTGGCCCTTGGGTTTGAGCACAAAGGTATCAATAGGCACCTGCTGACTTGGTTGCTGAAATAGGTGGGTGGGAAGGTTACTTCTCGGGATGGAGTGGTGGGATGTGACCGATGGTGCCTGGTGGAGGTCACACAGGTGGGAGTGGGCCCAGGCCACTTCCAGAAGTATTGGAATGTCCACTATTCTGGGGATGCATCAGTGGCCACCCTAGCTATGACCAGTGTGTTGCCTGCAGTTTTAAGTTACTGTGCAGCTCTTTTCTAAGCAAACACACTTATTCTCAGGGTGAAAGTATTACAGGGGGAAAAAAATGAAAGAACCTACACATATGCTGAAAAGCCTACCAGAGATCCCCTCACCAACTCCAGCCTAGAGGTCTGGTAGATGTTAGTTTTTCAAAAGCCCCAGCTGGGTTTTCCTCTGATACAAATTCATCCATCTTAGATCAGAACTAGAACCAAGGCTGGGCAGATCAGCCATTTCTTTATACAGCTTGGGCCTTTGACTTCTATAACTGGTAATCAGCAGACAAAAGCCCTCTTCTCAGAATGTTGCTTCAAAAGGCTGTGTTTTTGTATAACCAAAGTTGAGTAATTTATATTAATCTCCCCCTAGGGATTCTCCAGGAAATCCACGTAGCATTTATTGTCCCAAAAGTCCATACTTATCTGGTACATTTTAAATATAGGCTTTTTAACGCCTAGGTCTTACATCTATCACAGGGGTCAGCAACCTTTCAGAAGTGGTGTGCCGAGTCTTCATTTATTCACTCTAATTTAAGATTTCGCGTGCCAGTAATATATTTTAACCTTTTTAGAAGGTCTCTTTCTATAAGTCTATAATATATAACTAAACTATTGGTGTATGTAAAGTAAATAAGGTTTTTAAATGTTTAAGAAGCTTCATTTAAAATTAAATTAAAATTCAGAGACCCCCGGAACGATGGCCAGGACCCGGGCAGTGTGAGTGCCACTGAAAATCAGCTCACGTGCCGCCTTTGGCATGCGTGCCATAGGTTGCCTACCCCGATCTATCACATCTCCCTGCTAGAGAAAATACATTCAGACCTGTCCCACAATAATGCATAAACTTAATGCAAGAAGGTCTCTCCAAGATATTGCAGGAAATGGCCCTATCTGCCACACTGTGATTTGTTCTTCTTATAGATCGGCAGTAAATTACTACCTCAGCTCTCTGAGCAAGACTAAAGCAGAGTATGAATGGTGTCTTGGAGGGATGTAGCAGGGACACAACTGTCCCATTTCCCCACTGCCTCCCTTTCTCAGAGTTGTGCCTCAAGTTACAACCTAGGCCTAAGGGTTTAAATTTAATCAGATCTCTAGAGATGTATCTGCACCATGTGAACCTACAATTGTGGAGCTGAATATACGTGGAACTAGGCTAGGATTAACCCACAATAGCTTGGCAGGTGTGCACTTGAGGTTGATTTTTGAAAACAAAAGAGGTGGTGACAGCATCGCTTTGAGCTAGATTGTGACTTTGGGCACAGCCTTGAATGGTGGATGGTTGGCAAAATGCAACAACTCAGGTGTAGCCTTGTCTGAATCCCATTTCCTCCACTGCTTCCTTCCTGTTCTTGGGGAGTAGTACCTTAGTAATTTATTGCTGGTATAATCTGGCACTCGTTTTTCCTCACTTTGTACTGGCTCAGCTATTCTGGTGGGATACAACCAAGACTCTTGCCACTCCCTCCCCTTCTGCTCCAAAGAGGAAGTGAGCAGGCAAGTGGCTCTGCTTATTCTTACGCAACGAGACCCAAAGTCCACCTAGCTTACATAGAGATAGGAGGGTTCTCACTCTTTCATCCCTTGCACAGACATGTAGTTCCATACAAAGAATTAGATTGTGAATGTCTGAGCCCTTTCTGCTCCTTCTTCTCTGTATATGACTGTGCAGCCTCTTCAGGGCACGACCTATGTCTTGTGTGAACAGAGCACAGAAGAATGGCCCTGATCCTGATTGGGGCCTTTGAACACTACTACGAACAACTGTGTTGATTCTGAATGTCAAGAGGTGAATTGTAACGACAATATACCTGCCTTGTCAATCTAATGCAGAGATGAGCGCGTGGAATGAGTTAGAGAGGGAAACTCCTCCCTACTTTGTTTTCCCCTTTTTTGGAATCACCCATCTAAACCACCTCCGGTGTGTGGTTTGCAAGAAACAAAGCCCATCCAGGTAAATTTTGCAAAACCCCAAGCTACCTCCGCATTGGACCATCTACTTGGACATGTTTTTCAGGGTGAATACAATTGGACTAATGCAAACTTTGAGTGCAACCCAATATGACTATATGCCAGATTTAGTATTGGTATTTGTGACCCTCACCACTGGTCTCTGACTCTACTGTTTTCTCTTCTATAGCAACTTCCATTTGAGCACCTCAAATCACTTTCCAAATATTAATGAATTAAGCCTCACAACATTTGTGAGGTATGTTAAGCATAATTATTCCTGTTTTACACATGGAAAGATTTAGGGGCAGGGAGATTAAATGATATGCCCAGTGTTGAACAGTAGGCTGAACCAAGAACAGAACTCTGATCTTTTGATGTGTTAACCATTCGTCTATTTCTCTTTTGTCCTCAGAGTAGAACAAATTCTGTGTGTTTTCCTGTAAAGCAGAAGCCATTCTGACTTTTTTTGTGTACGTTTGTGTCTTTCAGGCTAACACTGATAATTTAGTGTAACCTGAAAGTCATTGCCATTTAAATTGTCTCTTTTTCCTCTTCAGTGCCTAGCTTTGAGCAATTTTTTTATTTCCTCCTATTTATCAGCCACTTAACTACCTTGTAGGAAAATGAAGCCAACTAATTGTCCATTTGATTCCTTGGTTCGCTCATCTGTTTAAGGATGTCTCCCTGGTAAGACACTCCTCATTATAATTAGGATAAGCTCTTCCTTGCACACAAGTATGGTATCCTTGGCGCTGAAGCAATGGGCACTTAAACACCAGGAAGTTTTAATAGAGTAGTCCATATCCTGCTTCTTGCTCTTCTCTAAGTACCTGCTGATGATGATGATTTTGTTTCCTGCTGCTTTAAGATGAACAATTAAAGGGAGTTCAACCTTGAGCAAGACTAGAAGTATCTGAGGGTGTCTGAGCTTGATAGAAGATAATCCGTCCTGTGTTGTTGCAACTTTGTATGACTTTCCTCTCCGCCTCCGCCCTCCTTTTGGAATATTTTTCTTTTGTGCAACCATCTGGAGAGCAATAAATGTGTGATATTGGATAAAAGTAAACTCTTAAAAGAATGATCTGAATTTGGCAGCAAGCTATTTCTCATGAAGAATCCAAACCTGAGACATTTGCTGCAAGGTTGCTCATCTCACCATAGGGAAAGACTTGGGTGCAGATCAAGAACCTGTGAGGGCGTTTCAATTTGTCATGCGCCACTTCATTCTTTGTGTGTCCCTTTTCTTCCTTCCCCAATTAAACTCGGACAGCCTCTTTTGGCCTGATACAAAGCCTATTGAAGTCAATGGAAAGGCTCCCATTAAATTCAGTGGGCTTTGGTCCAGGTCCTGAGTCAAATAAAGTTTGAACCAACCTTGACCTCCGCAGAAATTAAACCAGTCACTCCTTACAACATATCAACATTGTTCTACAATCCATCAGCAAGATGTGTCACATATATAGGATGGTCAAACCCACCTGCCAGGGGTGATGCTCATGTGCTATTGGCCAGTAGCCAGTTTGGCCAATCAAGCTATTCTGCCTGTGTGATATGAGGAGTTATGCATATTATTCATTTTTCCACCCTATTTAAAAATGTCAGCATGGAATCTTTGCATTAACTGCTCATAAAGTTCAGCAAATTTCCTCTCCTTCACTTCATGATTAACACTTTAATGATCTTCAGATGGTACAGGGTGTTGCTGAAAGAGGTTTGGATGACTAGCAGACCTTTCTATTGTCACTACTGAGGATTGTTTTAAAAAAGTCTGTGTAATTAAAAATATTCAGACAAATTATAAAGGGAGATGAACTGTAATGGTGAGATGAATTGCAAAGTATTAATGGCTTTCTGGTGTCCTTGCATCTTCAACTAAGGCAGGACATGACTGTTCATCCTTTTCTTGCAACCAGTTGAGATTCACCCAACCTGCTCAGCTGACACCAACAACAGATGCACTGATACCAACAACAAATTTGCCAGGAATTTAAAATGATGTGTAGTGCAAAGGTGAACTCAAATTATAATAAAAAAATAAGGATAAAATAGACTGTTATTCAGTTCACCTACCTGGCAGTGGAAGAATCTTTCCTACAATATATTCTCAAGTGCTTTGTCCAGTATTGTTCTAAATAACTCAGTCAACAGGACTTCCCTGGCATGCCTTGGGAAATCATACCACAATTTAATATATGTCGCTGTTCTCACAACTAAACATTAGAGCTGGGTGGGAAACCATTTTCCCATTCTGCAGGAGTTTGATATTTCAAAAACCTTCCCAAATACAGTAGAACCTCAATTACAAACACCTTGGAAATGGAGGTTGTTCGTAACTCTGAAATGTTCGTAAGTCTGAACAAAATATTATGGTTGCAATTTCTAAGGGCTGGTTCACACTGGGGCGGGGGATCGATCTAGGAAACGCAACTTCAGCTACGAGAATAGCGTAGCTGAAGTCGACGTTTCCTAGATCGAATTAAGTTTACTTACTGCGGGTCCATGCGGCGCAGGCAAGCTCCCCCGTCGACAGCGCTTCCTCCTCTCGGCGAGCAGGAGTTCCGCAGTCGACGGGGGAGCGCTTCTGGGATCGATTTATCGCGTCCAGAGGAGACGCGATAAATCATTTGATTGACCAGATGAGACGCGATAAATCGATCCCAGAAGATCGATCTCTACCCGCCGAATCGGGCGGGTAGTGTGGACCTACCCTGAGGTTTAAAACTGAACATTGGCTTAATACAGCTTGGAAACTTGACTATGCAGAAGACAAATGCTGCTTTTAACTATCTTAATTTAAATTTAAAAAGCACAGAAGGTTTCCATACCTTGTCAAATCTTTAAAAAAAAAATTTTTAGGAGTGTTTTTTTCTTTTGTCTCTGCTGCTGCCAGTTCCAAATGAGGTGTATGGTTGTCTGGTCAGTTCGTAACTCTGATGTTCATAAGTCTGAGGCTCTACTGTAGGAGGAAAAGCCAAAATCTCCAAAATTTGCATGAATTTAATTGGCAGCAGGTTTAAAACAAACAAAAGGAAATATTTCTTCACACAATACACAGTCCACCTGTGGAACTCCTTGCGAGAGGGTGTTGTGAAGGCCAAGACTGTAACAGGGTTTAAAAAAGAACTAGATGTGTTTATGGAGGATAGGTCCATCAATGGCTATTAGCCAGGATGGGCAGGGATGGGGTGTCCCTAACCTCTGTTTGCCAGAAGCTGGGAATGGGTGATTGGATGTATCACTTGATGATTACCTGTTCTGTTCATTCCCTCTGGGGCACCTGGCACTGGCCACTGTCGGAAGACAGGATGCTGGGCTAGATAGACCTTTGGTCAGGCCCAGTATGGCTGCTCTTATGTAATTGAAAATCTGAAAAAAATACATCCACTTACTTGAAATGTGTTTTTTTTTTTGACAATTTCAAAACATTTCATTTTGATTGACCTTTTTTTTTTTTTAACCTTAATTTAAATTTAAAAACAAAGTCACTTCAAACTGAAAAGCTGATTTTTTTTTTCTGTTTCCAAAATTTTGACTAGGACTGTTCAACAACTTTGAAAGTGATTTTTTTTCAAACCAACATTTTGAAACCGGAAACAATTTCAGTTTTGATGAATGGGCATTTTCCGATTGGGGGAAGGGGGAGAATCAAAATAATTCCTGGCCAGCTCTACCAAATAGTGCCAGATCAGATAAGCATGGGGGACCTCCACGGACAACCCAGTTGTTAAAGGAAGTGATGTTGTGATTTAATGGGTGGTGTTCTTCCATCTGAGTCAGTACCCAACTGCCACAGTATGGTGATAAAGGGCATTCTGCTACTGGATCAGCCATCTTTCAGATGAGACTTGATTTCCTGATGAAATATGATCATTAACATTCCATGGCACGTATTACAGGAGCAGGCTTGTCAACTCCAGTGTACATTCTGGCCAACTAAATTCTCCTTGCTTTTTCCAAGTAGAAGAGCATTTTTTTTTGTCCTCTGCTAAATATTATTGGCATTATTGTTCAATGTAGAACATACCACACCCCAGGGGCAGCTGCATTTCAGCTGTCAAAACAATTTCTACTGTATATACATGCACATCAGCTGTCCCTACCTAGGGGTCAGTTCTGCAAGATGCTAAGAAAACTCAAGACCACACAACATGCTAGTGACAGAACCAGGAGCACAATTTAAGAGTTCTGGATTCTCATGTTCATTCTGTAATGCTTACTCCAGACATGACCGACTCCCAGTGATGAATGCATACCTCTTAAAACACTTAAGAAATCTTTGGGATATAAGTCACCATTTATGTCTAATTATTATTGCCTTGTAGGAGTTGAGTTCACATGACATTTTAAAATAAACTAAATGAAGGGAGGATGGCTTGCTGATAAATGACAAAGAGAAAACTGACACCCAAGGGAGAGAGAACTCAGATTATAATTGTCCTGGAGGCAGAATTCTTCGCTTTGGCAGCAGGGCTTGAAACCCATTAACCAGTATGTCCCTCCACTCTCAAAACCATTTCATATTGGCTTGACTCCCCCTCCCTCCTCACACACACACACACACAAACACACACACACATCCCTGTACCAGTAATTACACATTTATCTCTGAGTTGCCATAATTGATGTCAGAATGAATTTTACAGGTTTGGCAGGAGAGTAACCCTGAGGAATGTTGAAGGAGTCTTTCCTCAGCTCTCTCTTGCCATATGCAACACAGGTGACTATACTGAGAAAGGTTAATTGTTAAATTGTTTTCAATGTACAAATCACCTCTTTATTTAAATCAAGTAGCCTGTTGTACTTGACGCAGCAACTGATGTTCACATCCGGTTAAATTTTAGGACTCATCTAGCAAAAAGGCTCACAGGAGAATAATTTATGCTGCGTGCCTACCTCCATCATCTTCTGGTGAGCCATACAATCCTCCTCATCTACTTGGCCTATTTTCAGGCCCATGCTTAGGTTTTGCGGCTCACACGTGAAAGGTCCCGTGGGCTGCAAAGGCCTGCCTTGAGTAGCTTTTTTAGTTGGGGAACCTGAAATAACTTGTAATTGTTGGGGTAGGGGGAATCACCACATCCCTATGTCAACCTTTCATAGACTTTAAAGTCTATCAGTGGAGCTTATGCAGCCCCAATTACACAGACAATACCATTATCCTTGTAGAGAGGGACCGACCTACGTATGGTATGTATTTATGTCACAAGGTGTCATGTCTGGTCATGGGCACCCAAACCTAGTCGTTGGAACCAGAGTACACAGTCACATGACAGGAGTAAGAGTTGGCTGGGTCAGGATACCGGGGGTCAGAGGCAGGAGACAAACTGGAGGTCAGGAACCGCAAGTCAGTTACCAGGCATCAAGCAGGGCTGGGATGACAGGAAATCAAGGTGCAGGTAGCACACAGTCCAGAACAGGATGGAGCCCAGTTGTTCAGACAGCTTTTTTGTGCCTGCTACTGGCTGAAGTAGGACCAGTGGACCAGGGTGCTAAATGGGAATATGAGAGAACTAGGTTCAATTCATTGCTCTGCCACAACCATCCTGTGAGACCTTAAACAACCCACTTGTTCTCTCAGTGCCTCCGCAACCCATCTGTAAAATAGGAATACAAATACTTCCACACCTCTCAGGCATCTGTTAGGATAAATGTAGCAAAAAGAAGTATTTATATCCCTGTTTTATGCACTTTGCTGTCCTTGCTAGAAAATCCGATTTTTCAACCAGCTCTAATATAAACCCTCCTGCTTCTGGTCATAAGCTACCTCTTCAGAGGAAACTTCCCTATAGAACCAGGTTATCCCCAAACTGCCTAATGCTGTTTTTTTTTCCTCTGAAGCAACTGGTACTAGCCACTAGGTACTGGACTAAACGGACCAGTGCTCTTGTCCAGTCTGGCAACTCCCATGTTCCTCATTTTTATGTCTTGTATAATTCTGGGAATGTTGTCAGCAATTATTTTTTTTTAATTAAGAACTTCCAACTTATCAAAATGTGGCCATTATTTCCAAAGCAATTGGTGCTAATTAAATTGGAGAGACACAGATTGGAACATTTATAGACATCATCTGGTCTTCCATTTTCAGATCACTAAAGAGAAAGCAAACAACCTGTGGACCAATATCCAAGTCCATCAAAAGCTGCAAGGGCAGCATCTTTTTCTAATATATCTTCTGGGAAACATTACCCGACTGTGCTCTTCCAGGCCATTGATTCTATCCTGAACCCATTAAAAAAAAAAAGACTATAAATCAAAAGAAGGTGGTGTTGGTAGAACACTGCAAATGGTTTATAAGCTATTTTGTGAATGAAAATGTGACCATTAGAGCTGCCAGGTTGCCTTCTATTTCTAATAATTTTTTCCTACTAAGTTTCTTTCCTATTCTAGAGGTTGTGTTTGTGAGTTTATAGCTGCATTATATGGAACAAGTCACTTAGCTGATATCATTAGAACCTGTTTAACTATTCTCAGCCTGGTCAATATAGATTGCTGAAAAACTGTACTTCTCTCCAAGCTTCTGATTTATCTTAGAAATCACTGACACACGGTCTGGAGAGGCTCACAATCATGAGTGCCTATCTCAGGGCAGACTGTCAAAAACACGGTAGATGCACCAAACTGGCAATATGTTCTATAATTAGACTTCACCAACCCAGTAACAAATGCGAACTCCTCGATCACTTCAACAGTCTTACCATGGAGTCACAGACAGTTCCCTTAGACTCTGCAGTCTACCTTGCCACCCAGGCAAGCTGGCCTTAGTAATAAATGGTCACACCTAAAATCACAAAATACTCAGGTTGCTTCAAGTCCCAAGAGACCAGTCACTTACACAGATCAATTTGTATCTCAGATCTCACAGCAAAGACAATGCCTGTAGCCGATTCGGTAATTAAAGGTTTATTAAGTAGGAAAAATAAATAAGGGTCATTTACAGGTTCAAGTAAACAAGTATATAACACAATTGGGGTTGCAATCAAAGGCTATGTCCACACTAGAGTGCTTACAGCGGCACAGCTATACTGATACAGCTGCACAGCTGTAAGATCTCTCATGTGGCCGCTCTATGCTGACAGGAGAGAGCTGTCCCGTCGACATAATAAAACCACCTCCATGTAGGGTGACTAGATAGCAAGTGTGAAAAATCAGGACAGAGAGTGGGGGGTAATAGGCACCTATATTAGACAAAGCCCCGAATATTGGGACTGTCCCTATAAAATCAGGACATCTGGTCACCCTACCTCCGTGAGTGGTGGTAGGTCACTCTGGACCCTATCCCTACCCTCCAGCATATCTACCTCTCCCCCCAGTTTAGTGTCATCTGCAAACTTGCTGAAGGTGCAATCCATCCCATCATCCAGATCATTAATGAAGATACTGAACAAAACTGGCCCCAGGACTGACCCCTGGGCACACCGCTTGATACCGGCTGCCAACTAGACATTGAGCCATTGATAACTACCCATTGAGCCCGACAATCTAGCCAGCTTTCTATCCACCTTATAGTCCATTCATCCAGCCCAAACTTCTTTAACTAGCTGGCAAGAATACTGTGGGAGACCATAACAAAAGCTTTGCTAAAGTCAAGGTATATCACATCCACCACTTTCCCCATCTCCATAGAGCCAGTTATCTCATTGTAGAAGGCAATCAGGTTGTGGTGAATCCATGTTGACTGTTCCTTATCAACTTCCTCTCCTCCAAGTGCTTCAAAATGGATTCCTTGAGGACCTGCTCCATGGTTTTTCTGGGGACTGAGGTGAGGCTGAACCTTCTTTAGTTCCCCAGATTTTCCCTCTTCCCTTTTTTAAAGATGGGCACTATATTTGCCCTTTTCCAATCGTCCGTGACATCCCCCGATCGCCATGAGTTTTCAAAAATAATGGCAAATGGCTCTGCAATCACATCAGCCAACTCCCTCAGCATCCTCGGTTGTTTTGCATCCAGCCCCATGGACTTGTGCTTGTCCAGCTTTTCGAAATAGTCCTTAATCTGTTCTTTCACCACTGAGGGCTTCTCACCTCCTCCCCATTCTAATAATTCTCAAAGCGTTTGATACGGTACCGCATGAGGAATTATTGGTTAAATTGGAAAAAATGGGGATCGATATGAAAATCCAGAGGTGGATAAAGAACTGGTTAAAGGGTAGACTGGAGCAGGTAGTACTGAAAGGTGAACTGTCAGGTTGGAGGGAGGTCACCAGTGGGGTTCCTCAAGGTTCGGTTTTGGGTCCGATTTTATTTAATCTATTTATTACTGACCTCGGAACTGAATGTAGGAGTGGGCTGATAAAGTTTGCGGATGACACAAAGTTGGGAGGTATTGCCAATTCGGAGAAGGATCGGGATATTCTGCAGGGAGACTTGGATGACCTTGTAAATTGGAGTAATAATAATAGGATGAGATTTAATAGTGAGAAGTGTAAGGTGATGCATTTAGGGATGACTAACAAGAATTTTAGTTATAAGCTGGGGACGCATAGGTTGGAAGTGACGGAGGAGGAGAAGGACCTCGGAGTCCTGGTTGATCGCAGGATGACTATGAGTCGGCAATGTGACGTGGCTGTGAAAAAAGTTAATGCGATCTTGGGATGCATTAGGCGAGGTATTTCTAGTAGGGACAAGGAGGTGCTGCTTCGGTTATACAAGGCGCTGGTGAGACCTCATTTGGAGTACTGTGTGCAGTTCTGGTCTCCTATGTTTAAAAAGGACGAACTCAAACTGGAACGGGTACAGAGAAGGGCCACTAGGATGATCCGAGGAATGGAAAACCTTTCCTATGAAAGGAGACTCGAGGAGCTCGGTTTGTTTAGCCTAACCAAAAGAAGGCTGAGGGGGGATATGATTGCTCTCTTTAAATATATCAGAGGGATAAATACCAGGGAGGGAGAGGAATTATTTCAGCTCAATACTAATGTGGACACGAGAACAAATGGATATAAACTGGCCGTGGGGAAGTTTAGGCTTGAAATTAGACGAAGGTTTCTAACCGTCAGAGGGGTGAAATTTTGGAACAACCTTCCGAGGGAAACGGTGGGGGCAAAAGACCTCCCTGGCTTCAAGATTAGGATAGATAAGTTCATGGAGGGAATGGTTTGATGGGATAACGTGATTTTAGTCAATTAGGCAATAACGTGCCATCGCTGGTAAAATGAGGTTCCGGCTGGAGATCCTTGCCTGTATGCTCGGGGTTCTACTGATCGCCATATTTGGGGTCGGGAAGGAATTTTCCTCCAGGGTAGATTGGCAGAGGCCCTGGAGGTTTTTCGCCTTCCTCCGCAGCATAGGGCAGGGGTCGCAAGCTGGAGGATTCTCTGCAACTTGAAGTCTTTAAATCACGATCTGGAGACTTCAACAGCTGAGTTAAGGGAAAGTGGGTGGGTCAGCTTTTGTGGCCTGCATCATGCGGGAGGTCAGACTAGATGACCACAATGGTCCCTTCTGACCTTAAAGTCTATGAGTCTATGAGTCTATACTGTGTTGCCCAGTGCAACAGTGTGGGAGCTGACCTTGTTTGTGAAGACCGAGGCAAAAAAAAGATTGAGTACTTCAGCTTTTTCAACATCATCTGTCACTAGGTTTCCTCCCCCATTCAGTAAGGGTCCCACACTTTCCCTGACCACCTTCTTGTTGCTAACATACCCGTAGAAACTCTTCCTGTTACCCTTCACATCCCTTGCTAGCTGCAACTCCAATTGTGTTCTTTTGTGTCTCTATGCTCCTTAATGGCCTGTTTAATCTTAACAAGCCTCTTGAGTGGGCAGGGGGGATGATTTCCATGCCTAGGTTCACAAGTTCAAAGCAAACATTTTCAAAGTTTAAAGCAAAACTTACATATTTCCTTAGTGCATGGAATACAGGCATTACAAAGAAGATTAATGTATGCAGCAACTTACAAGCATTTCATAGTCTAAATACATTCTTATAAGACTAATACCTATTTTGAACAAAACTAACATATACATGAGCAGGTTTGGTTTCCAGATATGAATTTGTCAGTTCTTTGCTAATGCCTATAGCCTTGGCCAGAGCTGGCACTTTGTTCACCAGCATCATAATCATATTTATATCATAGAAGTTATGGTTGGAAGAAAGTATTCCACATTGCTTGTCATCCCCTACAATATTCCCCTGGGTATGTGCTATCTAACCCTTATTGGAAGATGTTCCTTGATAGTTTATCTGTGTCTTTTCTGTTTTAATGCACTGGCTCTGTTACAGCCAATGTAGCACAAGTAACTTCATTTAAGAGGCATCAATGGGCCGCCTTCCAATCAAATGCTAGCAATTTCAGTTTCTAGACCACCACTAAGCTAATCAATTTTCTTGAAAAGGTGAATGTGAAGGTCCAATATTCTGGCGCCATGCAGGCTGCATTCTAATAATTCTCAAAGCTTTGCCACACATAATTAGCATTCACATCATTGAACATCTCTGCTGGCCATAGAACCATGCTGCAGTAGTTTGAATCCACCTGTCTATAGGGCTTTGTGGTAATATCTCAAGGTAGTTTCGGGGTATGTCTATACAGCACAGAAAAACCCATGGCTAGGCTGTGCCAGTCGCCTCGGGGTCACGGGGCTCAGGTGGTGGGGCTGTTTCATTGCTGTGCGGATTTCCGGGCTCGGCCTCACAGGGTCCTAGAGCCCTAGGCACCAGCCCGAGCCCCGAAATCTACACAGCAATGAAACAGCCCCGTGAGCCTGAGGCGGCTGGCACGAACTAGCCACAGGTTTTTCTTTGGTGTGGAGAAATGCCCATAGTCTTATTTCAGGCACCATACCTGCTTTGTTATTATAGGTGACTTCATCTTTTCTCATGATCAGATATAGTCTACTATGGAGAAGCATAGGACTGCTCTCTATTTCACGCTAACAGCATGGAGCAGTATTGAGCCAATGTCAAATGACTTGCACTCAGCTATCTTTGGACAGTCCTTGCTACACTAACTCCCATCCTTGGAGCTTCAACCTTCATGGTGTGGCCAGGCTCCAATGCTGAGAGACTTGAACTAAAGAGCACTGCATTAGAACAAATATCTTTTGGTGAAGTGCATCACCACCCTGAAGTGTGGAGTTGCATTAATAAAGAGACTGAAGTTCATCAGCGCTTTAGCTTCATCCATCCTGTGTTGCAGGAATCTCATGCGTCCACTTTGCATGGACCGCCGGTTCATGAATGGTTCTGCACTGGTGTGTCAAACCCTGATGCTTCCCTGTGTCAAAGCCTCTCTCCATCAGGCAGAGCTGGAAGGCAATGTGTTAGATCCTCACTCAGGCAGCCATTTCAAGACAGACACCTTCAAAACACTCCAGACTGAGAAGAGGTTGGATTTACATGAGTCTCAGGAGAGACCATTTACCTTAACTCCATGGCCTCAATGTGTCACACACCAAACAGCTACTCTGCATTGACATGTGGACTTCAGTTTTGAAGGCTGGCTCTGACTGATATTCCAAACTTTAATGCCTTTCTGTGTCAATGCCTCTCTGTACCAGGCAGAGAAGTAAGGCTAAACATCAGATACTGATTGACATCCACATCAAGGCAGATGCCTTCAAAGTACCCAGGGTGGAAACACTTGTTGGAAGCCTCAAGAGATCTGAGCAACTCCATTTTCTTCAGAGATAATGTTGTAATGTCACTGTGAGTGGAAGAAACCTTAATAGAACCTCAAAGAATTGAACGTCACCCCTGTCGAATGTAGCAGAGGAGACAAGAACAAAGAAAATCAATAGAAAGAGACAGCACCAAGGATCAGAACTGAGGGTTAAATTGTAACATTAAAATCTATCCCTAGGAGCAAAGCAGGGAGAGAATTGTGACTCAAAGTAGAGAAATAAATTGCTGCTGGTCTATACCAGTAGTAGATTACTTCATGTGCACCTCTGGCTCAGCTGTACTAGTTGACACTTTGAGATGAGGCACAGTTAATTGTCCATCCGTTGCCCACCCACCTGCTTGAGAGGGGGAGATGAAGCTGAAGGGGGGGCTGTGACCCTTGTACCCCCTTAATGCCTTCTCTACTGTCATAATGGCAGGTCAAAGCCCTGCTCTTAGAGAGGGACCTCACCATTCCAAGGCCATAGAAATACAGCATGCCAGTAAGGTGGAGTCGTTGGTGCAGTCTTGAGGCAACCAAAGCAGTAAGCTCCAAAAGAATCTCAACATTTAAGGGAAATGAGTATGCCAGTGACTCATATCACACCAAAAATCAGTGACCAAAATAAGCCATGGCAGCCAGCAAACCCCCATCATCTCAACCAGGGCCGGCAGGAAAACTTTCCATTGAAACTTTTTTTTCAACATGGAAAGTGGCATGTGTGGTTCCTTGTTGGTTGGTTATTTTTAACTGGAAAAAAAAGAAGTGTCAAAAGATTGAGTTTTTAGCAAACTTTATTGTTGTGGTTGACAGAACCCCAGCATTTTCTTTCTTTCTTTCTTTCTTTTTTTTTTGGAGGGTGAGGGGGTTATTTTGGGCAAAAAAACCAAACAGTACTTTTCAGGAAAACAAAACAATTTTGTTTTTGTCAAACTTTTTGGCAGGGAAATAACGATTATTCCATGGCACTGCAGTTAAGTGTTAAAGAAAACTGTTACTACAAAGAACCACTCCAGGGAACTGTGGGTCTGAAGGGGAAGAGGGCAAATCAATCCAGCTGTGCTCCCTCCATAAACATAGTCACAAAAGCTGGAACATCTGAGGCTTGGTCTACTCTTACCCCCCATTTCGAACTAAGGTACGCAACTTCAGCTACGTGAATAACGTAGCTGAAGTTCGAAGTACCTTAGTTCGAACTTACCTCGGTCCACACGCGGCAGGCAGGCTCCCCCGTCGACGCCGCGGTTCCCCCGTCGACGCCGCGGTACTCCTCTCGTCTAGCTGGAGTACCGCAGTCGACGGCGATCACTTCCTGGTTTGACTTATCGCGTCCAGACAAGACGCGATAAGTCGAACCCAGAACTTCGATTCCCAGCCGCCGAACTAGCGGCTGGGTGTAGACATACCCTGAGTTATTTAATGCCTAGTCAAAGGCCCACTCAGCCAGCTTTGTTCCTCCTCAGCAATTTCTTTTCTTTTCTAGTTTTAATTCTCTAGTTTCTTATGAATATGAAGGGCTCAGGGATGCTTTTCATGATGGGTGGTGGAGGAGACAATAGAAAAGCGGGTTTATTGCATAGCATAATGTTTCCAGCTAGCGAACTGTTGCATCATTTTCCAGTCAATGAGCACTTGAGTTTTAGCAGATTGCCTGCAGGTTGACTGCACAAAATGCTGTAGGTGCTTTTTGTGGCTCACTGAAGGAAACATAACTGACACTGACACTATCTGGAGCTAAAACGACATTAAAAGAGTGAGACAGAAACAGACTGGGTCAGTCCACGGGGGAAAAAGGAGTTGGGTCTGAGCACTGGTTATAGATTATTTAATTTTCTCTTTAGCAGCTGCCATTGTCCACTCCAGAGATGGCTGCATCCAAGTGGCGGGAGATTTCTTCTCTACATGGGACCAAATTCTGTTCTCAGGTAGATGTGTAGAATTCCCAAGGACTTCATTGGGATTTGCATCAATGTCTGTATGGGCTAAATTTGTCCCACACTCTCTGTAACTTCCTTTGGGATCTTTTGGGTTGAAAGGAAATGCCGGTCTAAGGGATTTATAATTATTACTGTTAATATTTATTATTAATAGTCAAGGACCCAGTGGTGTCATGGAACGTCTGTGCTCAGCTCTCTCAGGGCACACAGACACTCCTCTCCCATGCTAAAAGAGGGATCAAACTTATCCACAGAAGAATTCTCCCTTTTCCCCCTGGGCCTCCACAGAGGGGCCCCCACTAACTCAGGGAAACGGGGCATAGGCGAGGTCATGCACATACTCCGTAGACCAGGGGTTGGCAACCTTTGGGAAGTGGTGTGCCAAGTCTTCATTAATTTAAGGTTTTGCGTGCTAGTAAAAGGTTTTGCGTGCCAGACCGGCAGCCCGGGCGGCAGACGGAACCCCAGACCAGCAGCGAGCCGAGCGGCTCATCCCGCTGCTGGTCTGGAGTTCTGTAATCCAGGCCGGCAGTGGGCTGAGCGGGGCCGGCGGCCGGGACCCTGGCTGGCAGCAGCATGCCACTAAAAATCATCCCGCGTGCCGCAGCTTGCCAACCCCTGCCATATACTGTTCCACGAAGCGCCCCTCCCCGCCAATTTCCACGTTAACCTTTGTGACAGAATGGTTTGGGGAGAAAACATTCCTCCCTTTTAGCCTCGTCCTATGGCCTTCCCTTGCAGAAAAAAAGGTGATTGGGGCCATTACTCTGTGACTGAGAATGCTATGGTTACTGGTAACTGTTCCCAAGGACATAAGCTTGTAGTGAGTGAGTGACGGAGAGCTGTGAATGGAAAGGATTCTGCTGATATGGAAAAAAAACAAACAAACAACGGATTGGGAGGGGAGGGAGAACAATCCTGCTAAAATATATATATAAAAAGTAAGGGAGGCAAGGCAACAAGAGGCCATGGACAGCTAGGCAGTCAAGGAAAGAGATTATGAGAAATAGAGCGAGGCTGTGTTAACCCTTAATACGCTGTTTGCCATGTAGGAAAAGACTGTGCCTATGCATATGATCCAAAAAAATCAAGGTGCTAAGCAAAGCCTAGCTGGAAGTTCACAAAACTAAACTACAGAAAGACACAAACAGCATAAAGAGACACACAAAGGACTGGCCTACTTCTGATATGGTGTCTCCATCATCCAATTGAGAAAGCCAATGTTGTGGTAAAAAGAGACTAAGGAGGAACAGAGAGCCAGCTTTCACGCTCCTTTGCATTAAATGGTCCAGAAGTGAAAATGGCTCATTTAATTTAATTATCCAAACAGAGAGCAATGCAAGAGGTAACGGAAACAACACCAGTATAGACAACCTGAGCAATCACATATCATGATTCAGAACCAAAAATATCACAAGATTCGTTAAAAATAAAGAGTTTAAAATTAAAACGTTCGGTTCTTGCTCTTTGTCTTCTAGTTTCTGGGCCTTTATAGATTCTAAGGCCAGAAAGAACCTGTGTGATCATCTAATCTGACCTCCTGTATATCACAGGCATAGAACTTCCCCAAAATAATCCTTAGAGCAGATCTTTTAGACTGGGGGGGGGGGGGTTATTACAAAAAATATCAATGATAGAGAAAAACCTCACAACCCTTGGGAAATTGTTCCAATGGTTAATTGCTCTCAGTTTAAAAATTTACACCTTATTTTTCATTTTGAATTTGTCTTGCTTCAATTTCCAGCCACTGGACCATGTTATACCTTGCTCTGCTTGCTTGAAGAGCCCATTGAATACTGATTCCCCATAGAGATACTTTCAGACTGTAATCCAGTTCCCCTTTAACATTCTCTTTGTTATGCTAAATAGATAGGCTCAAAGAGCTCTATCACTATAAGGCATGTTTTCTAATCATTCTCGTGGCTCTTCTCTGAACTGTCTCCAGTTTATCAACATCCAGAAATGGACACCGTATTCCTGCAGTGTTGGCACCAGTGCCAAATAAAGAGGTAAAATAACCTCTCTATTCCTAATCCAGATTTCCTCAGGTCACGTTTTCAAGTTCTTCTCCCCACAATTAAGACTAGAAACTGACCCCCTTCCCAAAGATGAAATTCTCATGTACTCCTCTGACTTTAGAAACTGAGGCTGTAAGTAAAATAACAAATATGGTTAGACCCATGACAGAATTGCAAGTGTTCACAACACTGTGAGCATACATGCTGAAAATTTAAAACAGAAATTGTTTAGGGGAAGTTCTATGGCCTGTGTTTTGTAGGAGGGAAGACTGGATGAGCACAGTGGTTTACTCTGGCCTTAGAATCTACGAAAAGGACATTAGACTCTTACAATTCTTCCCATTTTTCTAATCCAGGGTGCTATAACCTGGTAAGATTATTTGCCGCTTAAAATATATATTTGTGACACCTACCTACGTACCTTTTGAAATTTGTTTTCATCCCAAACTGGGACAAACATTTGAAATATGCCAATTTTTCATAGAATGAAAATTTTGATTCAGACATTTCATTTGGACATTTTTAAATCAAAATAAAACATTTCAGTATTCCTGGATTGAAATCATTCACTTTGGGTCAACATTAATTTCTGCTTCCACCTGAGCTGCCATGATGCTTCATAGGAGTTGTTCTGGGTTCCTCATGTCACCATCCTCTCCATCTCCCATGATGCACCGGGTCTCTCTAATCACTATGGTGCCTCACAGATAGAGCTGGTAGGAGTCTTTTGTGTCTTTTTGTGTAAAAAAAAGAAATAAAAAAAAGTCATTTTAGATAAAAATGGCACGGGTTGTCTAAACATGTCCATTTGGATTAAATGGCATGTAGAAAAACATACCCAAAACAAAGCATTTCAGTAATGGTAACATGCCTTTTTTAAAGGAAATTCCTTTTTTAATTTATAAAATAAAGATTGAAATGGGAACTAAATAGCTTGATTTTTATCAAATTTTTCAGCTCAAGCTTTTTCCCCCCTCCTTTTGTTAACTGTTTTGTGGGATTTTTTTTTATTCAATTTCAAAATGGGAAAATTAGAAATTGTAGAATTTCCTGGAAAATGGAAAATCTGGATCCTGTCCAGCCCTGCTCATGAGGCTCTATTTCATTTTAATTTTTCGGATAGACAATTCTGTTGAAATTGGTCTTTTCCCATGGAAAAATAGATTTTGACAAAAGCCCATATACTGTTGATAAAACGTTTTGTTGGAAATTTTTGGACCAGTCTAAGTTAAAAAGGTTCATTCTTACAATGGAGTGTAGCTGTCACAGGGGAGAGGATTTTTTTGAAGAGAGGGATGACTAATGACCCAAGTATCAACCGTGCATTGCATCAGAGAAAATGAAGACTTTCATAGAAGTCAGGGTTTGGTACTGCAGGCACAGCATGCTGAAGAATCAGAGAGGGCAGTGCAGAACGGAGAAGAAAATTGGAAACAGGTGGCCTCCAGAAGAAAGAGAAGAACCTATATACCCCCAGTGCAGATAGAGGTAAGAAACAGTTTTCAGGCTCTCTGCACAGGTACTACAGAGGAGAATGGTTTGGAAGAGTCATCTGAGGGAAGGGATCAGAAGGAGACACCATTGACCGGAACACATGGGATGCATTGTCCTAGGGATGGGGGCTCCACGACCAACACTCCCAAGAGGAGGAGACGGGTGGTGGTGGTGGTGGTCGGGGACTTCCTCCTAAGGGGGACAGAGTCATCTATCTGCTGTCCAGACCAGGACACTTGAGAAGTGTGCCACTTGCCTGGAGCTAGAATTCAGGATGTGACGAAGTGTCTGCCGAGACTGATCAAGCCCTCGGACCGATACCCCTTCCTACTTCTCCATGTGGGCACCAATGATACTGCCAAGGATGACCTTGAGCGGGTCACTGCAGACTATGTGGCTTTGGGAAGAAGGATAAAGGAGTTTGAGGCGCAAATACTGTTCTCATCCATCCTCCCTGTTGAAGGAAAAGGCCCAGGTAGGGACCATCGAATTGTGGAGGTAAATGCATGGTGATGCAGATGGTGTTGGAAAGAGGGCTTTGGATTCTTTGACCATGGGATATTGTTCCAGGAAGAAGGATTGCTAGGAAGAGATGGGATCCACCTAACGAAGAGAAGGAAGAGCATCTTCTCAGGCAGGTTTGCTAACCTAGTGATGAGGGCCTTAAATTAGGTTTGCCGGGGGATGGTGCCCTAAGCCTGGAGGTAAGTGGGATACTGGGAGAAAACAGAAGGAGGAGGGTGCAACAGGGGAGGTCTCCTGATTCATACTGAGAAAATAGAGCAATCGGTTAGTTATCTTAGGTGCCTGTACACGGGCACAAGAAGCCTTGGAAACAAGCAGGAAGAATTGGAAATCCTGGGCAATAGGGAAAAAGCTCAGCAAACATCCAATAGATGCAAGTGCTTGCCATTAAAAAAAATAAAGGCAGTGCTCTGCTAGACAGGGTGGAATTAGCTACAATGAGAGAAGTTTCTGATTGCTACTCTGGGATGCTAGGAGTGAAATACAGGTAATAAAAAGAACTTCTATTTTTTTTGTTTTACCTTCCCAGACCCACCATAACAGCTGGTTGCTGAAGTTTGACCCCTGGGATGACATGGGTAGGATAAAATATTTCACATAAGTCTGTGCTGCAATATTGCTATGTTACCACATACATATGTATATATTACATCCACAAAATTTATATTAAAATAACAGTATTCAGGTTGCAAAGTCAAGCACTCAAAAGGTAGGAAATGTTAGAATTAAGGTTACCAGTGCAACCTTAATTCAGCACCTTTTGGCGTGTATGCATTATGATACCATCTTTAATTATATGATCACATACTATTTCATTTCAGGTCGGGTTAACCTTCATATCTGCATTTGCCTGAGCTGCTGTGGTGCCTCATGGGAGTCATAGTTCTAGGTCCTTCATGCCCACACTGTTCCCTATGGACCCTGATCCCAGATGGACTACATTTCTTATGATGCACTGTGAGTTCTTCCTGTAGCTGCCTATGGCTTGAACTGAAAGCCAGAATTGCCAGTGGACAGAACTCTTTGGCCACACCCACTCTGCCTCCAGGCCCACCCCCAGCATGCCTTTACACCAGGAACTGGGAGGAGGAGTATATGTTGCAAGTGCTGTGTTCTGTATATATGTACACAGCTAGGGTGCCAGCAGATAGTCTACATATTATTGAGGGCTAGCTCCTGGATTTTGTCAGATTGCTAAAACTTCTTGTCGTGCATGGCAAACTTCTTAGGGTGTGTAGCTCTTTACAGGGAGCTCTTAACAGCTTAGATCTATATATGTCAGCTTTACACTGTCCCTGGACCAGGGGCATTCCCCTGGGGACAAGTGGATGCCCTATAATGTTATCAGTTTGGAGCCAAGGGAGAGCATAAGGGGGTTGGAATCTGGCACCATAAGGCCTATTTCTTCACCCCCATTGGGATGCTGGGAATCCGCCTTTCCTTATGGTGAAAACCTCCTGCTGTAGCCCCACAGCATTGAAAGAGAAAACTTTTAATGAGATTTTTAGATGCAGAGATGCTCTTTGCTGCTCCTGGGCCTCAAGCTGGTATAATTTTGGTTTCATTGAAACTGAAGGCTTTTGTGAGAAAATTTTGGTTTTGATCAATTTTCTGTTCTGAATTTTTTCAGAGGGTAAAAATGTCCCCTGTTACTTTAAAAATAACACTTTCAATACTTAGTGTTCCTCTTGCTTGCGTACTGTTTACCAACTGGAAAAAATAAACATCTATGAGAATATGAGGGTGTGGGGGATTGCCCCACTTTATAAAATTTCCCAGGGGAAAACATGGAATTTTCTACTAGGTAAATTTTTAAAGGGGATAATTTTGTAGGAAATAGCTTGGTTTTGTAACCAGATGAAGTTTTAATTAAAGAAGCCCCAATAAATGTGAAGAAAACTGGGCCAAATTTCAAAAGGAAGCATTTCTAAATGGTCCTTATGCAAATACTACCCAATTTTTTTTTCTAATCAAATTACATAGTAAATTCAGTTGTCCTAGGTGCAGCGATTGTGCCAAATTTGGAGACTAAATTCAACTTTGAGCTGTAAAACAGATTTTACTCCTACTTTTAAATGCAAATCTCAAGACAACTTTATGTATAGTCTCTATTCAATTCCTATAATGGATGGATTCTTAATCATGTGAAATCTTTAAACAAGACTCAATGTCTTTCTAAGCTATCTGCTGGTTCAAGCTCAGGTTGTAGAATTCAATGTAGAAACCATTGGATATGGTCTTTGTCACACATCGGGTCAGATAACATGAACACAAGCATCCCCTTTCTGTCCCAGAAGAGCACCTTAAAACCTCTAACTCATACACACTCATAAATATATATACATCTACCACATGTTCTAGCAGTGATATCCCAGTGATAAATTTCAGAAGCAGGAAATGAATGAACTTTTGGCCATCTCACCAACTGACAATCTGTGTGACTATAGCCTTCTCTCAGACCTCCCTTTACTGAGCAAATTAATTGAGGGGGTAGAGAAAACCAAACTCCAGCAACACATGATGGCATACAGGGCTACATTAGTAGGAGCACTGCCAGCAGCTCGAGGGAAGTGATTATTCCCCTATTTGGCACTGGTGAAGCCACATCTGGAGTATTGCATCCAGTTTTGGGCCCCCAACTACAGAAAGGATGTGGACAAATTGGAGAGGGTCCAGCGGAGGGCAATGCAAATGATTAGAGGGCTGGGGCACATGACTTACGAGGAGAGGCTGAGGGAACTGGGCTTGTTTAATCTGCAGAAGAGAAGAGTGAGGGGTTGCAAAGTGGGGGTTATAAAGAGGATGGAGCTTAGCTGTTGTCAGTGGTGGCAGATGACAGAACAAGGAGTAATGGTCTCAAGTTCCAGTGGGGGAGGTCTAGGTTGGATATTAGGAAACACTATTTCACTAGGAGGGTGGTGCAGCACTGGAATGGGTTACCTAAGAGGTTTTTGAGGACTGGCTTGACAAAGCCTTGCCTGGGATGATTTAGTTGGTGTTGGTCCTGCTTTGAGCAGGGGGTTGGACTAGATGACCTCCTGAGGTCTCTTCCAACCCTAATCTTTTATGAGTCTATGACATCTGCTGCAATCCTGGGCTCCCTACTGCCAGGGTGGGAATTAATTGCCTTTCGGTGTACTTCTTTGGGGAATCAACACCACAACAACCCTGAGGCAGAGCCTGCTTCTGCACACCATGTTGTGGCTTATATTATGCGTGGTGGTAGTGCTCTCCCTGTGAGGTTAGTGTCCCTCTGGCCCGTGCCATGTCGGTTAATATGTCCAGTGTTCTATGGGGCAAGGATATTGATTGTGGAGCAGAGAAATGCGACATCAATTAGTAAGGGTGAAATTCACCCTGGCACAGAGGGTGTGCTCAAGGTCTAGGACTTAAATGGGCACCTTCATGCTTTCTCCTGTATGGCCCTTCATACTTGGGATGTACTTCCCATAAACATCCACAAAACTGAAGGGGAGAGATTTATGATAATGAGTAAACTCTCTCTGCTGTGAAGTCTACTAAAAATTTGACAACCATCAGGCTGTTGTGCTGACACCACTGCCGCTCATGCTGATGAATTTTTTCCCCACTGTTTTCTTGTACAATCCATCAGTCTTATATCCACCTCTACCCTCTCTTGTCTTATACTTAGATTGTAAGCTCTTCTGGAGCAGGGACTGTCTTTTTATTGTATTTATCTAGTGCCTAGCACCACGGGGCCCTGGGATCCTAGATGCTACGGTAATATGAATAATTAATAATAATTAAGTGGGAGATAAGTGGCAAATTGGTCTTTGCCTGACTGTCCACAAATGGTTGAAATTCAGGCAAGACCCATGGAGTCTGAGAATCAGAAAACAGTGGGTTTGGGTTTAATCAGTTTGTTTGTTTTGTGGGTTAGTAAGTGTTTGGGGAAAGAGTAATATTACAATTTTTCTTTGCTCTCATTTACTATTATATGCGGGTGAGTGGGGGATAGTAAACAACAAATTACACTACTTAGAGATGTAGGCTAAGGTGTTGGGGTTTTTTGTCAGCTGTGTCAATAAAGTACACACATAACATCAGTTCCCCATTACAAACATCATTCAGACTCCTATATTACTCAGTATAATGGGAAAAGGGGCCACTGAAATCTAAAATGAAAAGAGAAATTAAAGTAAAAGCAGCAAAGAGCAGCTGAGGCTGAAGCAGCTGTGGTAGAGAAATACTTAGTCAGTGCCCTTGGAAACTGAAGAGCTACTGTCTCTAATGGCACCCAGTGTCTAGTCTCAGAAAGCCTCAGAGCAGGTGGGACTCTGGGATTGGAAGATACTCATTCCTCACCCTCTTCCCTTTCATAATGTGTTTGTTTTATTTAAAATAAATGAATACATGAGTGAAACACAACCCCAGTCATGCTACTGGCCAGGTCTTTCCAGAGCTTTTGCTGTATATTATGGAGCAGATTCTGCCACCTACGCTCTCGGTGATTCTCCATCTCTGACAATCTTTAAATCAAGACTGGATGCGTCTCTAAAAGATCTGCTATAGGACATATTTGGGGGAACTTATATGGCCTGTGCTGTCAGACCAGATGATCACAATTGTCCCTTCTCACCTTAAAATCTATGCATGAGTAACATCTTACCCACAAATAGTCCCATAGGGCTACGTTTTGGTGTTTCCATAGCAGCTCTGTATGGTGCAGCATAGAGATGAGAATCCTACCACATCATCATCCAGACCACATCACATGATCCATTGTCTACAGCCAAGCTCTAAGATACAACTGCATTTGCTCCAATCCCTCAGACAGAGACAAACACCTACAGGATCTCTATCAAGTGTTCTCAAAACTACAATACTCACCTGCTGAAGTGAAGAAACAAATTGATAGAGACAGAAGGGTACCCAGAAGTCACCTACTACAGGACAGGCCCAACAAAGAAAGTAACAGAACGCCACTAGCCGTCACCTACAGCCCCCAACTAAAACCTCTCCAGCGTATCATCAAGGATCTACAACCTATCCTGAAGGACGATCCCTCACTCTCACAGACCTTGGGAGACAGGCCAGTCCTCACATACAGACAGCCCCCCAACCTGATGCAAATACTCACCAGCAACTACACACCACACAACAAAAACACTAACCTAGGAACCAAACCCTGCAACAAACCCCAGTTCCAACTCTCTCCGCATATCTATTCAAGGGACACCATCATAGGATTTAACCACATCACCCACACCATCAGAGACTAAATAAAATTGTCTCTACCGTGCCACAACTACTCCCCGTTCTTTTTACAACAACTAATTTCCCCTTGCTAAATACTCACACCTTCTTGTCAGTTGTTTGAAATGGGCCACCTTGTTTACATTGGCCTCATTAGCACTACAAAAGTGATTTCCACTCCTTCTTGTCAACTGTTGAGAATAGCCCACTTCCAACTTAATTGAATTGGTTTGTTAGCACTGACCACCCACTTAGTAAGGCAACTCCCATCTTTCCATACGCTGTGTATTTATACCTCCCTACCGTATGCTCCACTCCATGCATCTGATGAAGTGGGTTTTAGCCCACAAAAGCTTATGCCCAAATAAATTTGTTAGTCTCTAAGGTGCCACAAGGACTCCTCATTGTTTTTTTTTAATCATACCTCAGAGCGGCATGATTTCCCCTCTGATCCCTCATTGATCTAGGAGACAATTTGCTGCTGGTCCATAACATGAGCAAATTACTTCCCTCTGTGGCTCAGGTCGGCAGGCCCTCTGTGTTGGAGGCGCAATGCTCTAGCTTTTCCTAATCACTGCTCACCTATTCCAGGGTGGAAAGGGGTTGACTATAGCAGGTGCACAATGGAACTTACCCCATGTGCCTGGAACCAAGGTTTGTGGAGAAAAATAATGGGGTGCATAAGAGTAGATGGGTTCTTGTGCCCATCAAGGAATAAGGTATTAGGTTGTCTGAGTAAAGATGACACAATCTAGCCTGCGTTGAGGCAGTGGCAGGGAAAAAGATGTGTAAGTCTTGGATCCCAATACCTAATATTCTTTATCTAAAAGAGATGATGCCTTGTTCTACAGTACATCTAAGCATCCTCAGAGCATTTACTTTAAGCTAATGATGATCAGAAAAGCAGACAGAATTAAATTACCTATCAGCTCTCTGTCTATCACAAGCATAATTGTAAGAGCTTTACATTTACAGTAACCTACCAACACAGACAGGAATATACAAATGTAAATTTTAAACTACTTAATCCACTCGGTTCAGCCAATGTTGCCCAGTGAAACAACCATCTGTGATTCTGCTTATAATTAACATTATGGTAGCACCCAGCGGCGCTAACCAAGATCAATGCTCTCTTGTGTCAGGTGCTGTACAATGACATAGTAAGGAACAGTGCCTGCCCTGGAGAGCTCACAATCTAGGAAGACAAGACAAAGGGTAGGGGGAAGAAAGGATTATCATCCCCATTTTACAGAGGCACAGAGAGATTAAATGACTTGCTCAAGGTCGCACAGCAACTCTGTGGCAGAACTAAGAACTGGGACCTGAGTCCGAGTTGAATGCCTTAACCATACAACCATCTTTCCTCATGGCTTAGGAGGATGGAGTGGCAGCCTTGTCTCTGACTCAAAAACTGCAAAGCAAAATTCAGGTTCAGTGTTAATTGTAAAACACTGAGGGATGGGGTGGGGGTGGAATTTAAATCTGTTTCTGAACTAATACTAATAAAAACTGGAAGGCATCTTCTGTGATTTCATAAATGTTTTGGAAGAAAGTGTAGTGATTGCATAATAGCCCATCAAATGGATGGTTGATTAGTTTACTCAATTCGGCATAAATTTCAGCTATTATTTTTGACTCAGAAGCAGGAGCCTAAACAACACGGTTGCCTTTATCATGCGCACTTAGCAAATGAGCTACCCAAAGATCATGCTGTTTTCTTTCTTTCTCTACCATAATGTGTCAGGATTAGCTGGTGGAAAAATCTAAAAAAGAAATCTAATTAACTATTCTAACTGATTTTTTTCTGTTATCAAGTCAGTGGAAGTTTTTTTTTAGGGTTTTTTTTTTTTAAAACATGGAAAAAGTAGTTCATCAAGGTTTTTGACAAGTGTTTTTGAGTGTTACCTTGATTTACATTGAAGTCTTTAGTTCAAAAGTGGATGTCTCTCAGAAAGATATATCCTAGTCCAACCACAGATGGCTGGGCTCGTTGCAGGAATGCCTGGGTGAAATCTAGGACCTGTATTTTGTGCTGGATGTTAGTTTAGATGTTAGTTTAGTCTGCACTTAAACTCTATGAGTTACTGCAGGAAGGCTCTTTTCTTCCTTTGACAAATTCTTGGACTATCTCCAGCCACCATCATTGTTATCTTGGCCTTTAAGAGTTTTTATTTAAGGATAATGTTTTCAAAAGTACCTGACTTAAATTCCACTGACTTTTAATAGGATGTAAGATTCTAAATCACTTTTGAAATTTCTACCTCCTGTCTCTTGAGCCCCCAGTCTCCTCCACTGCCTGCCGTGGCGACTCTCACCTCGGTAGAACTTCTGTAGTTCTTTGGGGACAAGCTGCCAGGAGCAGAGGGATTAGAACCCCTTGTCATGATACCCAATTCCATGTGAGCTCTTGGGGTAGCTGTAAGGGAGAATGAAGGATGGGCAGGGGATGGAGCCAGGGCATGTGCCATATACACATGAGAACCCTTCATGTTCCTTGCATGGAATCCTTGGCCTTTGTATGCAAGGAATGTGGAGGTACTCGTACAGCTGTGGAGCAGCTCTTCCATCACAATAGGGCATATGGAGGATTTTATTTTTATCCCCTAACCACATTACATTGTCCATTCTTATCTCTCTTTTCTCCCAACCCATTTTCCCTTATCCCTATTTTTCTCCCTCAACACATGCTGTACATCTCTTATTCTCTCTCCATGCCTCTTATTCTTTCTCTCCTTGCCCTCCGCTGCCACTCCCTCCCCCTTTTCTCCCTGTCCGTACAATATAGCTTTCAAAGTTTATGTAGTTAGTGTATGTTGCTTGCTCTGAGTGAACAAGGGACAGAGAGAGTAGTGACTAATATCAGAATCATGAGAGAAGATATGTTTTATTCATAAACCCTGCTCCTCCAGTGAAATTAAAAGCAAAGCAAAGGGTCGACGCTCTGAACCCTCTTTCCTGAAGCCTGTAAACCAATAAAGGCTTTATATTAGCTATCGATATCTATCTCTGACTTGGCTTAATAACATCTTATTTTCTGTTTTCAGCAGCCATCAATAATATTTCTGCCTGCCCGCTCAGGCCCTCATCTCTGGGTGCAATTGCATTATAAGGGTCTATATAAGCCCAATTTGCTTCACATTCTTTTTTTTTTTTTTTTTTTTGGAAAAGGCTGGCTGGCTTTTGTAATGAGAGCAGCTGCCAAGAAGGTTTGACAGAATTTGTGGCCCATCTGGCTTACAATCTTCATTCAATATCGCAGGAGCCTAAACTCCCAGACCAGCTGATAAGCCAGAGCATATAGGCAAGCGATGGCAGTAATCTTCTTTCTGATTTCTCATTAAGGACAGGGACATCTCTGTGAATCTCTCATATCCTGGATATAATTTCTTTCTTATTTTCTAATAAGCCCCAAGCTGTTATACCTATAAAAATGTGATGATAAAAGCAACATGGTACATTCAAGCATGTGGGTTCCCTTGTGTCATCATTATGAATCTAGGAAATCACAGTCCAATGGCTGTTTTGCCCCTGTCCTCAATAGAAGAAGGTGTATAGATACTATGGTGATCAGAGCCATATATATACCTGGATAGATAGATTAGATAAGGATTGTGCACTAATAACAATATAACCCCAAAATCCTACTAAATATAACAATGAATACCATGGATCATGTTTCTCACACCATTGTTCTTAATCTTGTGGATCAGGCTTCAGCCATGAGCATTGTTGGTTGTGGTTTGTGTGGTCAGATGGGTTTAAATGCCATTTTAATCTAGAGGAGGCGTTTAGATCTGGATTAGATTTAAGAAGCAGTCTGGTGTTTGAGGTTGGAGTCCATGTTCTGTTCTGACAGCAATGAAAGCAGCAATTTGTTCTTGTGAGATTTGGGGCTGAAAATCTATTGATCCCGTGCAATTTCCACCATTTTGGATGATGGAGCTCTCCTTTACCTAGCTGTTGTCATGAGATTTTTTGGAGCCTGTGGAAACCATTTTGAGAGAGTTAGGCTTCTTCCGCCTTTGTATCTGACTTTGAAGCAAGATCCTAGTATTGAGCATAGATCCTATTCCCTTCACCCACAACATATGGAGAAATTTGGTTTCAGATTTCAAATGTGAGGATCTGCTTAAGGCCTATCTCTTGCCTCCATTTGCAAATTACATTCCAATGGTTGTTGCGTGTGTGTGTGTGTGTGTGTGTTTGTTTGTTTCTAGAAACATTAGGAAAGCAATAACAGTAATAATCAGTAATCACAAAACCACCACAGTTTACAGTAATTCACCCCTTCATTGTTAGTCTTAGTGCATGGTCCAAGATGACAAAAATCTCATCAGAACTGCTGGTTTAAAGACAGCTCCATCATCCAAAAAATTCATGAGATCAATAGATATTTGGCCCAAAACCTCACAAGAACAAATGACTGATTTCATTGTTGTCAGAGCTGAACAAATCCCAATGCTAGCACCTTAACCACTAGACCATCCTTCTTCTCTTACCAAATGTACATAACTTAATAGCAATAAAACAGACCTCACCCTAAACTTTTTCCTTCTCTTGGCTGTTCCTAAAGGTTTTAGCTCCATGTCTTCACCTATTTCTGTCTGCTTCAGTGAGACATTCATATCCTATGTGTGCCTGGTTGGAATACACCAGGTTCTGTGCTCAGGGTGAGTCAGCAGAAGAGCTCTGCATTTCTCTGCACAGTCCTAGAACCTTGCATCTGAAGAAGTGAGGTTTTTTACCCACAAAAGCTTATGCCCAAATTAATCTGTTAGTCTTTAAGGTGCCACCGGACTCCTTGTTGTTTTTGTGGATACAGACTAACATGGCTACCTCCTGATACAGTACTTGAGTCCTAGAACCTGACATCCTGTTACATATATTTTTAATACTAAACTATAAGACCTCTGAATGCCTAATAAGACATAACTAATATCAGGAACTGTAAAGAGGCAACATGGTGAAGTGCTGTAATAACATGCATATCCAAAACAATTTTTAAAAAAATCCTTCAGGAAACCACCCTCTCACCTACAGTATTAGCAATAGTAATGATTGTTTTTTTTTATCACTGTATACATTAATGGAGAGCAAAATAAACTGTCCCATGCAAATAACAGGGGGTTTGGCCTGGATGGCTAACAGTTTAAGGGCATGATTTGGTGTTGACAGAAGGAAAAGTTTCACAGATCAAGTGGCTTTTCAAAGACACTTTCAAGTAAAGAGAAGGATTTTGATGGATGTGAATTGGGTGGGTATTCCAGGCATACAGGGAGGCATGAAATAAGGCACGGAATTAGCATCAGGCAAAGCTAGAGGTAAGGAAAAAAGTGTGAGGTTAATCTATATCTGTGCTCACATTACCTCCTATGCATGATCCCACAGGATAGGGCTATAGGATGGAGTGGAGCCTTAACAAAGACAAGAAAAAAACAAACACCAAAGGCTTTAGCTTCACCTGGAAGAATGCCATCATTGTACTTTGGCAGAAGTTAAGAGGGAGAGCATTCAAAAGTCCCTCACATGCAATAAAGAGAAATGAGACTGAATAGTTTTGAAATTGCCATAACAGATTAGTTAGTGGTCCATCTACTGCAGTATCTCACTTCTGACAGTGGACATTAGCAGATGCTTCAGAGGAAAATCTGAGAAACAGCAGTATGAACAACTGTGAAATAACCTGTCCATAGGAGAAGTTTCTCCTAATCCTCATTAGCTAATGGTTGTGAAACTCTTACTCACACTGAATATTACCTGACTCGACAAGTTGTCCCAATGGTTTCCCTGGGACTACTTGCAGTATAGGATACTATGCAATGTATTTCATACAGTTTAAGGCCAGAAGAGACCATGTAGTCATCTTCATTGTATCACAGACAATTAAAATTCAGCCAGTTACCCATGTATTGAGCCAGATAATTTGTTTGACTTATCTTCCACAAGACTTCTAGTCTTGAGCTGAAGACTTCAAGTGATAGAGAATCCACCACTTCCCTTGATAGTTTGTTCCAATTTTTAATTGCCCTCATTGTTAAAAATTGTGCCTTATTTCCAATTTGAATGTGTGTGGCACAGTTTCTAGCCATTGTGTCTTGTTATGTCTTTCTCAGCTATCTTAAAGAGCCCTTTACTACCCAGTATTTTGTCCTTGTGAAGGTACTCATACACTGTATCAAATCATTGTCAGTCTTCTTTTTGATAAACTAACAGATTGAGCTTTGAAAGTCTCTTACTATAAAATATTTTCTCCAGCCCTAGGATCACTTTTATAGATCTTTTCTGTACCCTTTCCAATATTTCAATATCCCTTTTAAAATAAGCAGATCACAGACTAACTCTTAAAGATTATTGTTATCATGTCATGAAATAGTAGCATAAAGAAAATAATGCAATGGAACTCACTTACCCAAGTCATCTGGGTAGAGATCTGCTCTCTGAAAAAAATAGGTTCCTGTGTTCTAAATCACTGACAAAAAACGCAGAAAAGAGTCTAATTCCAGGTCTCATATAGATGTTGAAACACTTGAACCAATTGTGAAGTAAGATGTTTTGGGAAATGTCAAGACCCAAGCTAAGGCCATCTGCTAAGGTAGCTAAAGGTAATCACACACCTGAACAATATATTTTCCTGTTTGTAGCAGAGAACCTCAACTCATTAGATCATTAACTCACTACCTCATTCTTTCTGCTTATTAGCTCCAGTTAGTTCCTGTCTCATCTTTCTCTTAACTTTTCCCACCTATTATTCACACGGTGCATCAGATCAAATTTGGAACTGGTGTAAGACAGCATAACTCCATTGAAGCCAATGGAGCTACGGCTTTTTACACCAGTTGAAGATCTGGACCACAAACCTGCTCTGCAGCCACATAAAAAGACAGTAACCCAACTTTTATGTAGGACTTCAGTAGGAAAAATTAGCTGGATGACCTGAATACTCTCAGTTGAAAGGGACAGGGTCAGGTCACAATTCCCCCCAAATTTAGGCTTTGTTTAAAACAAGCGTTCACCAAAAACCTGAGATCATGTTTCCATTTTTTTCCAAATTCCCCTGAAGTCTTTCCAGCTGTAACACTGCATCATTGGCCTAGTGGATAAAGGCCTAGAGTCTCCAAAGTACTGGGTCTCTGATCCGGCAAAGCACTTACGCATGTGTTTGTAACTTTACGCATATGAGTAGTCCCACTGAAGTCAACAAGATTAGTCAATTGCTTCAAGTTAAATGCAGTCGGGTGCTTTCCTGGATCAGGTCTCAGCATCTTGAAGAATTGAGCCTGAAGATCTGGATGTGAAGAGAGTAGCCCAGAAACTGATCTCACTGAATGTTTAAATCCAGAGATAAGGTGATCAGAATCTGGCCTTTGGATTACTAAACACAATCAAATTGTCTGAGACAGGCTCATGTGGCCCAAATTATTGTTCCGCACTATTGGCCTCTCAGCTGTTCAGTGCTTTGGGATCCATTGGCCAAAGCTAGGTTTACATGAAGCAAAATTATTATTGCAGATAATTGGGACTGCTCAGTAATGGAGCACACCAAACCCGTCAGGTGCGAGTAGCACGTCAGGTGTCCCACGATTTGGAGTCAAGTACTGTAGGTGTTTCAGAAGGCACTAGCTGTGGTAGGTCCCAATAACCACTCAGACTCATGGTTCAGAGAAAGGATATTTTACTAGGGCTGGCAGGAAAGTGAGCAATAGTGGGGCTTGTTTGGATCCCTGGGGCAATCCAATCAACGGTCAGGGCTCTCAGGGCTAGTGCCTAGGGTGCAGTCTCTATTCAACAAATAGGAACTTGTGGGTTTCTTAGCCAGGATCAATGAGTGCCTCTCATTGGGGCCCCATTGCCCCTGGCTCTCTGCCCAGCTGCTGCTGCTCCCCACACAGACCTGCACCCATATGTAACATCTGGCAGTCATGGCCTGGCAGTTCCATACCTGGCTCTGCATACAGAGGAGTTCGTTCTGCCTCCAGGTTCAGGACTTTATTTACCTAGCCAGGAGGAGGGGATGTGCACTGGGGAGGGGGCTGATGGGAGTTGTGGATCCCTGCTTAGCAGATCCATTACACAATCATTTATTCTTTGTTTTATAGCAGTTTTTAGAGGCCTCAGCTGACTTTGGGCCCCATTGTACTAGGTGCCGTACATGCCTATAGTAAAAGAAAGTTGCTACATTAAAGAGATTACATTATAAATATAAGACAAGGCAAAGGGAGGCATTTTCCCACCCGTGGGCTTGGCATGTCTGTTTAGAAAGGAAGTATTATTATCCACATTTCAGAGATGGAGGACTGGAGCTCAGATACAGAGAAGAGACTCAAACCCAGGATCTTTCTAGTCTTAGTTTTGGGTCTTCGTTAGAAGACCAGCCTCCTGCACTAGAGCAGCCGTTCCCTTGAGCAAAACCACATTGCACCTGATTCTTGTCTTTCAGTGGTGTGAACCTGGAGAAATTCTTTTTCCTTTAATCGTTCTGTGCCTGATTTGGCTCTCACATATGCCACTTTGACACAGCTGTAATACCCTACACTTAAGTGAAATCAGAATTATAGATTTCACAGATTAATAGATTCCAAGGCCAGAAGGGACCACTCTGATCATTTAATCTGACCTCCTGTGTAACGCAGGCCAGAGAACTGCCCCAGAATAATTCCTAGAGCAGATCTTTTTTGGGGGGGAGGGGGAAATCCCATCTTGATTTTAAAATTGCCAGTGATGGAGAATCCATCACAAACCTTGGTAAATTGTTCCAATAGTTAATTACTCTCACCATTTTAAAAAGGATGCCTTATTTCTAGACTGATTTGGTCCAACTTCAATTTCCAGACCTCAGATTGTGTTGTACCTTTCTCAGGGCCACACAGAGGATGCAGGGGACCTGGGGCAAAGCAATTTCGGGGGCCCCTTCCATAAAAAATGTTGTAATACTATAGTAACATGTATTTGGAAATGTAAAAAATAACCAGTGAAATACATTAAAAAATTAATTTTTAATAATTTGAAAATACATGAAATACATTATTTAAAAACATTAAATGCTTTAATGGTATGTATACATTTGCAATTACATAATGGGCTGTCACTGGGTGATGGTGATGGTTGGTGCCAGTGGGCTGTTGCTGCCTGGGGGTGGCGCTACTGTTGCCCAGGGCTGGGTGGGGAGCTGGGCTCTGAGTCAGGGGGTGCCCGGCTCAGAGGGGCTGGGCTCGGAGCTGGGGGCTGGGGGGTGCCTGGCTCAGAGGGGCTGGGCTCGAAGCTGGGGGTCAGGGCTGGGGGGGGGAATGGGGTCGGGGGGTGCCCAGCTCAGAGGGTCTGGGCTCGGATCTGGGGGTCGGGGGGTGCCCGGCTCAGAGGGGCTTACCATGCCGCTTTCCCCCCTCTCCCAGAGCCTCAGTGAGCCGCGTCCAGGAGCTCCTGTTGCTCAGCCCGCCGGCGCTTGCAGCCCCGCCCCCTTACCACGCGGCTCCGAGCGGGAGGACCTCAGGCCCCGCCCGAGCCACGCCGCTGCAGCGCTGTCCAGGGCCACTCCTGGACGCGGTGCACTGAGGCGCCGGGGGATGGGGGAAGGCGGAGGCGGGGGGAGCCTCCGACATTCTCGTGGGGGCCCCTGCGGGGCCTGGGGCAAATTGCCCCACTTGCCCCCCCCCCCCCCCGGCGGCCCTGACCTTTCTCTGCTAGATGGAAGAGCCCATTATTGATTTTTTTTGTTCCCCTTGTAGATACTTATAGACTTTAATCAAGTCTTTGCCATATATATTAAAAATGTACACACTTGGACTGAGGTGGAGATGGACATAGGAGACGGAAATGTTGAGAGTCTCTGGGTTAGGCTAAAAGGGGTAAAAAACAAGGGTGATGTCATGCTAGGAGTCTACTACAGGCCACCTAACCAGGTGGAAGAGGTGGATGAGGCTTTTTTTAAACAACTAACAAAATCATCCAAAGCCCAAGATTTGGTGGTGATGGGGGACTTCAACTATCCGGATATATGTTGGGAAAATAACACAGCGGGGCACAGACTATCCAATAAATTTTTGGACTGCATTGCAGACAACTTTTTATTTCAGAAGGTTGAAAAAGCTACTAGGGGGGAAGCTGTTCTATCCTTGATTTTAAAATAGGGAGGAACTCGTTGAGAATTTGAAAGTAGAAGGCAGCTTGGGTGAAAGTGATCATGAAATCATGGAGTTTGCAATTCTAAGGAAGGGTAGAAGGGAGTGCAGCAAAATAGAGACAATGGATTTCAGGAAGGCAGATTTTAGTATGCTCAGAGAGCTGATAGGTAAGGTCCCACGGGAATCAAGACTGAGGGGAAAAACAACTGAGGAGAGTTGGCAGTTTTTCAAAGAGACACTATTAAGGGCCCAAAATCAAGCTATTCCGCTTGGTAGGAAAGATATAAAATGTGGCAAAAGACCACCTTGGCTTAACCACGAGATCTTGCATGATCTAAAAAATAAAAAGGAGTCATATAAAAAATGGAAACTAGGACAGATTACAAAGGATGAATATAGGCAAACAACACAGGAATGCAGGGGCAAGATTAGAAAGGCAAAGGCACAAAATGAGCTCAAACTAGCTACAGGCATAAAGGGAAACAAGAAGACTTTTTATCAATAAATTAGAAGCAAGAGGAAGACCAAGGACAGGGTAGGCCCACTGCTCAGTGAAGAGGGAGAAACAGTAACAGGAAACTTGGAAATGGCAGAGATGCTTAATGACTTCGTTGTTTCGGTCTTCACCGAGAAGTCTGAAGGAATGCCTAACATAGTGAATGCTAATGGGAAGGGGGTAGGTTTAGCAGATAAAATAAAAAAAGAACAAGTTAAAAATCACTTAGAAAAGTTAGATGCCTGCAAGTCACCAGGGCCTGATGAAATGCATCCTAGAATACTCAAGGAGCTAATAGAGGAGGTATCTGAGCCTCTAGCTCTTATCTTTGGAAAATCATGGGAGACGGGAGAGATTCCAGAAGACTGGAAAAGGGCAAATATAGTGCCCATCTATAAAAAAGGGAAATAAAAACAACCCAGGAAACTACAGACCAGTTAGTTTAACTTCTGTGCCAGGGAAGATAATGGAGCAAGTAATTACGGAAACCATCTGCAAACACTTGGAAGGTGGTAAGGTGATAGGGAATAGCCAGCATGGATTTGTAAAGAACAAATCGTGTCAAACCAATCTGATAGCTTTCTTTGATAGGATAACGAGTCTCGTGGATAAGGGAGAAGCTGTGGATGTGGTATACCTAGACTTTAGTAAGGCATTTGATACGGTCTCGCATGATATTCTTATCGATAAACTAGGCAAATACAATTTAGATGGGGCTACTATAAGGTGGGTGCATAACTGGCTGGATAACCGTACTCAGAGAGTTGTTATTAATGGTTCCCAATCCTGCTGGAAAGGTATAACGAGTGGGGTTCTGCAGGGGTCTGTTTTGGGACCAGCTCTGTTCAATATCTTCATCAATGACTTAGATATTGGCATAGAAAGTACGCTTATTAAGTTTGCAGATGATACCAAACTGGGAGGGATTGCAACTGCTTTGGAGGACAGGGTCATAATTCAAAATGATCTGAACAAATTGGAGAAATGGTCTGAGGTAAACAGAATGAAGTTTAACAAAGACAAATGCAAAGTGCTCCACTTAGGAAGAAAAAATCAGTTTCACACATGCAGAATGGGAAGAGACTGTCTAGGAAGGAGTACGGCAGAAAGGGATCTAGGGGTTATAGTGGACCACAAGCTAAATATGAGTCAACAGTGTGATGCAACAGTGTTTGCAAAAAAAGCAAACATGATTCTGGGATGCATTAACAGGTGTGTTGTGAGCAAGACACGAGAAGTCATTCTTCCGCTCTACTCTGCGCTGGTTAGGCCTCAACTGGAGTACTGTGTCCAGTTCTGGGCACCACATTTCAAGAAAGATGTGGAGAAATTGGAGAGGGTCCAGAGAAGAGCAACAAGAATGATTAAAGGTCTAGAGAACATGACCTATGAAGGAAGGCTGAAAGAATTGGGTTTGTTTAGTTTAGAAAAGAGAAGACTGAGAGGGGACATGATAGCAGTTTTCACGTATCTAAAAGGGTGTCATAAGGAGGAGGGAGAAAACTTGTTCACCTTAGCCTCTAAGTATAGAACAAGAAGCAATGGGCTTAAACTGCAGCAAGGGAGGTTTAGGTTGGGCATTAGGAAAAAGTTCCTAACTGTCAGGGTGGTTAAACACTGGAATAAATTGCCTAGGGAGGTTGTAGAATCTCCATCTCTGGAGATATTTAAGAATAAGTTAGATAAATGTCTAGCCAGGATGGTCTAGACAGTATTTGGTCCTGCCATGAGGGCAGGGGACTGGACTCGATGACCTCTCGAGGTCCCTTCCAGTCCTAGAATCTATGAATCTATGAATAAGTCACTAGGGTTGCCAACTTTCTAATGCCTGGAAACCAAACATCTCTTCCCCACCCCTTCCTACGAGGCCCCACCGCCTGCCCCACCTGCCCCAATCTTAGGCCCAGACCAGGGGTGAAAGTAGAAATAGGGACTTACCGGTACGGGACTGGGTTGGGGCCTGCTCTGGCCCCCAGAAGGGGCGGGGCCTCACGTGGAAGGAGAGGGGATGGGGGGGTCCGAGCCAGCCCCGGCCTGCCCTGTACCGGTAAGTGCCCTCTCCCTCCCCCACCGGGGTAACAGCGGCAGCCGGGGGCTCCGGCAGCAGTTTAAAGGGCCCAGGGCTCGGCCGCTGCTACTGCCCCGGGCCCTTTAAACCGCTGCCGGAGCCCCTGGCTGCCGCTGCTACCCCAGGGCTCCGGCAGCAGGGCTCCGGCGGCTATTTAAAGGGTCGGGGCCATACGGGCAGTGGGAGCCCCAGGCCTTTAAATAGCCCCCGGAGCCCCGCCGCTACTCCAGGGCTCTGGGGGCTATTTAAAGGGCCCAGGACTCCCCTGTTCCTACCGCCCCAGCCCTTTAAATAGCCGCCGGAGCCCTGGGGTAGTGGCAGCGGGGCTCCGGCGGCTATTTAAAGGGCCTAGGACAGTAGAGGCAGCGGGAGCCCAGGCCCTTTAAATAGCCCCTGGAGCCCCGCTGCCGCTACCCCAGGGCTCCAGCAGCGGGGCTGTGGCGGCAATTTAAAGGGCCTGGGGCTCCAGCTGCTGCTGGGAGCCCCAGGCCCTTTAAATTGCCGCCTGGGGCAGCCGGCCCGCCACGGTATGGCGCACCGGCTTACTTTCACCTCTGGCCCAGACGAACTCTTGTGACTGAGCTCCAAGGAATTACATCCCTGTATCTGAAAGTAGAGTCAGCGTCTCTATGTGTTGGCGGGGGGGGGGGGGGGGTGCACTGAGACTTATTTCACATGTATTGCAGTATTTGGGGCATATTTTCTGATGCTCCTGCTGTGGCTTATATTAGTCAGCTGCACCCAAGGGGGAAAATATGTCCCAGGGGAGGGGATGGGAGGAAGGGTTGGAGGGAAGTGGATGAAGGAGAAGCAAAAATGACACCAAATTAAAAGTAAATAAAAATATTTCCAGACGTTCCCCACAAGGTCGATGGCCTGCATGCCTAACAGCATAAGTAGCAGAGAGAAATTTGGAGGGACAAAAGGGACATGAGCAGGGAGGGTGCAAGGATGTTTCGCGCCCTAGGCGAAACTTCCACCTTGCGCCCCGCCTCTCCCTGAGCCCTGTGGCAGCACTCTGCACTAAGCCCCCCCCCCCCCGCGGCAGCTCCCCACCCCCCCCCTCCCTGAGGCGCCCCCCCCCGCGGCAACTCCCCCCCCTCCGCCCTGAGGTGCTCCCGCAGCAGCTCCCCGCCCCAGCTCACCTCTGCTCCGCCTCCTCCCCGAGCACGCCGTCGCTGCTCCACTTCTCCCGCCTCCCAGGCTTGCGGCGCCAATCAGCTGTTTGGCGCCGCAAGCCTGGGAGAGAGAGAAGCAGAGCGGGGCGGCGTGCTCAGGGGAGGAGGCGGAGCAGAGGTGTGCTGGGGTGGGGAGCTGCTGCGGGGGGGGGGGGGGGAGCCTTAGTGCGGAGAGCTGCCACAGGGCTCGGGGAGGGGGGGGGCGCAAGGTGGAAGTTTCGCCTAGGGCGCGAAACATCCTTGCACCCTCCCTGCTCATGTCCCTTTACACTGCAGGAGGGGAGTTCAGGGATTCATTATCTCAAAAATAGCAGTCCACGCTGATAAGGGTGGGTGAAGACTTACTGACCCTGTGGACGAGCAGATTTCACAGCTTTCTGTATTTGTCTTTTTAAAAGCTGCGGGGGAGGGGGGATGCAGGGAGAAGGAAGAGCCTGTTCTCTGATGCCTTGAAGCTTTTCTGCTACTATGGAAATAAAAAGGAAGTGTGTGTGGGGGGAGAGGGAATAGATAAACAAAATACAATTCTTACCTGCAAATACCCAACAGAGATTAAATATACAGTTACAACGGTATAATAGTTTAAGGTCAGTCTATTCCCTCTTCTAAGTCTATGAAAACCTTACCCATTCTAAATATTAAAAAACATAACACATGAAAATTAGGAACTCCTGGAAGCAGTTTCTTCTTCTCTAGGTACACATTTTCACTGCCTACATCTAGTATTTAAAGGAGGCCATCCAAGTAATTAAAATACCTATACATGAAATGTCAACGTTATTTATTTATTTTTAAAGTCCTAATGGTTAGGCAAATGAAAGCCTTTATTCTAAAATAATATGCTTTAATTATCTGTATCTTTGCGAGAGAGCAGAATAATTAAGGTTTGCCAAATAAAACGGGTCTACAGTCTGTTTCTCTGCTCAGTAAGTAACCTTTATGAAGGGGAATGTTAAGTTTTGCTTTGTTTTTTGGTCTTAAATACTGTCATTATTTTAAAACATGAGGCCTGTTACAGTGGTTGTAGCTAGGAGTCCAATGCACAAGGAAGGAATTAATCATGTATACAGTAGGACAAAAGTAAAAAATAATTCAGTAGTTGGCAGCTCTCAGATTCCATTACATGATTTTTTGTCATTTTCTTCTGGTAGCTGGAACTGTTTGAAACAGGGAAATAAATAGTTTGCAATTAAAACAGGCAAATAGCTAAAAGGATTGTTTGGATGATTATGCTTTAAAAAATGTGTACTGTTAGGAGGATTTGAACGTGGGTCGGGCTCCCTAGTTTGTCATCTGTTGACATCGTCGCCTGAATTTTAATTGAAGCCTTAATCGTGGCTGCTTTCTCTCAGGTCAAGCTAACATTTGCCCTCTGCAGTAAAAAGGAACAGGTCCTCTCAAGTAAGGGATTGAACATGCTGGGGGGCAGGGGCCTCTCAGATGCTCAGATATAATGATGATGAGCACGGTATAAGACCTATATCGAATATAGTCTAATACAGTCATGCTTAGCAATAACTCTCAGAGGGGAGTGAAAATAGAGTGAGTTTGCATGAACCAGAGGTTTGTGGCATAGAATGGGTCTCAAGTAGAGTTGGATGTAAAATAAGGAGCTTTTACCCTCTTGGTGGGGTGTGTTATGTGCCCTTTGCCATGGATCATGGGAGTTGCAGTCCAGCCTGTAGAGGAGAATGGAAGCATAAGGCAACTGAAATATATTCCCATGAGGCACCATTTTGAACCAAAATATTTCAGTTATAGGCCAAGACATTTGGTTTTGGACAAAATAGTTCAGGTTCTGATTAATTAAATAGCAGCGTTCTGTCACATCAGACGCTGTTTACAAAAATAACAACAACAAAATCTCTTTGGTGAAAACACAATGTAATTTTCTATCAGGAAAAACAGCACTATTTTCAACAGAGCCACAAGATTACCTGTGCCCCTATGTGATGGCTGCCATCACACCGAGGACCTCCAAAGATCAAAGTAAGAGTCTCTATAACTCATGATAAAGAGCCAATATCTGAAGTTGAAGTCTATAACAGATTCACATGTTTCATGTGGCTTGGGTATAACACACACTGACCAGAGAGCTACATCTACACTGACTATTGCACTTCTTAGCAGCTTTATGGAGCTCCTGGGTCATGTCTCTGATTGCCTTGCCCCTTCCTTTTCCCTCTAGATAGTATTAAGACTCTGGGTGGAGGTGGAGCCCATACAAACTAATGCTAGTTTAGCATTCACCTTTTGTGTTTTGGGTTGGCAAGAATCACAGAATTGTAGGACTGGAGGGACCTTGAGAGGTCTTCTAGTCCAGAGCTCTGCACTCAAGGCAGGACTAAGTATTTTCCAGACCATCCCTGATAGGTGATTGTCGACCCTGCTCCTAAAAATCTCCAGTGACAGAGATTCCACAAACTCCCTAGGTTTAACCACACTGACACTTAGGAAGTTTTTTTCCTAATGTCCAACCTAAACCTCCCTTGCTGTAATTTAAGCCCATTGCTTCTTGTCCTATCTTCAGGGGTTAAGAAGAACAAACTTTCTCCCTCTTGTTTGTAACAACCTTTTTTGTACTTGAAAACTGTTATCATGTCCCCTCTCAGTCTTCTCTTCCCCAGAGTAAACAAACCCATTTTTTCAATCTTTCCTCATAGGTCATGTTTTCTAGATCTTTAATTTTTTGTTGTTGCTCTCTTCTGGACTTTCTCCAATTTGTCCACATCTTACCTGTAATGGAGCATCCAGAATTGGACGCAATACTCCAGTTGTGACCATATCGGCATGGAGTAGAGCAGAAGAATTACTTCTTGTGTCTTGCTTATAACACTCCTGCTAATACATCCCTGAATGATGTTTGCTTTTTTTGCAACAGTGTTACACCATTGACTCCTAGTTAGCTTGTTATGCACTATTACCGGAAGATCCCTTTCTGCAGTACCTCTTCCTAGGCAGTCATTTCCCATTTTGTCTGTGTGTAATTGATTGTTCCTTCCTACGTGGATTACTTTGCATTTATCCTTACTGAACCTCATTCTATTTACTTCAGATCATTTCTCCAGTTTGTCCCGATCATTTTGAATTTTAATCCTATCCTCCAAAGCACTTGCAACTCCTCCCAGCTTGGTAGCATCCACAGACTTTATAAGTGTACTCTCTCTGCCATTATCTAAATCACTGATGAAGATATTGAACAGAATCAGACGTAGGACCTAGAATCTATTGGATTGGGTCTGACCTGGAAGGCCTATGCACGGATGCTGAAAGAAATTAGGAGAGAACTTTTGCCACCCTTTAGCTGCCCTTAGACCAGGATCTGCAGAGGCAGTGTTCTTAGAGAAGAGAAAGTGGCCTTTAAGAATTGTCCTGGACTCATAATACATATGTCACCGGACTAGTTCCCAGAGCTAACTAGTTGCCTAATGGTGGCACTGCATTGTGGTTGGCATCAGAAGAGGTCATAGTGAATTGCACCTAACCATATGCAGGGTGGGATTTTCAAGGCCATCAGTGGGGATTTGGTGGCTCAATTCTGAATAGAAATTAATGGGAATTGGACTTCCAAGCCCAAACTTTCAGAATCCCAGCTGTATTATGGAAGGGGAAAGATAGCCTGGGAATTGGGAGACCCTAGTTCAACCCCTAGCTACACACCTGATTTCCTGCATGACCTTTGGCATTCTGTGCCTCAGTTCCCCATCTGTATAATGGGGGAAATAGCACAGCCATACATCACAGTAAAGTTGTGAGGATAAATCTATTAATGTTTTATGTGCTCAGATACTTTGGTCATAGAAGGCACCCGAATACAAGATCAATAGATAAAATGGATAAAGCAAAATAAAATATTTTGATCAAATCTATGGAGCTTCCTTTTGCCTTCACCTTCAGCCATGCAGCCCATAGAGTCTGGCTAGGCTCAAGAAGATGTAAAGGAGGGGAGAACTTTGTTCATGGTGCAATATTATTAAGCACTAAGCAATGATCACCTCAACTGCATGAACATTTAAGCCCCATCATTTTTCTTATAGGGAAATTTGGCATAAAGCACCTGGCTTGTACTGCAGTGATGAGCAATAATAAGAGTGCAGCATTTTCCTTGTGCAATAAAACCCGCTGTGGAAACAGCACTAAAAGGTTATACTGGCAATAACATATAGTAATGTGAAAAGGGATCATTGTTCTGGGCAGAAAACATTTGTAATTCACCATTTCTGATGGAGAAGGTCAGGATCTCAAAGGGATCCTTCCACTCGTGTAGGTGGACAGTGAAATCCTTGCTGATCTTAAACACAAAAAAGAAGCTTACAAGAAGTGGAAGATTGGACAAATGACCAGGGAGGAGTATAAAAATATTGCTCAGGCATGCAGGAGTGAAATTAGGAAGGCCAAATCACACTTGGAGTTGCAGCTAGCAAGAGATGTTAAGAGTAACAAGAAGGGTTTTTACAGGTATGTTAGCAACAAGAAGAAGGTCAAGGAAAGTGTGGGCCCCTTACTGAAGGAGGGAGGCAACCTAATGTTAGAGGATGTGGAAAAAGCTAATGTATTCAATGCTTTTTTTGCCTCTGTCTTCACGAACAAGGTCAGCTCCCAGACTACTACACTGGGCAGCACTGTATGGGGAGGAGGTGACCACCCCTCTATAGAGAAAGAAGTGGTTCGGGACTATTTAGAAAAGCTGGACGAGCACAAGTCCATGGGGCCGGATGCACTGCATCCGAGGGGGCTAAAGGAGTTGACGGATGTGATTGCAGAGCCATTGACCATTATCTTTGAAAACTCATGGCGATCGGGGAAGGTCCTGGATGTCTGGAAGAAGGCTAATATAGAAGAAGAAGGACGATCCAGGGAACTACAGGCCAGTCAGCCTCATCTCAGTCCCTGGAAAAATCATGGAACAGGTCCTCAAGGAATCAATTCTGAAGCACTTAGAGGAGAGGAAAGTGATCAGGAACAGTCATCATGGGTTCACCAAGGGCAAGTCATGCCTGACTAACCTAATTGCCTTCTATGAGGAGATAACTGGCTCTGTGGATGAGGGGAAAGGAGTGGATGTGTTATTCCTTGACTTTAGCAAAGCTTTTGATACGGTCTCCCACAGTTTTCTTGCCGGCAAGTTTAAGAAGTATGGGCTGGATGAATGGACTATAAGGTGGATAGAAAGCTGGCTAGATCATCAGGCTCAACGGGTAGTGATCAATGGCTCCATGTCTAGTTGGCAGCCGGTATCAAGCGGAGTGCCCCAAGGGTCCGTCCTGGGGCTGGTTTTGTTCAATATATTCATTAATGATCTGGAGGATGGCATGGACTGCACCCTCAGCAAGTTTGCAGATGACACTAAACTGGGAGGAGTGGTAGATATGCTGGAGGGTAGGGATAGGATACAGAGCAACCTAGACAAATTAGAGGATTGGGCCAAAAGAAATCTGATGAGGTTCAACAAGGAGAAGTGCAGGGTCCTGCACTTAGGACAGAAGAATCCCATGCACTGCTACAGACTAGGGACCGAATGGCTAGGCAGCGGTTCTGCAGAAAAGGACCTAGGGATTAGAGTGGACGAGAAGTTGGATATGAGTCGACAGTGTGCCCTTGTTGCCAAGAAGGCTAATGGCATTTTGGGCTGTATAAGTAGGGGCATTGCCAGCAGATCGAGGGACGTGATCATTCCCCTCTATTCAACATTGGTGAGGCCTCATCTGGAGTACTGTGTCCAGTTTTTGGCCCAACACTACAAGAAGGATGTGGAAAAAAGTAAAAGAGTCCAGCGGAGGGCAACAAAAATGATTAGGGGGCTGGAGCACATGACTTATGAGGAGAGGCTGAGGGAACTGGGATTGTTTAGTCTGCAGAAGAGAAGAATGAGGGGGGATCTGCTTTCAACTACCTGAAAAGGGGTTCCAAAGAGGATGGATCTAGACTGTTCTCAGTGGTAGCAGATGACAGAACAAGGAGTAATGGTCTGAAGTTGCAGTGGGGGAGATCTAGGTTGGATATTAGGAAAACCTTTTTCACTAGGAGGGTGGTGAAGCACTGGAATGGGTTACCTAGGGAGGTGGTGGAATCTCCATCCTTAGAGGTTTTTAAGGCCTGGCTTGACAAAGCCCTGGCTGGGATGATTTAGTTGGGGATTGGTCCTGCTTTGTTGGACTAGATGACCTCCTGAGGTCCCTTCCAACCCTGATAGTCTATGATTCTATGACAGTAGAGATGTAGACTAACAAAACCATCTCCTTCCTCATGAATTAAGTTAGAGTCTCCACCATCATAGGCATTAATGATTACCTAGATGTATCATATCCTACTTTGGGCTATCCAGCTCTTCACCATTGTTACAGTGCTGGGCACTCAGAATGCTGTGTGTTTGGAGGGATAGAAGTCATGTGTGCCCTCCTCAGGTCCCCGTCTCTCAGTCTTGAGAATGTCCACTAGCTTGTAGTTGTATAGTGCCTACAGTACAGTCAATTCTGTTGGTTATGCAATACTAGCTGGAACACTACAGTAACATTATATCTGAACATTGCACAGTTGATACAATATATCACAAAATCTTAATTTCTTCAAATGGTGGTGCCTATGAATAAAGGCATGTCAGCCAAGGAATAGCTACAGGACTTTAAATTAAGGGTGATGATAAATGGCAGTGTATTGAGTTGTGGGAAGTCATCTAATGACATGCCTCAAGGACTGGTGTTGAGTCCAGTTTTATTTTCACTAATGATCTGTAAATGAGAGTCAATAGCACAGTTATTAAATTAATGGAGGCTACTAAATTGGGAGGTGTTGCAAAAAACTAGCAGAGTGAGTGGAATAATATAAAAGGATCTTTGAGACATGGGGACGAAAGAATAATCTGAGATTCAGACTTATACCATAGGATAAAAACAACCAAAGCAGCAATGTACAACGGGAAGGTGACTTCCAGGAAGCAGTAGTGGAAACGGAAAAGATTTAGGGGTAACACTTCACAGCAGATTAGACATAAGTTTGCAACATAATGTGAGGTAGTAGTAAAAAAGGTTGATACAATTTTGTTCCCATACAGAAAGACATCAAATCATGGGCAGGGCGTGGTAACCTGTCCCTGTATATAGAACTGTTAAGGAGAGACTTGGAATGCTACATGCAAGACTGGTCATTTCACTACCAGGAAGATAATGTCTAATTAGGGATGAATTCACCCTCAATACAGAGAGCTCCAATGCTACATCAGTGAGACCAACTTAATGTCCACATTGCAGGTCTGATCCTGTGAGGGATCGAGATCCAGATTTTCCCATGGTATTTAGGCACCTAACGATGCAGATAGGTGCCTAGTGGGATTTTTAAAAGTATCCAAGCCGAACTCCTAGGCACCTACTGGCTTACCAGCTTTTGAAAATCCCAATAGACATCTATCTGCATCTTTAGCCACCTCAATACCTTTTAAAATCTGGATCTTAGGCTTCAGAGTCTAATTGACAGTGATTGCGATTTTGCGCTTAAGTGCCTAAGTCATTTGTAAAAATGGGATTTAGGCATCTATGTATGTAGGTATGTAGCTAGGCATTTGCTGTTTTGTTTTCTGTGCAGAGTATCTTTAAATGTCTAGATTTTCAAGAGAAGCTGAAATTTTGTGAGGCAGATTCAAAATAGCATGTAGTGGAGCGAACACATGCTGTGCTGTCTCATTGAGACTTAACTTTTGTTCTTTCTTGTTAGCCTTTTTCCTTAATCTAAACTAAGAGCCATTCAGGCTAAAATTTTGTGCTTCTCCTTTGTGTACTTAAAAACTTATGGGGACTTTATGAGGTATCAGCAAGGGGGAGAAAGATGGTTTTATGGTAAAGGCACCACTGGTGCACTCAGGATGCTTGTATTCAATTCCTGGCTCTCACACAATCACACAGTTTGACCTTGGGTAATTTCCATAGGGTTAACTTCCTGACCCTACTGAAGTCAATGGGAGTTTTGCCATTGTCTTTAACAGGGCAAGGATTTCACCCATTATCTCTGGGGAGGGGGAGAGAGGGATTTCAGATAGTAGTTAAGTGACCAACTCCCATTTAAATTCCAATGTGCCTTTGAAAACCTCCATCTCTCCTCCTCAGCTCCCAATCTTTAAGAAAGGGATGAGACTCCACTGTCTTGGAGGAGTGTCATGTGGATAAATTCATGACGATTTGTGAGGCGTTCAGATGATGTACTGATGGCACCTGATCAATACCGAGTACAGAAGAGAGAAAGAATAGTGCAGTGTTTCTCAAACTGGGGTCACCACTTGTGTAGGGAAAGTCCCTGGTGGGCCGGGCCGGTTTGTTTACCTGCCCCGTCCACAGGTCCGGCCGGTCGCGGCTCCCACGGGCCACGGTTCGCCGCTGCAGACCAATGGGAGCTGCTGGAAGCGGCGGCCAGTATGTCCCTCGGCCCGCGCTGCTTCTAGCAGCCCCCATTGGCCCAGAGCAGCGAACCGCAGCCAGTGGGAGCCGCAATCGGCCGGACCTGCGGATGGGGCAGGTAAACAAACCGGCCCGGCCCACCAGGGGCTTTCCCTACACAAGCGGCAGCCCGAGTTTGAGAAATACTGGAATAGTGAGACCGTGAGGCAGAGGGAGACAGAGAGCCTGTTCCAAGTGTGAGGAAATGCAGAGGAGAAGACTCTCACACCAGTAGTGGTGCACGAAGAAGAAGCAGTTGAAAAATGAGTGGAGGGTGTAAAGTAGAAAGCAGAAGAAGAGAGGGGTGTGGGTATCATTTAATACAAGAAGTAACTATCCTCCAAATGTCAAGTATTTACTTGCTGTCTCTATTGAATAAAACATTCAGCGGTTGATGTCATTTCTGAACTCATCTTTTTGTTCAGTGCTGACTCTTATTTTTAAGTAAATTCTTAATGAAATTAGAAATGCTCTATTCCTCTTCACTTCCGCGGTAATGAACTTTAAAATAATCCGGAGAAATGCTTGTTCGGCATGTCCCCCTTTTTATTATGGAGAAAGCAAAATCTATGCTGTCCAGGACACTTCTGGTTCAACTATCAACCAGGAATCCAAGCAAAACAGAACCTTGCTCACACATGAGAATTAAACTGCTTAGACAGGGTTTGTAGAAGGGAGGTGATGCTTGTGTGATTGAAAGGTAACTGCGCCAGAGTGGTGCTATGTGCTAGCAGACTACCATACCTAATATCAACAGGAGTATTTTTTTTAAAGATCTCTTTACAGAGGGGCTTTTATGTTTAGACAAAATAAATCTATACTAAAATATTTTTAAACTTGCTGCTTTGTTACTGTTCTTTATATCTGTGTCCAGAGGGAGATGCAGCAACTGTGGTTTATGGAACATGGCATAGATATGATTAAGTTAGTCTAATTTCCACAACAACATCAAGAAAAGTTATCAAGTTGTACTAAGGCCTTCCATTAGGCTACTGAGGGTTTTCTAAAGCATTTTTTAAAGGTAACAATTGCTATTTTTAATAATACTTAGTGCTTCTCTACTAAAGCCCCTTTTGGCCAAAGATCTCAAAGTGCCTTACAAAGATGGATATTGTATCATTATCCCCATTTTGAAGATGAGGAAACACAGAGGGGCACAGAGAGTTTGAGAACGTTGCCCGTGGTCACACAGCAAGTCACAGGCAGAGGATGAGGCTAACGCATGGTTCTGCTAGCTCTGCTTCCATGGGAGCTGTTAAAACAATGCCAAGCACTTTGGAAAATCCACACCCAGAGATGAAATAGAATTCAGGTGTCCCCACTCCGAGTCAGCCTCAAGCTACCAAGGGTAGGATCTCTGCTTGTTACTGTCCTGCACCATCTCATTGTTGGACCACTAGTAGTTTTCATTCATAGAGCTGTGCACCTTCCAACAGAGGGTCACAAACAATAAGCCTCACACAACACGCTAAAGAGTAACTGTTATTATTCCCCATCGTACAGATTGGTAAACTGAGGCACATAGCATTTACAAACCAAATTAACAGTTGCAAGGCTGTGCAAAGATAAGGATGAATGGGTGTTGGTAGAGTCCTGGCTTGGGACAGTTTTACATTTCAACAACGTAACAATTTGCATGATTTAATTAATTACACTTTGAACGTGAACCTGAAGTCATGGATGGGCATGTTATAAACAAATATAAGCCACTAGACAGCTCTCAGATACTAATGGCTTTGACTATTACCTAACTGGACCCAACTGTGACCTAGATGTGAAAGGTTTCATGGCCAGTTACTAGCCCTTGAGCTAACCAGTCTTCTAATAATGTATCTCTATTTATATCTATACCAGGATCAAGAATCTGGATTCTACCCTTAGGATTCTACCCTTAGGTCCTCCACATTATTTGATGTGCAAACGGACAGTGCAGTTAGATATATGCACAATTACCGAATTTGCATATGCAAAAACAGGTTTTAAATAACAATCTTGAATAATTGATCCCTTATGGGCCAGTCCTATAAAATGTAATAGATAATAATACATATTCTATAGTGTTTCTTAACTATCTTACACAATTCTGTTGCAGGGTTCAAAATGTCTATGGACAGGTTTTCACTCTCTATTGAATTCTATTAATGTTAGAGCAATTTATGTGACATCCTATTTAATCTCGCTGAAAAAATGTTGATTTCATCCCTATTAAATTCTATAGGACTTTTCCATAAGGGCAGGCTTTTATAATACTTTGCATTTATGTAGCCACTTTCATTTGAAAATTTTCAAATGTTTTAAAAGACTTAGACCCTGGTCCTGCAAACACTTTCTGACATGAGTAAATTTTATATACATGAGTATTCAATTCAGGTGTGTAAAATGACTTTCAGTACTTAAGGAATTAAAGGGACAATTTAACTATCACTTTTCTGTCTTAACACGTTTTACCTATGTTGCAAGTAACAGCTAAAATTAGTATCACTGAGATCAGATTTTATTTCCTTTATCTTTTTGCGCATTTAATAGCACTTTGTGTATAGTCAGCATCACTATTTCTCTTAGTCAGTTTCTCCAGTTGTTGTTGTTTTTTCTTTCCTGGAGTAAAAAAAAGGGGGGGAGGAATAGCTCAGTGGTTTGAGCGTTGGCCTGCTAAACCTAGGGTTGTGAGTTCAATCCTTGAGGGAGCCACTTAGGGATCTGGGCAAAATCAGTACTCAGTCCTGCTAGTGAAGGCAGGGGGCTGGACTCAATGACCTTTCAGGGTCCCTTCCAGTTCTATTAAAAAAAACATTAAGAATTAAAAAAAAAGCAAATGTGAATGTAAACCCTCAAAAACTACAGGTCACTTTGTGGCCAAAATAACTTCTGAAACTATGTGAAGGTTTTTGTTTTTGTTGGGTTTTTTTGTACTGGACTTCAAGTTGACAGTGTTACTTGAAGCCACATGATGCCTTTATTTTCACAATTATATAGAAAGGATAAATGCAGAACAGAAAGTGTAAGGGCCTGATTTTCTAGGGCACTGAACAGCAGCTCCCATTGATCTCAGCTGCCATTTGGGATGCTCATTGTCTCCAAAAATTACACCCTAAATGACTTGCTTAGGTAAAACCACAAGCCAGATACACAGACGAGGATCTCCTGACACCCAATATTGGGCTGTAAGCAAAGATGTGAAAAATGGAAATGTGAACATTTTCAGTTAGAGATGGTTGGGAATTTGCCAAGAAAGGGCTGGATTCACAGAATCAGGCCCCAATGGGATTCCCAAACCCCCTGCACAGCTGCCTCAAAATCCTGTAGGTGCCTAAGCTCGCTTGGCGTCTACATTTTTGCAGGAAAAGTTCTCTAGGTGCCCATGTTTCTGCCTCTGAGCACATGCACTGCCTCTCCATGCCAGGCAGCCAGACACCTAAGCCTCAGATCTATGTATGAGCCAGGGAAAGAAAGGTGTTTGGCCACGTAACTCTCCCGAGGGACCCAACCAGATCAGGCCCGTGTAGGTGAACTTACACAAAGGATGAGTTCCCACATAACGTTTGGCCTCGTGGTTAGGGTACCCATTTGGGATGGGGAAGACCCTAGGCTTAACTCTCCCCTCTACCTGAGGCGGGAGAAGAAATTTGAACTAGGATTTTGCACTTTTCAAAATTCCAAATCCTGCAACTTGGCAGGGGGTTAGAATATTAGATGGGGAGGAATAGCTCAGTGGTTTGAGCATTAGCCTGCTAAACCCAGGATTGTAAATTCAATCTTTGAAGGGGCTAGTTGGGGATTGGTCCTGCTTTGAGGAGGGGGTTGGACTAGATGACCTCCTGAGGTCCCTTCCAACCCTAATAATCTATGATTCTATAACCCTTCTGGTTGCTTCTAATCCTATGGTTTTATGATTCTCAAATGAGCACCCTAATCATTGGGCTATGTCTGCTGTTGGTGGGAGGGGGAGGGTCCCCCTTTTTTAAGCAATTCCAAGGTGGTGAAATAATTTAAAAAGTCATTGGAGCAGTGGGACTTTTGCCTGGGTCATCCATCTCACAGGTGAGCGTGCTACCACCAGGCTGCAGTCACTGGGCCACATAGAGCAAGGAGGAGAGTGAGTCTGTAGCTTGGTGGCTGGTGCACTGAACTGGCAAGTGACAGATCCAGTCACCCTGCTCCAATGGCTTCAATTTTAATTTTTTTTCTTTGTGAATCTAGCCCTATTTTAATGGAGAAAAGGGGATTCGTTTTGTAATTAAACCCAAAAATGTGGCAGGACATGGTCAGATTTGACAAACTTTTAAATCAATTCGTTTTTAATCAAAATTATTCAAATGTTTCATACTGGAATTTTTTAGAAATGTCAGTTTTCCTGTTTCAAAATTGAAGATGATTATAGTTGATTAAAAACAAGTATCAAGCATTTTGATTGACTCAAAGCAATTTTTTTGTTATGTAGTTTCAATTTGTGGGGGGAAAAAAGCACTCTGAGATTTAATTTATTGTCACTTGTTTTCACAGGACCTCTTTCATTGCATTTCATAGGTGACTGAAAGTCAATGGAATTTGTTCTCCAAAATCACATAGATGCTTTTGCAAATCCCACTCAACAATATTATCTTTTTTTTTTAATTAATGTCTAAACCAACACCTACTTGAGTCAAAGAGGAGACTCCCATTTAATGTAATAGTTATTGGATTAGTACCTTAATGCAGAACCAAAATCAAGTGTTTAGTTCATGATCCAATCCCTATTGAACTCAGTAATAGTCTTTCCATTGACTTCAGTGGGTTTTTGATCAGGCCCTACAGCCCTGATCCAGCAAAGATCTTAAGCATGTGCTTACAATTAAGCACATTCTTAAATGCTTTGCCAGATTGTGGCCTAATACAGCACAGATAATAGACATGACAGCACTCCAGATTCCCTGTACAGCTCCTCTTTTCTTGAAAATTATTGTGTTGTGATTCAAGTGGAAAGCAGGAGCCAAATTTGTAAAGAGGCTCTGATTTGTATATGCTTGAAAATTACTTTCCCATCTCTTTCCTTGGGGAAAGGAGCATGGGCTAGTGATTTAAGCTTTGTTTCTTCAAACTTGCAAAAGTATAACATGAAATATTTTCTTAGGCAAAATGGAATTGCATTTGATTTATCTCCACGCCCCTGTATTATTGTTCCTTTGCAAGAATTACGGAAATATATTACATGGCACTGGGGGGAAAAAAGCCCCCAACAACTTTGCACAACTTGTTAGAGAAGTTAGCCAAAAGGAAGCTTTAAATTTCAGTTACAATAGAGCTGCTAATGCTGACAGATGACAAACTGGGGATTGTGAACAATGCTAGACTCTTCTAATGTTATAGATTTTAACATCATTATCAATGCATTCATTTCAGCTATATGCCATTTTAATTGCATGCAGCTTATTTCTATGTTTTATAGAGCTAGATCTGCAACAGGAAAATGAAAACAACAAAATGAAAATGAATGAATTATGCAAAGGAATCGTCTGAATCAGTTTTTCTACTTTATATGTGATTCATTTGTTCTGTGGTGCTTTTATACTGCTGGTTACTGCATGTCAACCACTTGTCTTGGTGGGTCTTCTGTTTACAACAGGAGTAACAATTTCAGGATTGCCAACCCCAGGCATTCAAAACTCATGAGTCAGGCCCCCAGAACTCTTAAAACGTACTTAAAATCATTAGATTTTTTTAAAATAAGTGTTGGGTTCTTTTTATTTGACTTCTAATCCTTCACTTTGCCCTTGGGTCATATTTTCTCTGCAATTGTAAGGGCTAGGAATTTATATTTTTTTATAAATGAAAGCAGAGATTGTCAGGTAATCACATGCTTCCAGGGACTGAGGCTTTAAGAAAAACACAACCTATTGTGAGACTCACAACTAAATCTCATGCTTCAGGGCTTCAGCTGGTCACATTACATGGGTCAGGAAGGAATTTTTCCCCCAATGCACAATTGGACAGATATATTCTGGGTCCCCCCTTCCCCAGCCATCTTCTTCTGAAGCATCAGGAATTGGCCCTGGCTGGAGATAGGACCAGGTAGGGTGGACCAAGATGCTCAGATGGTACACAGAATCCTCTGTCTTAGACACCTAGCTAAGGGTGTGTCTTGCTGACATGCTCAGGGTACAACTGGTTACTGCATTTCAGATTGGGAAGGCATTTAGATTGTTAGGGAATTTGGATGTTTTTTCCCAGTCTTTCTCTGCAACGTAGGGCTTGGCTCACCTGCTGGGATCATCTGAGCATGTTTTACCTAATCCATTCCCTGCTATTGCAAGGCACTTGGGCTTTGGTGGCACTTTGGTCTCTCCTGTTCTCTGCCTATGGCACACAACAGTTTAGTCCCCTGAGGACAGAAATGCTTTAGTCTAGCCCAAGTTATTGGACTCAACACCGGGGTAACCGGGTGAAATTTAAAGGCTTGTGATATACAGGAGTTTCAGAGCAAATGATCTAATGGCCCCTTCTGGCCTTAAATTAGAGTTGGCAACACTGCATTCTGGATGCATTTGTCCACATGTTTGGGACCTTTGGATTTTGTTCCTGGTTTGGCTGATGTTTTATGCCCTGATCCTGCATATGCAAAGCTCTTAACCTTATGCTCTGGGAATGATCACATTGAAGTTACTCCGTTGACTTCAGTGCAGTACAGAGAAGAATCAGACCCTTTCCATAGAAACGGACTCCTCACTCTCCTGAAGAGAATTCATATCTGCATGCACTAGGAAACAAATCCTCTGGCTCAGATAAGGATCACAGAAAGCCATTGATTTAACAAAACCAATGGAAATCACAGGAGTTGGAGGTTAAGGGCAAGAGTTTGGAACTGATATCCATTGGTTATTGTAGAGCAGGGCTCCAAGAGATGTCCAACCACCCAAAAAAGTGTAATTTTCAGGCTGGAATAGATATGAGCTGGGGTATACTATTCTATATATTTTCTTATACCAGGCTCATCATGGTAGGATCTGAACATTTAATCATGTGACTAATATCTGTCACGTTTTCTTTGTTCTCATCCTCTTCCCACAGGGAAAATGGTGTATGCTTTGTTTTTCTAGGGTTTTTGCTATGCACATGCTGCTCTGTGTTTATATTAGAAAAAGATATGGTCTAAAAAAGTGCACCTTGGACTTGGAGTGGAGGGTGATGAGGTTTGGGATGGACCTTAGTCATTGGAGAAGTCGTTCCAGTCTTGGGCTCCTCCCCGCCCACCTGCCCACCCCCAAGAAAGCTCTCTGCACAGAGGAGCTTTACCCTTATCGAGTTCCACTATGCCAGAGGAGAAGAGTTGTTGACCATGGTCTTCATCATGGAGCTTTAGGTGATCTTTTAGATATCCTGGGCCCAGGCCATTGAATGCCTTGTAGTTAGTGACTGAGACTTTGAATTTGATTCAGTGTTCATATGACTAAGGAGCTACAGCTGTATGAATCTGCTAGCCTAATCCCCCAGTGTATAGATGGGGAAATTCTGGAGCTTGGGGGAATGAATTCTATTTCCTTCCCACCCCGAACCCCAAGACTGCTCTGCACATAGCCAATTAAACTGGGCAAGGCTGCTGGCCCTGCAGAAGTTCCCTTGTCTCATCACGTGCACATCTCCTAGCCATGCTCCATCATTCTCTTCCTCCTCTTCCATAGGAGTATTTTGCAGATCAACTGTCTGCACATGCATTTTAAATGCAATTTTGTTGCCTCCTTGGTTGGACCTTGTAGGTGACATGCACTGAGACGCCTCTTTGATTGGAATTGTTCATCACGTCTCAGCCACCTTAACACCCAAGCAGTTTCATTGTGATCAGTGTTATTACAAAGTTCGCTAAAGGAATTAATAATAATTAATGAATAATAATTATTGCCAAGTGCAGCCAGAAACACAGCTAGACCACCTGCTTTTCCCTTCACAATTCATTTCTTCCTTTTTCTTAATCATACAATGAAATAATTATCAACCACTTGTGACATCCAAATAACTCCCATAGCAACAGTCTTTCCTCCTGTCTGTGGTGCTTCTGTATGGGCTTAACCAGCAGCTAAAACAAGAGCCTGGACTAGATTTTGATCCCATTTATGCCAGGGTCAGTGTACGCTATCAAGGATGGAGTGTGGACCAGTAGATAAGACAGTGCCATGGAACTCAGAGTATATCTACATGGCAATTAAAAACCCACGGCTAGCCCATGGCAGTTGACTCGGGCTCAGGCTGGAGGGCTGTTTAATTGTGGTCTTGATGTTCGGACTCGGGCTGCAGCACAAGCTATGGGATCCTTCCACCTCACAGGGTCCTAGAACCTGGGCTGCAGCCCAAGGCAAACATCTACACCACACTTAAACAGCCATGCAGGGAGAACCCTATGAGCCCGAATCAGCTGGCATGGGGTAGCCATGGGTTTCTAATTGCAGTGTAGACATACCCTAAGATCTATGGCAGTGTCTTATCTACACACACTTACAGGACCTTGGTTCTGTTTCTGGCTCTGCTACTGCCTGTCCTTGAACAAGCCACTTCCGGTGTCTCTTTTCTCTCCCACATTTTGTTTAGACTGTAAGCTCACTAGGGCACAAAATGTCCCATTTTCTGTGTTTGTGCAGTCCTCAACACGATGGGGCTGTGATCTTGGGAGAAGTCTTCTGGGCTCTATAGTAATACAAAGGTTAATAGTTAATTTCAGTGGCTTTATTAGCATTATTCCAGATTTACACTGTTGGAATTGAGATCAGAATCTAGGCCCCTGTTTATATAATTATATTATACACACACATACTGTCAGCAACTGCATGGAAGAAAAATAGGAGGTTAGGAAATGTCTTGCTGATAAGAATTTCTTTTTAAATGTTAATTTTTTTCTCTCTTATTTTGTGTATATCTGGCTGTAAACTTCATCTTTTAAACTCTCCCCCCACCACCACCATTATCATCAGCATACCTAGAGCACATGCAGGCAGAACATCGGTTCAGTGTGACCTTTCTGAAATCATAACCAATTCTTTCTCTTTGTCATAGCGATAATAGAATGGATCAGATACTTCCTGAAGACATTATAATAGAGTTCAACTGTCTAAGCTGTACACTAATGAAAAATGGAAAATCTCTTTCTTCTCTACCCTGGTCCTCAGTAGAATAGAGGTGCTGCCTTGCGGAAAGTTTTCCATATGGTAGGTGGGCTCTGTAATATTTCTTGCTCTTTCTGGGCAGATTGCAGCATGGACATGCTTCCCCACCTCCCCTCTGCGCACCATTTCTGTAAAGATCTGAATGTATTAACTAATACACTTTTATCTACCCTCTTCCACTTTTTCCTCACTCCCCTTGCGATTGTAACCTTTGAAGTCAAATATGTTTCATGTTTCAAATAGACCAGACAGGGGAGGGATATGATAAATGTTTAACTCTTTGTTTTACATATATAGCTGGGTCCTCTACTGGTCTAAATCAGCATCACTCCACTTACTTCAAAAGCACTTCACTGAAATACACATTAGCTAAGTACCTGGCCTGTATTGTCTAAACAGATCTCAGACTTTATTTGGGTATTATTCTTTCCTTAAGAAAAGAAATTGTTTAAACATTCCTGGATGTGAATTTAGTGCAGTTGAAAAAGGAAGGGCTAAGCTCTGGAAACTGGAGTCCTGTATTTATCCACAGCACAGTTACTGCATGGATTAGTAGAGGTGGTTGCAATTTTTGGACTGAAAGCTGGTTTCCTTGTAATGGCTTGTTGAAATTGAAATTTTTCCACAGAAAAGCGATGATTTTTTTGTTTTGACCTGAGAACTGAAAATGAAACATTTTGTTTTGTGGTGACATTTCAAAAGGCCGCAAATATTGACATTTTGAAATGAAATGTTTCATTTTGATCAAAATATCTTCCACCTTGTATTTAGCAGGGACACTGAATATATTTCCCACACCTGAAGGATTCTGTGCAAACTCAAAGGCTTGTCTCTCTAACCAACCGAAGTTGGTCCAATAAAAGATATTACCTCACCCTCTTTGTATCTTTAATATCCTGGGACCTACATTGGTACAACACCACTGCATACAATTTTTTCACTGACATTTCAGAATTGAAATGATTCAGAACTTTTTATTCTGCAAAAAATTTTTTCTCACTCTTTCAACTGTTCATTCTGTTTGAGCACAGAAAGAAATGTCAAAATACCAGAATTTCCCGCAGGGCAGAAATACCATTTTCTGTATAGCTCTAGTGGGCAGTAACAGAGTAGAACTTTCCACAGTACTCCTTGCAACCGTGCAAAAACCTCACCAGGACAACCATCTGTAGGAGTGAGAGTAGTTCATTTTCAAATACCCGGTCTGCCCTTGGCCTCTCTGTTAAGACTGCCAACAAGATCACTAATTAACAGAGCTGGTCAAAAAGCAGATTCTATCCTGTGAAAAAGTTAATATTTGGAGAAGAAAAAAAGTCATTTTGGATTGGGACAAAGCCAAAGTTTTGTTTTTTGGTGAAATGAAATTCTGGGGGGAAAAAAAAAACAGTTTGGATCTATTAGTGTTTTATTTCAATAATTTCAAACGGTTTCATTTCAATTGGACGTTTTTCTCATTTCTTACATAGAATCAAAACTTTCCATTTCAAAATGTTGAAACACAATGTTGAAACACAATTTTGACATTTCCAAAATGATTTTTCCATTTTTTTTTTTCAAAACAAAATTTAGTCAGTCAATATAATTTTGAAAAAAAAATTCCTTTGTCAAAGCACACTTTTCTGACAGATGTTAGAGGGCTTATTCCTTCACCCTCTCACTTCCCTGGTCCTTTTCGCATGAACAGAGAGCAACAATACCCGAAGTCCGAAGGTGAAAACAATTCAATGTTTATTGGGGTGAACTTCCAGCAAGCATGATTCCAGTTTCCTTCCTCAGTGTCCCCCTTCCCAGCTCTAACACTACAGAGCCTGGTCTGTGTCCCTGTTCCCATCCCCTGTTCCCATTCCCCCCCTTAACGAAACATGATTCCAATTCCCCCACCCCCATTCCCCGTTCCCATTCCCCCCTTACTTCCTGATTGACTGCAGACTATATAGTAAAACTTGAGTTCTGCTTAGCTATACCTTAACCAATCATTTTACTGAAATTTAACTAACCAATCCCAACACATTGTAACATGATTATTTAACCAATTATATCCCACCACCTTAATTGGTTTACACCCAACAAAATTAATTATACAGCAGACAGAAACAATCACAGAACCAGACAGAGATTATACAGGCAAACAATAGGGAAATGGGGACTACGGTGATTGAACAACAAAGAAATGAGGATTTCACACCCCAGCTATTGATAAGTGAGTTCTTGCCAGACAGGATGCTATCAAACTAAGTTTCCTTTTACATCTTCTAGGCTCTTCCCTTTCTCTGGAGGTGATAGGCATTATCAGGACAGGATTGTATTCCTAATAGCCCAATAGCACCTTATTTCAATGTGACTAGTTTGGAATGTAAGGATGTGACCATACACTTCCCAGTTTATGGCTGGCCTCTGCTGCTTAGCCCAAAGGCCTTAGCCTAAGAACAGGGTCTCAGACTGTCACAGTAAGAGAAGGTCCTTACACTGGCAGACAGTGATTTTGATGCTTTCTTTTATACCTCTATAACTAGCTAAGTGACAAGAATACACCTAAATTCTTAAAGTATAGGCCTTTGCAGACAGGCCTGAATATCTGTATCCTAAAAACAGAAAACTGTTTCAACAGATTTTTATTTTTATTTCTTTGCCTCTAATTAGTGCCAGTTTTGGTGGTTATTTTTTTTTTTTTAAATGAGGACACTGTCTCCTGAAAGACATAGGTTTGTCTAGCCATCTTTATATACAGTAGTACTTATTATCATAGCTTGCACATATGTAGGAAGCAGTCTGGTAGTGTGAATTGGCCACTCGGGTAGGACTCAGGAGATCTGCGTTCCATTTTCAGCACTGCCAATGACCTCCTGTTGGATCTTGGGCAAGTCACTTCATCTCTGTTTCCCCTCCCACTCTTCCTTTATCTTGTTTATTTAGATTGCCAGCTCTCCTGGGCAGGGCCTGTCTCTTACTCTCTGTACATGCAGCACCTAGCACAAGGGGGTTCTGGTTTTGGTGGGGGCCTCTAGTTACTACTATAATAAACACTAATAACCTATATGCTGTTTATAATATATCTTTCTTGGGGAAATGCTTGCAACAGCCAATGTGTGCCTGTAACAGTGTGGCACTCACTTCTCATGAGCACCCTTTCTGGTCAGGTGTCTGCAGTCTTTAAACAGTTCTGGCCCTGATATCAGGCCGTATCCCCAGGGCTTCCTCCCTTTTTTTTGCCCCCTTCATCTGTTCTGGTCCCAGCTCTCCAGCTGGGCCTCTAAATAGTTCAGTTCCCCTTACAGGGGTTTATTGCTGTCCAATTGTAGGCCACTTCACTCAGTGACCTATAGTGGGGACCCAGGTCCACTCACTACCCTGGGTCCCAGCCCAATGACCCTAATAACAGCAGCCACACACCATTGGGTCTCTTTAACAAAACCACCTTCAGTTCCCTGGGCCATTTCCCCGCAGCTGATCCCTGCCTTCACTGAGTTGTCCATGGTGCTGCAGTCCTCTTTGGCCAGCCAAGAGCACCATCTGCATTGCTCTGGCTCCCAGAAGGAAATGACTGTCTTTGGCTTTGCAGCTTCTTTGTATATGGCCCTCCTGGGCCCTGATTGGCTAGCCCTTTGCAGCCTCCCCCTGACTGACAGCTTCCTGTGCAATTGCTGTAGGCCACTGGGAGGACTTAGCTTCAGCGTCCCTTTCCTTGGATGGGTTTGGCAGGACCCTGAGGCCTACAGCAGGGGGCCTCTGGGCCTAGTCCACCCCATCACAGTGCCTATATCAAATGGTTGGGCAGAAATCTAACAATTGTTTTGCAAAACAAAAAAAAGCATATAACAATGGTGTAAGAAGCCCCACCAAAGCCAACCTAGTGTGATGAAAATGTGCCACATGGAGAGGAATTATTAAAGGTGCAGGTCTAAGAGTAGCATTGGGAGGATCAGTTTGTGTCTCTCTGCTCCCATAAGGCACGGCACAAACCCATTTACTTGTTTGATTTCTTTTTCCCTTTCCTTTTCAGTAAATAATTTACACAGGATTGCATTAGCTCAATTTGCAAAAATTGAGCAAACAGTGCCATTTTCTGCAATTAAGCTAGTGAAAGACGAAAGAAAAGTCTGGCTGGGAGTGAGAGTGATTTTTTTCTTAACTGAAAAGACATTTTGTGGAAATGGAGCATGAGAAGCAAATGAAGAGCTGCTCAGATTCGGTCTGGCCAAAGTCAGGGAACAGACCACATTTCTGCTAACAGTGCTTAGGAAGGGAAGCTGGAGTTTTCTTGTTGCTGCTTGATTCATAATATCCACACATAGTCCAAAAGGGTGTTCCTACAACCCAAATAAAAAAAAAATCCCTGTGTTATATATTTCAAATCTGTACATGCTGTTTAAAAATAATGGTATTCTTATAGGACCAAATACTGGAGTCATACCTAAGTCAATGACAAAACTCCGATGGATTAGAATAGGTCTGGAATTTGCCCATCATTCTGCAGCACAAACTCCTGTAAAAATGCAACTTTCCTTTAACCCTTTGGAAAGCTAGAGGGACATACACATTCATGCATCTGACAACCAGGAAAATGCTAATTGTCAAAGAGCAATGAGGGCCTGTTTGGACTACTGAACTGGTGATCGAATGGGCTGAAGGAACATCCGAGCAATTTGTTGAGTCTGAAAGACTGAATAATAGGAGCTGATGTTGTTATGTGGGTTCAGGCAGCAAAGCCCCTGTGGGGTGTGGAACGCAGGAGCTAGACTTAAATTTGGGAGCAATCCAAGATGCTCTGAGTGGTGGTCAAAAAGTGAAGGAGTGACAAGGTACATATTTTATAAGATAAGATGCTTCTTTGTATACCTACTTTGCACCAAACTAAAGTTAGAGATGTAGACGTAGCTATGACTATTATATATTTAGTGTGATGCTAGAACATTGGCTAGATTCTTTTGTGCACCCAGAGTAATGGCCTTTGGTTACCTTTGCAACTCAGATATCTTTCAGTTGGCTTTAGATATTGAGTAGCTAACTAAGCCTAACCCTACCGTGGAGTAGCTCTGGCATTGGTGCTCTCTACTTTCTATTTTCTTTTTAACCTTCAAACTCTGTGTATTTTCTTCTATAGACAGAAAAAAGGTGACCAAGGATGAGACTATATTAGTTTTATTTATTCCTGCAGGTTTGTTTCTTTCCCCCTTAAAATGTAGAAAATCAAAACCATAGCAAGTGAGCTTTCATACTGTAAAAATAAAAAATAATAATCCAATTCATAGTTCTGCACATAGAAGAAAAAAAATAAACTCTCTCTCTGAGAAACGGAAATTTTCTTGCCCTGAGAAAAGGATGTTTCTTCAGTCTTCTTGGCCAAACTCCATCTTTTTCTGTGTCTATAAATGCAGCGGTCATAATCTCATAAGGGATAAATGATGAATAAGCATGGCACTATTTATAGCACATTGGGGTGGCTCAGATGAATCAAGAGAAAAATCTGTCACTGCTTGAACTCAAGACCCTCAGATCCACCAGTAGCCAATAAAGTGAGGGAAGGAAGGAGGGTCCAGTGGTTAGGACACTATTGTGGGATTCATACAACCTATGTTCAGTTTCCTTCTCTGCTACAGTCTTCCTGGTTTAACCTCAATGAGTTACCTTTTCTATTTGTTTCTTCTATTCCCCAGCTGTACAATGGGGATAACAGCAGATCTCTCCCTTACTGGGGTGTTGTAGGGAACATACATTAAAGGTTGTGAGCTGCTCAGCTACTAGGATACTGGGGGGTCTACATAAATACCCCAAATCAAAAAGATTATTCTTTGCAATTATTATCCACTTTAAATTACTCCAGCCTTTAATGCAAAATCAGAGTGTCAACCTTACATTGTAGGATGTCCTTCAAACCTTGCCAATTTTGTCTTAGCTCAATAGAGTAAACTTTAATATTTGCAGCATTCCCTATACTAACTATGAGGAATATTGAGTATAAAACCTGAAGTGTTATTTATGGGAATTGGGTCATCACAATTAGAGGTGGGATCACGAACAGGAGGAAAAGTTGCTTGCACAATTGCAGATGGGAGGGGAAGTGGCTCATGTGAGTTCAAATGGGAGGGGAAGTATCCATGAGACAGGCTTTTTCTTAAGATGTGATTCACACCGTGACAAGGTATGAAACACTGTACTATCTTCTACTGGTCAGACTAGGAGGAAGTAAAGCCCGTGCAATATTTTATGGCTTCTGTTATACAGGAGGTCACACTAGATTTGTGAAATTGGAGTAGCAAATACTATAGCTGTAGTTCAGAAGTACATTGAACCACCTTAATATTAATCATTTTCAAAGAACACAATTGTTTTCGTGGCAGTTCCCAGCCCTGGTGACTCTCCCCCTACCCCCGAGCTTGAGTTTGTGTGTATCTACGTAGTAGGGGGCCCCAACTGAGATGGGGGGCCCCCATTGTGCAAACACTTAGAAACAGACATGTCTTAGCCCAAACAGCTTCAAATACATACAAAGAGTGGAAGGGGAAACAAAAATATCTTGTTCAAGGTCACAGACCAGGTTAGTAGCAGAGCTGGGAATAGATGTGAACTGTTAAAATGTCTCCGAAACTGGAAACACAATAGATTCTGGATACAAATTTCCCCTCAAAGACTAATAAGTACCAAAGACAAAGGAGCTGTGATTTGTATGTTTGTCTTTCGGCTCTTTTGCAACAGAGACCTGTGAGTATTTTTGGCCCAAACTGTACCATACAGTTCTTCATGTCCTTGTAGCACAATACACAGACTAAATATTGATGGTGCCTTTGGGTTTTTATTGAGATTCAGTATAGACGCCACAGATCTGGAGTGACACTGATCACATTACGAACCCAGCTTTCAAACTTGAATGTGAAAGTTGTATTTTAAAAGAAACGTGACCTAGGGTGCTTGTCCAGCTTCAAGATTTCCATGGTCTTCATCGGGCTTTGGATAAGGCCCTTGCTCAGCTTCACTGAACGCAAACTTCCTTTCCACGCTGCCACTGTTGGAATTGAGACTCATTAGCTGATCTGCCAAATAAGTCATCGTCTTTTTTTTTTTTTTTTAAATGGGAGCCATTGCATTGTGTTCCTTTAATTATACCATGTCTCGCCACATTGCAGTGTAAAATGACACGGTGTAACACTTTGTGACATGTGATAACTATGATGAATTACATCCAGAACAAAGACCTGCTTTGAAAGGATATATCTGATCTGGGGGAAAGCAGGTATTTCAAGCACTCCATGGATATTTTGGATTAACGGATAATTCCCCCATCACATATCACAAATGTTTAATAATAAGATTATGAACATGCTGGCAGAGGATTTTTCCTGACTTTTATCCTAACATATCATTTTTTTATTTACTGTAGCAAATTAATAATGTCTGTGCTTACAGTAAAAAATATGAAAAGCTAGCTACTTTCAAAGAGATTAGCTTCCTATTTGATTTCTTGGAATAATCATATTAAGTGATGAAATTAACGTCAGAGAGGTATTCACCTTAGCAGCAGTGGTTCCATACTGTGTGTGTGTGTGTGTGTGTGATACACACACACCACACCAGTAAAAACAACAGTAATTTTATCAGCCATTGTGGAAATTTTAAGCATGAAATCTCTTAAAAAGCAGTTTTAAACTCAAGAAAAGTGACTTGTGTCATTATTAGATTTTTATGGTGACCTCCAGATCAAATGTGCTTGATTCATATCAAAATATGGTGTTTTTTCCCTCTGACTGCTAGCCCTACAAACTCACCCTGAGATATGATAAACTAAGCTGTGCTCTTTTGTCATTTGGACCATCACAAGGAATAAAGATCCCTACCTGCAGACAATGTTGTTGATGATGCATGAGACAGACCAGAATTCAGCTCTCTCTTCCAGAGTTGTACTGACTCTGCAAAGTGAAGTTTACAAGAAACTTGTGTCAATAACATTGGCAGATACAACTCAAAGGCTCACAGGGAGCTGAGCTGGAGAATAAGTTGTTGCCATTTTTACATACAGACTTATTTGACTACAATAGGCACTTTTAGATTTGATCTTAAAAGTCATCAAATAAACAGCGGATTTAAAATAAGCTATTTTGTAATAAAAAAGATGAAATATAAGAACTGCTGTCTCAATGTTTAAAATTTTATCTGTTCAAGGTAAAAGTAATCTGGCAAAGTTTTCCATTGAATAAGTGGGTGTTTGTGAGTTATGTGAAGCACAGACATCGTAATCTATTGAAAGGGGTTTGACCATTTGGCCAAGGATAAATATAGTATCTATGAAAGAGGGAATATGGACAACCGAGGGAATTGAGGACAGTCATCTTAATTTCAGAACCCAGAAAGATAGTGGAGCAAATAATCAAACAATCAATTTGTAAGTACCTAGAAGATAAGGTGTTAGGTAACAGTCAACATGGATTTGCCAAGAACAAATTATGTCAAACCAACCTAATATCCTTCTTTGACAGAGTAACAAGCCTTGTGGATAGGGAGAAAGCAGTAGATGTGATATATATTGACTTTAGTAAGGCTTGGGATGCTATCTCACATGACCTTCACATAAGCATATTAGGGAAATATAGCCTAGGGAAATCTACTATAAAGTGGGTGCACAACTTGTTGGAAAACTGTACTCAGAAGAGTTATCAATGGTCCACAGTCAAGCTGGAAGGACATATTGAGTTGTACCCTGAAGGGATCTGTCCTATGTCCAGGTCTATTAATTATCTTCATAAATATTTGGATAATGGCATAGAAAGGACACATAAAGATGCAGATGATAACAAGTGGGGGAGGGGCATTGCAAGAACTTTGGAGGAAACGGTTAGAATTCAAAATGATCTTGACAAATTAGAGAAATGATCTAAAATAAATAGAATTAAATTTGGTAAGAACAAATGAAAAGTACTACACTTAGGAAGGAATAATCAGTTGGACTAATACAAATAATGGGGTCTAAATTAGCTGTTACCACTCAAGAAAGAGATCTTGGAGTCATTGTGGATACTTCTCTGAAAACATCCACTCAATGTGCAGCAGCAGTCAAAAAAGCCAACAGAATGTTGGGAATCATTAGGAAACTATAATAACATAATAAGATAATAAGACAGAAAATCTCATATTTCCTTTATATAAATCCATGGTACACCCACATCTTGAATACTGCATGCAGATCTGGTTGCCCCATGTTAAAAAAAGATATATTGAAATTGGAAAAGGTACAAAAAAGGGCAACAAAAATGATGAGGAGTATGGAACAGCTTCCATGTGAGGAGCGATTAATGAGACTAGGACTTTTCAGCTTGGAAAAGAGACCACTAAGGGGGGCTATGATAGAGGTCTATAAACTCATGACGGGTGTGGAGAAAGTAAATAAGGATGTGTTATTTACTCCTTCTCATAATACAAGAACTAGGGGTCACCAAATGAAATGAATGGGCTGCAGGTTAAAAACAAATAAAGGACGTATTTCTTCACAGAATGCATAGCCAACCTGTAGAACTTTGCCAGAGGATGTTGTGTAGGCCAAGAATATAACAGGTTTTTAAAAAAACAACTACATACGTTCATGGAGAATAGGTCTGTCAATGGCTATTAGCAGGATGGGCAGGGAGGCAACAACCATGCTGAGTGTCCCTAGCCTCTGTTTGCCAGAAGCTGGGAATGGGCGACACGGAATGGATCACTTGATGATTACCTGTTCTGTTCATTCCCTCTGGGGCACCTGGCATTGGCCACTGTCGGAAAACAGGATATTTGGCTAGATGGACCATTGGTCTGACCCAGTATGGCCATTCTTAAGTTTTTATGTGCAAAATGAAAAAAGCCTGCCTAGGAAGGAGTACTGCAGAAAAGGCTCAGGGGGTTATAGTAGATAAAAAATTAAATATGAGCCAATAATGTAATACTATTGTAAAAAAGCAAACATCATTCTGGAATGTATTTGCAGGAGTATTGTAAGCAATACACAAGAAGAAATTTTTCCACTCTATTCAGTACTGATAATGCCTCAACTGGAGAACTGTGTCCAGTTCTGGGCACCACACTTGGGGAAAGATGTGGAAAAACTGGACAAAGTCCATAGGAGAACAACAAAAATGATTAAAGTTCTAGAAAACATCACCTACAAGGAAAGATTGAAAAAAAAATGGGGTTCTTTAGTCTGGAGAAAAGAAGACCGAGGGGGGATATGATAACTGCTTTCTCTTCTTAACAGACTTACATCAAGTATGTAAAATGTTATAAAGAGGAGGGTGATAGACTGTTCTCTTTTTCCACTGAGGATACGACAAGAAGTAATGGGCTTAAATTACAGCAAGGAAGGTTTAGGTTACACAATAGGAAAAACTTCCTAACTGTAAAGGTAGTTAGGCACTGGAATAAATCACCTAGAGAGATTGTGGAATCTCTGTAATTGAAGGTTTTTAAGAGAGGTTAAACAAACACCTGTCAGGGATGGTCTAGACTGGACTAGATGACCTGTCAAGGTCTCTTCCAGTCCCACATTTCAGTGAATTATTTGCTGTGTATGAAGTTGAAAGACATTTGGTGGTGTGGGTGTGGAGGGGGCGGGGAATCCAACTATTGCAGTCTATTTTGTATAGAGGGCCAACTTCCGTGCCTAGATACACTATTGTAAATCCAGAGTAACTCCTGTGATATCCATGGAGTCCCTCCAGATTTACAGTGTTGTAGCTGAGAGTGGAATATGATCCAGCATAAAGTATGAGTGATATTCTGGCTCCATTGACTTCAACAGGATTTCCCCCGTGGGTCTCATTCTGAGGGATGCTAGACTCCCAGTGCCTAATCCAACTCCCACTAAAGTCTTTTCATTGACTTCAATTGGCGATGGATCAGACCACTGTTGAATACTCACAGCTTTTTCATGCTACAGCAAATGAACCCCACAAGGACTAAGTGCTCTCAACTCCACTGAAATCTGTGGTATTTGAGGGTACTCAGCTACTCCAAGAAATGATCAGTATGTTTCATGACCAAACCACTACAGTATCAGCTGAACTTTGGGGTACAGAAAAGGAGCTCGAGCCCTCTCAGCACCAGAATGCTACAACCTTCATTCCTCTGAGCCATCCCTCTGGAGTCAATGGGAGTGTAAAGTAGTGTACTTACCATCAATTGTGCACCCATGTGTCAGTGTGTGATTCCGCATGGTATCCTTATCTCTGGCCATCTGCCTCCCACCAGATCTCCCCAGGCTCAGCCTTACAGCCAAGTTGTAGAAAGTTCAGTCACCTTCCAGGGTAACAAAAGCTCCAAGTTAAACATCCAAATAATAATTATTCCCCTCTCTCAGGTACCACTGAAGCATTCTTACTGGCTCTCCCTCAGGAGCTCCCTCCCAGCAGCCCAATCTACTCCTGCAGTTGGGCTTGCATGCCCTCTTCTCAAGGGCTGGTAGGCCAGAACCCAGAGTAGAAGGTGGACATGAGCTCCTCCAGGGACCTTGTATTAAGGAGCTAGGTCATCTTCTTCAGCTACTTCCTACCTCTAAGCCCCCATGTGTTGCTTCCCTGCAGACTGTGCTTAACCCAGCCTCCCTTTGGTTCTCAGGCCTCTGGCTTCTCCCTTCTCTTCTGAATTAATAATTATTTTTTCTGCCCCTCTTGGGCTCCACTGAAATTCTTTTAATGACCCTACCTCAGGAGCTCCTCCACAGGAGCCTGACACTGCTCTGCCAGCCGGTGAAAGGGAGTAATAGTGCCGATGGACCAAGCATATTTCAAAATGCTTTGCAGCTTTAGGGCATCCTCTTGTAATCCCATACTCACATGAGTAGTCCTTTATCCTATTACTACTTGCCTGAAAAAAGGTTATTTATGTGCAAGGATCAGGTCCTTATATGGCAATGCAGCGGGCTGTATGTATGGTATAAATGGCAGACAACAGTGATGGATTTATTCCATGTGCAATATCTTTTTACAAGTATTTGCTTGGAAAGAGAGTAGGAGAAGAAATAAAGAAGCACCGTAAAGGGTTGCAAATATATCTTGTCCTGTCAAAAGGGATAAAATAATTTTGCCACTAATATTATTAGTCTTAATATTACTAAGATCTTTCAAACTTGATGATCTTCTGAGTAATTTATCTCCCCCCCCCAGAAAATTACTAGCTGTTCCTTTTAATATTTCCTAATTAGAAGATGGGGAAATTGTTGGAATTGGGGGTGGAGCGGGAAATAGTATGCTGAGCCACTGTATTGTAGCTATGAAAAAAATTGCATACTCTAGAAGAGATAGGGCACTTGACCAGAAAGGATATTGCAAGATGCAAAAGAGAGATATGAAATACTGTTCCCGAGAAGTTCATTTCTTGCTCTTATTACATCAGTTCAGCAGAAAACATGGCATTCATGAAACTATGGCAGTGCCAGCAATTTATTGTTGTTTCTCTAAGACTCTTGAAAGATTTGCATGAGAGTTCAGCAGCAATATGCCTTAGGTTCTTGCTTTACCCGTAGTTCAGATCCAAGGTCCATGGTGATGCAATTCTTAAGGGACACCAATATGTTTTTTTCCCCTCTTTACTACAAAAGTAGTTCAATTGACAGAACTGGGGGTCAGGCAACCTGGGTTTTCTCTCTTCCTCTGCCACTGACTCCCTGTGAAGTCACTTCACCTCTCTGTATCTCTCTTTCCTTTCTCTCAAATGGTGATAATCACAGAGTGCTTTAGGGCCTAAGAGGAAAGGAACTCTGCACATATGTAAGGCTGCCACTACTAATTATCATTATAGTTTGTTTGTATTTAGGTTTGCCCACCACTAGCTTCACTATAAAAACAAAAGTACCATATGAGTTGTGGAGACTAGATTATTTCTTTAACTGTCAGTGAGGTGGCCGCCATCTTGGTCAATACATGAGGACTGAACAGACAGAACAAGGAGTAATGGTCTCAAGTTGCAGTGGGGGAGGTTTAGGTTGGATATTAGGAAAAACTTTTTCACTAGGAGGGTGGTGAAGCACTGGAATGGGTTACACCTAGGGAGGTGGTGGAATCTCCTTCCTTAGAGGTTTTTAAGGTCAGGCTTGACCAAGCCCTGGCTAGGATGATTTAGTTGGGGATTGGTCCTGCTTTGAGCAGGTGGTTGGACTAGACGACTTCCTGAGGTCCCTTCCAACCTTGATATTCTATGATTCTATGACTGAAGCGGGGACCTCAGAAGCTAAAAGCATGAACTATACCAAGCTCTTCAGCTGGTGCTGTAACAGACGCACATCTGCTATGGAGAACCACAGAAGGAGACCAGTGAGATATCCTCACAAGGGGGTTACGCCAGCATGTGGACCAGTCTGTGCACCTGCCCATGGGAATGGGTTCCCCCAACTATTCCCCTAGGTTTGCCACCTACATTACAACACAATGTCAGTCTCCACAAGGGTGCAAATTTCCCTCCTGCACATGTGGGTGTGGAGTGGTGAAGTGCTGGCCAGCAAAGTTGAGCCAGGGGCAGGTCTGGCACAGATAACTTCCCTGCAGATTGGGAGAAAACTAAGAACAAGATTGTAAGTCCTGAGTCGCAGTCTGGTTCCTGGCCATCTCACCAATGCACCACCCCTTACGTGGTGTCCATCACACAGCCACCATCTAGCCCTAGATGAATATTTCCAAGAAAAGAGGTGGGCACATCAATAAAGCAGCAGCTCTTGGAAAACTTTAGAAAGCTGGTGCTTTTGGCTTTGGACTGCAGAGTGAAACCAAGCATATAACAATAGAAGCTAGAATCAGTTCTTTAAAGAATTCTACCATGCAACTGGAGCTACTAAAGAATAGAAGGGAATGGGGGCGTTCTTATTGTTTGAAAAGAAAATCAATATTAATGAGAAGGAGCAAAGAGTTTGGCACTGTCATCGCTGTGATCACTACATCTCTGTTATCAACCCCATCCCTGCAATATACTATACATGCCTGCTGGCTGCAATGAGTCCCCGGAAGTGTCTGTTGCATCACAACAAACAGCACTGGAATGGGAGGAGACGCATCAACCGAGCCAATTAGATGGAGTGTATTAGATGAGCAACACTATTATCAGAGGAGTCTGAAAAAAGTTAATGTTGTTATCGGTATCCCACCTTCTTCCCCTCCCGCCCCCTGCAATATTTATAAGGAGGCAAAATAATAATATAATATAAATATAATTAATAATAAAACACCGAGTTGAAATTTGGCAAACGTAACAATTATGTTTTAAGATGCTTGTCACAACACATAACATACTTCTTTCCTTTTTGCATCAGAACATAATACTGGAGATTAGCTCCTAGGGAAATAATAGGGGCTGATCCTATGAGATAGGCAGATCTTCTTATCCCCACTTTACGGAATGGAAAGGAAATTGGAAAGGGTTCAGAAAAGCATTACAAGAACAAGTCAAGGTCTGGAGAACGTGTCTTATAGTGAAAGACTGTAAAACCTCACTCTAACTGGTTACCAAAGAGAAGGTTAAGAGGGAACTTGACCACAGTCCATAAGTAGTTAAATGGGGAGAAGATTGCTGATAGTAAGGGTACTTTCCTCTCACAGACAAAGGCATAATGAGATCCAATGACTGGAAGATCCCCCGTTCACTCTCGGCTAAGATAGCAGCTGTCACAGTTGGGATCCAGGAATTTAATTTGGCCTGTGACTGGTCAACCACAAAGTTCAAATCGGGATCCATATCTTAAGTTCTCTGGCCCTCACATCTGTGGTTTTGCTTTAGGCCCAGGTCTAATAATAAATAACAAAGATTGGGGTGTATCAGTATCTTACAGAGATCTTGCATCCAAATGTCCTTACATACATCAATGTATATTGCAGCCCAAAAGGTTACTACACCATGGGCACCAAAAAGAATGACCGTGAGAGATATGGAAAGAACACAAACACTGTTAGTTTTCACAGCAGACCAGCACCACGTTATTTAGCACAGGTTTTCTGTAATCGTGATTCAGTGGGGAAAATTGCAGTGTTCAATGGCCCTTAAACTCTCCCTTCCATCTTTGTGATGGGGTCTTCTTAACTGTTAGTATATAAGGTACAGAAGGCTGCAATATAATACATGTAGAGATCATGGCTGGCTTAGGACCTTCTTTAACAACCTTTTTGTTTCCGATGCTGCGAATAGGGAGGAGGGAAGTGACTACAACATGTCAGCCACTCACAACTTTCAGAAGAGGACTCTCGTTGAGACTCTTGTTAAGACCCCAGGATGGAGTCTTCCCTAATATTATTAATTTGTCAATTTCAGGTGTCCCCAAGTTTATTCTGTTCTCCTCCTGCTTCTCCCCCTCCAAATTCCCTCCCCCCAAGAAAGTTCTATTTGTTTTAAACCCCTGCATTTGAGAGTGGGAAAGTATTGCCTACGAAGGCAGCCCAGGCTGGAGTATATAGTTCCCCAAGTTTCTGGGTGGAGGCTCAAGCTGATGTTATTTGAGAATTTAGAGGGAAGCCCTATACAAGGGAACCAAGCCCTTGTTGCTGCTGGCAACGCCTCACAGAAGGGTTACTAAAGGACTGATGGAGTACAGGAAAGAGCTGCTGAGGCATGTTTTTGAGAGAACCAGAAAGCGCTGGCACAGAGTTATGAAGGGCCAAGGGGACTAGAGAAGAGGGGTGGCAGAACCTGGGGGGGGGGGCGAGGCCCACAGCCCCTGCAATGGAAACATTGTGGGGGCTCCTTCCCATATATACTCATGCATGTCTAGGGCCTGGAGATGACAGGGGGACTGACAGGGGCTGGAGCGATTACTGGGGGCCTTGGGATCAGGCTGGAGAGCAGTGAGTAGAACCCAGAGGGGTTGGAGCAGGCCCTGGAGTAGATAGTGACCCCGGCACCCTTCTTCCCAGCCGGGAGTGAGCTATGCCCCCTGGAATGTCGGTGCCTTCCCTCACTCCCTCTCCTGCCCCCCCCCCCATTCACAAGGAGCTTCCATCCCCCAGCTAGAGAACTAAGGCCAGACTGTTCCAGTCCATGCCTGGATTCACAAGGGAAAGGGAGGACAATGGTCTTCAGCAAAGACCAAGCCTAGAGGTGTCCTTGCACTGCAGTTAGTGTCCCCACTGGTACTAGCCTCTCCAAGAGAAGCAGGGAGGGGCCCAGACTGTGGCTCCAGCTCTTTCCCCACTAGCTAGCAAGCTGCAGACAGGTACAGAGTGATATGGACACTATATACTCCCTAGGCATTCCTCAGAGCTCCAGGAGGCTTTGTGCCTGAAGCAGGCACAGATGCCTCTCATAATCCCAGGTTGGCTAGTATGGCTGAGCAAAATCTCCTCCCAACATAGGCGCTGTGGCTATCTGCCATAACTAAACCACAGTAGTGCTTTCAATGAAAAACAAACAGCAATGTCTGGTTTTGCTGACTGTGACTACGTCTTCACTACAGGGGGGGGGTCGATTTAAGATACGCAAATTCAGCTACGCGAATAGCGTAGCTGAATTCGACGTATCGCAGCCGACTTACCCCGCTGTAGGGACGGTGGCAAAATCGACCTCTGCGGCTTCCCGTCGACGGCGCTTACTCCCACCTTCGCTGGTGGAGTAAGAGCGTCGATTCGGGGATCGATTGTCGCGTCCCGACGGGACGCAATAAATCGATCCCCGAGAGGTCGATTTCTACCCGCCGATTCAGGCGGGTAGTGTAGACCCAGCCTGTGTCTCCGCGGAGCAGCTCTGCTCCTTCCCGATAGCAAATGGATATGGATTCTTGTCCCCCTCCCCTTCCCTTTCCCCTCCCCCGCCCCACAAAGATCCCCAAGATACAACCAGGTTTTTCTGGTTGGGAGCAGAGGTAAAGGTTTGCACCTTGCTGCACTGCAGCTAGTATGCACAAAATGTTTCATTCCTGCAAAATGCATCCTTGGATGGAATTCAGCTTTTGCTGAAAAGAGTTAAGTGACATGCCACATAGAAAAAACACTAGACAACGTGGTGAATGCAGCTCTCAGTTTGAAAACACAGCACTCAGATGAATAGCTGGAGATTACAGATATGTATCCACTTGAGGGCATTGTTATGGCCTAGTTAAACTGAAATAAATTGCGCACTTTTAGACTTGCAAGTTTTCTAGTGGGAATACTTCACTATAGAAACATGTTCTAAATATTGGACTAAATGGTAGGGTAGGACCCTAGCGGAAAACATTCTTCAGCTTGGGAATGAAACATTGTTCTTTAAATATGAGTAGTTTTACAAATGAGAATTCAGCTATATGGAGCGCCATTTTTGCATTATTATGATTATTATTATTATAATAAACAAAAGCCTTCTGGAGAACACTCCGTTCTGATCTGCAAACTCAGCTGCATAAATAAGGGTCCAAAAAGAGGAATAGAAAACACATTTGTTATTAAAGTGAAACCGTTTAGGGTCTAAATTTAGATTTTATAAGCTAAAATGTACGTGTGTGTGTATATATATAACGTTGTCAATATTAGGATTTATACACACAGATATTAATTTGGACTAATCATGTTACTAGGAGAAGCACACCGTCCACCTGTCCTACATGAAGGAATTGTCTATTTTACTGACATTCAGCGATCTCCAAAGGGATCTGTTCTGCAGGACTGGAAATCCCTCTAGCACAGAACAAATTTTAAAGAGCCAGGGCTATTGATATTGACCTGCACAGCTGAACGTAAAGAAATGAAGGCGTGGACAAACATTAAGACTCTCACATGCCTCTGCGAGGTAGGGCAGTTTATCCCTCTTTTTACAGTGGGGTAGATGATGAATCAATGGAGAAGTGAAATGTTTCATAATGAATCAGTGACAAAATTAAGACTTGATATCTTAAATTTTGTACCCCAGTCTCCATTCACCAGCTACCAGACCATGCAATTTATTTCTTTACTCTAGGGGAAAAACAGCTGATAACAGGTTAATACCAGAGTATTGTACGACACCTGCAATTGCCTTTCTTTTTTGAGCTCCCACCAGACAGCCTGAAGCTCAGCTGATGTAATGCTTTTTGGCTACACTTTAACTCTCTTCTTTGTGCTGTGTGTATATGTGTGTGTGTATACGCACTCACTTTATTACTAAGGAGAAAGATAACCCATTTCCAATCCATCTATCCCAATCCCATAAGAAGCCGGGGCAATAACAATTATCTCTATCCTTACATTTTCTCCCTTCTCTGGATAGTTCTTGTACAGTAATGAATTGTAACAGCTCCTTCGCACAGACTTCTCTCCCATATAATTAATGTCCTAAGATATTCTATTTACCGGTGAAGCAGTTTGAATCAAGAAGTGATTACTTTTGGAGTCAACAGAGCTGCTAACCACATTACACAAACAAAGAAGACAGCAGTTTTGCTTTAAAAAAAAATGTAAAAACAGCCTCCCTGCATTTGGATTTTCTTACTTCTTGTACGTGTATATATAAAATGAATTAATTGCTGCTGAAAGGAACCAGATTGATAGCCCTGGAAGCCAAAGTCCTATCTTAGAACAGCTACAGTGTGAGCATTGGCAATGCAAACTTCTCAACACTTGATTATAGGGGCCATTTCTGTGAAAGAGTTGTTCATTCTCCAAAACCTGTTTTGCTCAATGGCTCCTGTGCTGAGATTCCTGAAAAAGGAGCTAACGAATGCAAACTATAGTGGATTTGTTCATTCCACTGAGAACTGGACACTCAACACTCATTTTACATAGTCCACCACACAGAAAATAATCTTTTAATTCTGTATGTATGCACAGCTAGTTTCAGACACAAATATTTTTTGTGTTTTAGATTTACTGAACTTTCTATCTACCTTACTTACTCAGAACTGTAGTATTTGACCACCTCATAATCTCTAATGTATTTTATCCTAACACTGTCAGGTAGGGAAGTGCTGTTAACCCCATTGCATAGATGGGGAACTGAAGCACAGGGTGGCTAAGTGACTTGCCCAAGTTCACACAGGAGCTTAAGGCAGGGAATGAAACCTGAGTCTCCCAATCCCTAGACAGGACACATCCTTCCTCTGTTTTGTACATTTTGGTTAACTTAAACTGTAGGTGTTTTGAGAAACAGCGTCGTAGGGTAGAACTTCAGGCAACCATTCACATGAGGAGATTGCTCTAGTGAACAAGCTTGCATTGTAGAGATGATGTCAAGGCTTCTTCAACCAATGGCTGCCTAGGGATCCCCTTAAAATTAGATTTCCTACTGCAAAGGAAGCTAAAGCAGAAAGTTAATACAAACAGAGGCTGTATTTTCTTTCCACATTGATCTCTGAAGGAGTTGTAGGGAAGAGCAGAACCTCATGCCAAAAAATTCATTGATGGATCCTCGTATCAAAAACTGATATCTTCACCAGACACCCACGGCAACTGCATAGAGGAGACCTCCTCACCGCATCCTGGCTTCTGGCACAGCATTCCTCTGCCCCCTTGAGCTCCATCCACTTTGCCAACTTCCGGTGTCACTGTTGGGGAACTTCATAGCGCACAGTCAACAGAGGCGCCCCTCTGCATGTTGGTCACTTTTTTCTAGCTTTCTCACAACTAAGAGGAAGCCTGTCAGTGGAGGCCTCTTTCAGAGAGTCAACTGGGAAGAATTCCCTGACATCTCGTGGCCTGTCCCGCATTATTTTTGACCAGCACTTTTTGTATAACTGAGGAAATAGCTATAGATCCAAAGGAAGAAAACATTTTTTTTCTAGAACTTAGATGCTGCCCAAGCCAAGGAAACACTCATGAGAGCACCGCAATCATCATCCACGTCATCACTACGGAGTAACCCAGGGGCCTCTACCGCTAAGTGTCTGAGTTTCTTCAGCTTATGCTAAATGTCTGACTGTCCCAGATGGCAGTTGTAGTAGACTCATATCCTTTCTGGATCAAGCACAGACAGCGATACATAATACATACTGACAAGTGGATAGCAAAAGCAGTTGATGATGTGATAGTTCTATTCTCCCCCCAAAAAATTTTGTGAGAATATTTGTAAAATTCCAAAGCCATCAAATCTCAGCCTTAGCCTGAATCTAGTCTTTATCAAAATGTGAACACTAATTGGGTCACATCTTCAGTTACAAAAAAAGAAAGAAAAAAATTACCTTTCTCTCATTATACCATGCCAATCACATTTATTAACATCAATGTTTTCTTATGCCAGACCCTGATTGTTTAGCCATTCACTTGCCTAACATCCCCAGTGCTATGGCTCCAACAAAATACGGACCTTCCTTGTTGAATTGTACTGAGTTTCACTTTTTAATATGCGAGAGAAGTTCAGGTGTGTAACTGAGTTTCAATTACATCGTGTTTAACATGTTTTCACTGATAAGATTGACTAACATGAGAGAAAAAAACTCTGATAATTTTGCAACAATGTCACGTATTTGTATTAGTTTTTTAGCATAATGTGCAAATGTGTATTTATTTAATAATTTGTAATTGCCATTATTTCAAATATGACTACATTCCCCAGACAAAGGCATTCTCAACTGCTTTTCAGGCGTATGTCTCTACAACAGCTGGAGGCTATCAGAAATTATGAATCGTACAAGTGGCTACAAAGCCGCATTTGATATGCAGTTATTGCCATGTATAGACCTTGCCTGAGCACTGCACTTACTATCTCTGATATTCATGAACCACGGGATAGAATGGTTCACTATCTATTCCAATTGCTTCTAAATAGTTTGGTACATCAAATGTAATCTTGGGTAAAAAAAAAATCCCTTTAAAAACATTTTTAACATTCAGCTTCTGTGCCTTATTGTTAATTTCAAAGTCTGTTTTTTGTTTTGTTTTGTTCTTAATAACATGGGGATTTAGATGCTCCTGGAAAATGGAAAGCAGCGATCTTTAGTGAGAATAGTGTAGAGGTGTCTTCCTGAAAGTTAGAAGGTATGAAAAAATAAGGAATGTGACTTCTGGAGCTCTTTGAAGTTAGACACAGGGCCAGGCATGATTTTGTGTTGGCAACTTACTTAATATAGATTTATTTTATCTTTTCAGCTGAGACAAAGTGGGAATTTTCTTCAATATTTTCATGAAGCCTATGTGCTTGCCTCAGTTTCCCTCTGTGCGTTGCATTGCCCTTCAGTGAGTGCAAAGGGGCTAAGGACAAGAGACACAGGAGTGCATATGTGCCCTCACTGTGTGGGTAGAATGAATAGCTCATTAAGAAATTAGTTGAAACTGACCTAGATCAACAAGAGGTCCAGGACAATGGAAAACCCCAGTGATTCAGCAATCCACGCTCAATTGTGGGAAGCTCCGGCACGTGAGGTTCTGAACTCAGTGTGGTCTGCCTGGAGCCAAAAGGACTGAGAGGTGACTAGCAGGGATAAAGTGTTGGCTTCTGATAGAAGTGGGCAGCTCTTACCTGGGACTGACTAAGGAATCAGGGAGAGACACAGAGTCTAAGATGAAATCCGTTACAGCCTGGCTGCTGGATTGTGCTATGGACTATGTTTTAACCTTCATTTTTCCAAGCTAACTGAAGGATTTCAATTGTTGTGTTCCAGCAAAATCCTACTCTGTTTTGAAAACGCTGCTTGGGGTCACCGTGAATACTTGCTGGAGTGCATTAGTCCCTGAAGAGTGTCCAGTCAGGCGGTGACAAAGGCATGAATAACTGAGGCCAGATCATCATCCATCAGGATGTGATGGCATTTCCTAGCCAACCAAAGGCGGTAGAAAACTCGAGTTGCATACACGTCTATGTGAAAGCTTAGCATCAGCAAGGAATCCAGAAGCACTCCTACACTACACACTGAATTGACCCGCTGAAATGTTGCACAGTTGCTCTGTACCAAGCTTTCATGCTGGGATGTAGGATTTCTTCTCCACTTCTCTGAGATGTCATGCACAAAGCCCATGTGTTCCGGCTTTGTGCAGGCTGGCAGTCATGTGTCGAGCAGGAGAAATTCTCACTGACTATCCGGTAGGTGTTCTACAATGGAGTCTCCTCCTGCACTGAATGGGAGCAGCACCAATCCCTCAGCACCTGCGTTGCATACGAGCTACAGGCACAGTGCATTTTGGCTGCTGCAGTTTTATATCCTAGATTAGGTTTCTTTTAGCAACTGGTGGCCAGGCCCTGAAGCAGATTCATCCAATTAGCAGTGTCCCCTGCCCAGTCACTTGATTCACTGGGTAGAAAGTTTAAATAGGTGCTTTACCAACAGCATAAACAGAGGCACAGACGGACACATACATAGAAAGCATTCTGCATGTTATTGCTGCCAAACTTTTGACCCAGATCCCTTTCATTTTGTAGGGATCTACCAGCTGTGCCAAATGGGAGGCTCCCTCTGGCTGAGCCTGTAGGAGCCGTGCTGAGATTGTCTCAGCTGGAAGCCACCCGCGGCATCTATTACAAACTGCAGCTGTGTTAATAATGTTTGGTGACTCCTTTGTTTCCAATTTGAAGCTGAAATGTGCAATCTGTACAGGATGCAGGCTTCTTTCTAAATCCCGGCAGATGAATGTTCTGTATCTTAATAAATTATTTGTGGAATGTAAAACCTCGTTGCCAATGAAGGCCCCTATTCGGATGTGAATGTATTGCAGATAATGCTGACACTTGCTGGGGGGCTCAGATAGTTTGTGTGCTGCTGCATGGTACTTACTGCTGCCATCCTCCAAATTGCACATTCAAAAACTGGCATGTCTTGTAATGGGTGTCCTAAAAGCACCATTAACACCTCTTGACATGGGGAAGAGAACTAGAGCATGTGACCTCTAAAGAGAATCTTCTTTAAACTGTATCTGCAGTAGATATAATATATAGATGCAAAATTTCCTCTAGTTTCTTAAATGCATGACTAAAAATGAATAATCCCCGGGGTTATATCTATCAGTAATGAAATTAAGCAAAGGAAAACATACAAGGAGTGGGCTAAATCCTAAAGGCCTGATCCAAAGTCCACTGGAGTTAATATCCGCCCTTCCATTGACTTCAATGGCTCTGGACCAGACTCTGAATTCCAGCCTCAGAATCTGTCCCAATATCAGGAAAAACGCCGCGTCTTAAGGGAAGTGGTGGGAGCCCCATCACATAAGTCATTACAGAACAGGACAAAGCACCAAAAAATTGTGTTCACTCTTGATACACTGACTGAAGAAGTCTGCTGCCCTTGAGACTTTGTTCACATTTCTGTTGGAGTTGACAGCGAGGAGCAAAATTTGGATTCAAAGTGGGACATCAAGCAGGGACACTCCCAACTTTGGAGTTGTTCATACTGTAGAAAGGAAGTTGGTTCAGAACAGAATAGTAAAGAGAGCAGCTGTGAAATTGGAATATGGATTGGGATATGAGTCGGGGTTTAGATTTTGAATCCCTTAAAAAAAACGTGATTCCATCTCCACAGTCTTTTAGATGCTTATTTAACCATCCAAACCACTTCGGTCTGCTAAACTCACAAGGCAAGTTTCCTAGTAGGTTTTTTTGTTTCTGATTTCAGATGGAAATAGGGTAAGTAGGGCTGGTCAAAAATTTTCCATCTAAACTGTTTTTGACAGAAAATTGGGGGTTCAACTAAACAAAATTTCTTCTGAAAAGTGTTTGCTTTCTGTGGAAAATAGATTTTTTTTTTTTTTGGTCAGAAAAATCAAAAGCCTGAAAATCCAAATACTGCAGCTAGAAATCAAAATATTTTGACCAAAAAATGAACTATTTTGATTCAGCTCTCCTGCCATGGTGCCTTGTGGGAGTTAGTTTGTTTTTCTCATGTGCCCGTATTGGCTGGGCTCCCCAGTGAGACCACGTCTCCCATGAGGCATCATGGCCAGGGTCTCCTGTGATTAAGAGCCTCATGTCACCATGAGTGGATACCAGGGTGCATCATGGGAGGAGCAGTCTGACTGGGGAGCTTGTTCTGTATACAGAGAGGACAATGAGAGCACGAGGCATCCAAACTATAATTCCCATGAGACACCATGGCAGCACTTTCAAATCAAAATATTTCAGTTCCATTTTTTTCTGTGGAAAATTTTGATGACAATTATTTTTTTTCTTGTTGTTTCCATTGAATTTTTTTTTGTGGAAAAATGTCTATTTTCTGACCAGCTCTAATGCGAAGCACAATCTTCCTCACAGTATTTGGGACATTCCAATTTTTGTCCTGCCTAGAATCTCAAAATGCAAATGCACTCAGTAAAAATGGGCAGGAAACAATAACATGCCTAATACAGCAAGCTTTTTAGACTACTGAAATGAGATGTTGATAGTACAGTTTTATATGCAAATTTCCTTATTGGCATCAGAAATATAACATTCGACCAGCCTCAGTAAACTATATTTAGGCTTCAAATCTTCCCACCTTCTGGTGTTTACAAGTGCAACTAGAAACATAGCTATAAATATTGAGCAGTATCTAAGTTTTCAAAGTAGGAAATAAAAGGCTCAAGGGGATTGTGACATGATTAAGGTGGGCCCCGTCCGGTGCGGGGTGAGTGCACCCGCCTTCCTCGGGGAATAGGGGCAGGCACATGAGCCTTATGTGCCTATTTCCCCCAACTGAAGTCCGCAGGTCTGGGCTTAACTGTGGGGTAGAGTGGCCCAATGGCCAGAGTCAATGCAAACACCCTGCTCATTCGGGGTAGTACGGCCTAACGGCCAGAGTCCATGAACCGCACTCCTACTGTCAGGGCAGTGTGGCCCAACGGCCAGAATCTATGCAAATACCCTGCTCGTTTGGGGTAGTAGAGCCTAGTGGATGGAGTCCATGAAACCCACCCCTACTGTCAGCGCAGTGTGGCCCAAAGGCCAGAGTTCATGGGGACCGCTGGCAGGAGGGCTGGCAGCCCAGGTAGGGGGGCCCGGGCCCAACCAACTCCACCGGGCCCCGATCCAGGGCCCTAGTAGCAGTGGAATGACCAGCTACCAGCCCAGTGGGGAGTCCCATCGAAACACGCCGAGCTTACCTCGGTGGGAGATACCACTCGAATACCACCCCGGGTCACTTCCTACCGCAATCTCGGGCGTTGTAGTCCAGAAGGCATTGGGATCTCTTAGTTCCCCAGCACCAGCTGCTCCCTGGGACTCCGTAGGCTGCTGGGGACCGAGGCTGTGGTCCACGTTTCCGCTCCCCTCTGGCACAGGCTGGAGGCTGTCCTCAGACGGAGCTCCTGGCACACGTCCTTCCCCGCCAGCATCTCCTCCTGACTGAGCTGGGCTGCTCTCTTTTATACTGATACAGCTGGAGCATGCCCAGTAGGGAGAAGGGGCCGTGGCTTCCTCAGCCCACAATGTGGCATTAACCCCTTTCTGTCCGGTGTGGGGTGAGTGCGCCCCGTCACAGGAATATTTAATTTTTCCTACCGTATAGGAAAGAAGATGGTTTGATCAATAAACTAGAGGTTACAGTGAAGAGCTAACAGTAAGATACCCTTAGGACATGCCCTGGTTCTACTCAATAGGACAACCCTAGGAAACATTCACTGGGTGAACCTTAGTGGGTTGAGGTTTGATTAATTGTTTAGGCTTAGTCTACACTAGGAATTTAGGTTGGTATAACTACATCTCTCTGGGGTATGAAAAATCCACACCCTTAAGAGATGCTGTTAAACTGACTTAACCTCTGATGTAGTCACTGCTCGGTTGATCGAAAAATTCTCCAGTCGACCTACCTACCACGTCTCGGAGAGGTGGAGTCTATGCCGATGGGAGAACCCCATGGCAACTGCAGTGTTTTAAGTGTAGACAAGCCCTTAGATTCTTAGTTCTTTGATGCAGGAATTGTCTCTTCCTCTGTGTGTGGCTATTGGCTAGTGCATTTTGGGTGCCACAAGAAAATAAGTGATAAACAATACTAATAACTAGAACTGGATGAATAAAAAACAGTTTTAGAAATTTTCTGGGAAAATGTGCAAAAATACTTGCAAAGAAATTCATCCCATTTTTCAAGCAGCCCTATTAATAACGCAAAACTCCAGATGCTTATCCGACTTATTCAAACCTCTTGGGTCTGTCTAACTGAGAGGAGAATCCTCTGAGGAGAGGATTAGTGGCTTGGGGGTGGATTATTACAATCTGAATATTACAGAGCCTCCAAAGTTTTGTTTGGCTATAAAAATGAGTAATGGCATGGGAGGCAGAGATTCCTATTTTATCTGACAGGACTCATTCATCCCTAATTTTGATCCACCTCCAATGCAATAAATATATAATAGAAATCTTTGTATAGATAGATAATGTTCTATCCTAGGGATAGATGAACACATGCATGCACACAAACATATATAATCAACCCTTGCAGTTCTACAGAGGTGGTTTGGTCAGATGACCAGAATGATGAAATACGTGGAGAAAATTCCATGTGAATAGAAATTATTTACTTTAGAAAACGGATGAATAAAGGGTATAAAGAGGTACATTCAGTCAAGTTGAAAGGCAGCAGATTGAAAATGGATGAAAAGAAATACACACAAAATGCACAGTTAGCTTGTGGAATTCATCAACACAAGACATCACCGAGTCCCAGAGTTCAAAAGCATTCAAAGAAGCCTTGGACATTTATTTATATGGATAATAAGAACATCCAGAGTTACAATAGCAAGAATTTAAAAAGAATCAAACAAGATATGTGCCAATTTCTAAAGGAGGAGACTAGGATGAGAATTTGTACATGGGAAGGTTGTTTCATAACTGCTTTCTGCAGAGCTTTAGGCACTTTTCTCTGAAGCACCTGGTATCTGACACGTTAGGACACAGGATACTGTGCTAGATAGACTATTGGTCTATTGTTGCTATTCTGACATGTAACATAATCCCATAACAATTCATGAGTTCCATATTCCACACACTTTCTTCAAAATAAATTGCACACCCTATGGGGAATAAACCGCATTCTCAGTGGAGCAGCAAGTATGGTGTTCAACGCTATTCCCCCAGTTACTGAAGGATACAGCCTTTCATTTTACATCCAGTTTCTTTATCTTTATTACTGTCTGTGCAGTTGCCTGTTTACCTCCTGCAGGTTGCCAAAAAATGTGTTGCGTTTTCTCTTTCTCTACTCCCCAGAAGAAATAAAATTAGGTCTAAAAGTAAAGTGTTTTATAGGCAAAATAAATTACAAGTGAGTCTGGTGGATAGTTGCTAGGTAAATTGATTTCTCTGTACAAAATGGCCTTTTTTTGATTTGCTGATAAAATTTTAATGTTATACATGTTAGAACTGTTAAACACATCATCAAGACATGGAGAAATTATTCCTGTAACAGTTTTTCCTTTTATCACTTTTTTTTTAGAGCAGTGTCTTGCATAATGTTGGAAATTTTGCAGCTCAGGTGCATAGAAAACAAAATGTTTAACCATTATAAAGGATACATTATGGCACAATACAAACTTTCATATCTGGCCCCTTGCATGCATGGATCCTAAATTCTTTTACAATCAGGAGGAAAGAAAAAATAAAAACTAAAATTAGTACTGTGGTTGGGGGGGGGGGGGGGGGGAACTGTCCTTAAAGTATCATTTTGAAATGGCTGAATAAAAAAGAAATTAACTCTTAAATTTGGATTTTAAACAGTCCCAACAGATGGAGTGTACTTGAGTACTGGGGATATGTGTGGACCTGAAGGCGCACACACACACAGGTGGAGGAGAGATTGAGACTGATGTGTCAGCATATGGAATGGAAAGCTTCCAAAAAAAGACCAGCTACAGTTTTGCTAAAAATAGGAAATAAAGAGACTGATTCCACATCAAAGGGACAGTCTTCAAGAATAAAGAATACCCATGCGAGTAAGGTTTTGTGGAATCGAGCAGTGACCTAGGGAATGAGCCTTCAAGAGAAGGACTGGCTTGTTTCTTATTTTTGTATTACAATAGTGCCTAGGAGTTCAAGCCAAGGTCAAGGACCCATTGTGCTAAGCACTGTACATGCGCATCGTATAAAAAATAGTCTGAGCCATGAAGAGTTTAGAATCAACATAAACAAAGCATGGAAGAAAATGAGTATCATCTCCATTTTACACAGGGGCAATTGGCTTGCACACGGTCATTTAGGAGGGCTGTGACAGAAACAGAGAGTGTATTAGAGCAGAAACAACTGATGGAATAGCACCATTGACAGGTGACCTGGTAGGGTCAGATGAAGACCCTGCTCCAAACCCTTTGAGATCAATAGGAGTCTTTCCAATGATTTCAGTCGAGCCTATCTGGAATCAAGGGGATTGAATGAGGAACGCAAGAAGGAGAGAGATGCATTTGGGGATAAAAGAGAGAATTATCTGATTAGATTGGGGGTGGAGGTGGGGTGACAAAGAGGCAGAAGTGGAGAAGAAAATGAGAGAAGGACCAGAAAGTCCTGGAAATTAAAAATGCAAAATTTCTGTTTTTATTAGGCCAACTTGTCTGTCCTCCAGTGACAATGCAGAGTAGGTCTGATGCCTATAGCTTATTCTCTAAAGCTTTATAGAGTCTTGTTTTAAATGTCTCAAGCAGTGGGGCTTTCACTACTTCCCTTGCTCAATTTCCTCCCATTATTCTTAATTTTACTCCCTTGGATCACTCTAAACAAATCCTTTCCCTCTTTGCTATTTATAGCATTCAAATATATTTGGCCATGTGTTATATCCCCCTCCCTCCATCCGTTGGTCCTTGTTTAGTTGGCTACACATATTTAGTTCTTTACATCTGATACCTTTTTTAAATCATGCCTGAATGTGATGGGAGGAGGTGGCAACACTCCAGAATGGTTTCTTTCAAAGAACAAGGTTAAAACTATATTTCTGACTGAGTATCCTATTTTATTAACAATGGTTAATTGATCATGGTGGAAAGGCTGTTATAGTCAAGTGGAGGAGGGTGTTACCTACCAGAGCATTTTCCAGCAAATTTACTTAATTGTTTCTGTTTACTGCACACACATTAATGCTCTATCATGCATTAAAAGCAATGGGCAAGATTAATAATAGCCTGCTCAACCCCAAAATATCAGAGGCATTTTCTGAATTTATGGCAAGTGACTCATTAAGTTTTAAAGGATGTATGCTATAATTTTCATCACATCTTTATCTTTCAAAAAAAGAAGATAAATTTCAACAAAACTCTAAAGTTTTACTCATTTATAGAAACAGAGAAGACACCAAGAAAGTTTGAGACCCAGCCTTGCAATCCCAGGGAAATAAAGATACAAAATTAAAGGGATCATATTTCAGATGTCCCCAAAATGTCTGGAAATGTGGCTTAGAACCAACTCTAATCCAAAAGGATTATCGTCCCTGCAGACCAGAACACTCTCAAAGATCCTGGACATTATTTCCTTGAATTAAAATTATTCCTGATGCATAAATGTGGTGATCACTTTAGCACTGTGCTGGTGAATAAGAATTACAGTCCACAGCTAAGCATGTCATCCCATTGTTGCACCATGCAGAACTGGCCAAAGACAGAAATAGAGGAAGCTTCTGCTTGGGATCCCACGTGGGCTGTGCAATGATTGGGCCAGGCTTGTTTCTCCCTCTGTCACTGAGACAGCAAAGGGAAGAAACTGATAACTCAGCTCCTACATCTCTCCTCCTAGCCACCTGTAGTGTTTCGGCGCTCTGATTTTGTTTGGGACCACTTTTGCTTGGGATTGTATGGCTGACCCTGCCATGGATCTCATTAGAATCCAAAAACCTGGATTTTGCTTTAAATTATACAAATATCAATCCAGGGTAACTCTGTTTATTTGAATGGGGGTTACTCTAGGTTTATCCTGATGTAATTTTAGATCAGACTCCAGTGCCATATGCATTTATCTCTCTTAATCAATTCCCTGCCATTCATAGAGTCATAGAACTCTTGGCCTGGAAGGGACCTCCAGTAGTCATCAAGCCCAGGCCCCCGTTCTGAGGCAGGACTAAGTAAACATAGACCATCCCTGACAGGTGTTTGTCCAGGCTGTTCTTAAAAATCTCTAGTGATAGGGATCCCACACTCTTCCTTAAGAAACCTATTCCACCGCTTAACTACCCTTATAGTTAGAAAGTTTTTTCCTAATAGCTAACTTAGTTCTAAATTTCAGGGATCTCAGGCATTGGTGGCACCTCAGTCCCGCCTGCTCTCTGCCTTTGGTGGACAATAGTTTAGTCTTCTGTCATCTGTAAACCTTTGGTCTCATTCTGGTTGTTGAGCTTGGTATGCAGGTTCTGGATGGTGTTGGTGGCCTGTGACATACAGGAGGTCACCTAGATGATCTGGTGGTCCCTTCTGGCCTTACATTCTGTGACTCTGTGAAATATGCTACAATACAGCGGCAGATGCTGATAGACTCAACTACTTGCTTCATCTTGCAAAGCTTTCGATATAAAAGCACAACTCAAAACCTGCTAATTCAGCTGTTTTCCCCCCATATCGGCACTATGTCTCTGTCCCTAATGCAACACCATGCAGTATATTTTTGCTCAGTGGAAGCAGCAAGTTTCTATTTATTACCTGTATAAGTCAGATAAGATCCTCATTCTGTACATATTTCTCCTTTATCTAGAGATTCCTTGTGCCTCACATTTTTTCTTTCATTTTAATGACTTTATTTTCTGCTTTGTTTTCTTTCTTAATATCTCTCTTAGTTCCAGGATCTTTGGGAGATCTTTACTCCTTTGAAACCCAGTTGGTTAGCTTTAAGATGTGTACTTAGAGAGACATTCTCTTGAATTATTTCTGTTGGGGTCTCTTGATTATATTTTGTGCTTTAAATAATGCTAATAATAGAAATAGCAAGAATAGTAACAGAATAATAATCTCTCTCGGGGCTCTGTTCAGCTCCATAAAAATATCCCCAGTGATTTGAATGGGAGTTGTATCAGGGTCTTAGGAACCTAAAAGATTAAATGTCTTTTGAATTCATGCCAAATGTTCAAATCCAGATCCCAGTCTTGCAAATGGTTACTACTGGGTATGGTTTATAAAGAGATTAGACCACTCATAAGAGTAGTAAGTGTCTGTAAAATGGATCTTGGAGCCTTTGAAATTGCCTGTGGAAATTTAGGTCCAGACTATCAAAGGAGTTCTATCTCTTTGGGCACATGAACATTGTGCTTCCAGACTATGCACCTGTGCTTCTAAATGTCCAGTCTTTCTATGCAAGTTATGCCCTTTGAACAAAACAGCTACATGCACAAATAGGGCTGGTTGAAGCCAGTTTCCAAATTCGCTCAAATTTTGAGTTATAGCCATAATTCCGAGCATCCTTATCCCCAACCCACCTTTCAGGCTCAGCTGAAATGTGGGTAGCTGGTTTAGTGTAATAGTAACTTTAATATACCGGTACTCTCTCGAGTAAATTCAGGGGTGATGTAAATATTGATACTAGTTACACATTGCTAAATCTTTGTAAGTGGGTACAAGGCATGCTTGAAGGGGTGAGATTGTGACTTAAAAAAGAAAACGGACAGGAGGATTTAAGGTGTTAGGTAAGCAGATCCACCCTACTTTATCTTAAAACTTCTTACACCATGCTGTTGGTTCCTTTTTATGCAACTCCATTTGTCCGCCCACTCAGCATGTAACTAGCACCAATTTACATCCGCGTCTCTCTCTCTTTCCTCAGATTAGGCTACAAACTAGGTCTTCAGAGTTTACACCAAAATTCCATCTATCTGAATATTTTTAAATAGCTGGGCATGGTCATACTTGCCTTGCCTGGGGATATCCTGATCTGTTCACTTCACACTCCAAACCTCCCTTTTCCATATAGCCCTCCCCACTTCCCCCCCTACCTTTCACCTCTCCCACACACACCTACTGACACCTCCTCAGGGTTTGTCAATCCCTGAATAGAATACACGCTGCTAGGGTTGCAATGACTGAAGTGGTTTTTAACACCAGATCCTTAGGAATAGCTGCCAGAATCACCCTTTACTTCAGAGAAAGTGAGGAGCAGTTGAAAACCAGGGCTTTATAATGTCAGCGATTTGCTACCTAAACTATAGCATTTGCTAATATAAATGCTAAACTATATTTTAACCAATGAACTGAGTTTATTTTAATGGGATAGATTTGTGACCAAGAGGTACCCAAACTAAGTTGCATGGACCGCCTGTGATCAGGACAATTCTTAGTGGTGATTTCTTTATAACTCTACTGGTCTAAATTTTCAAATGTGAGTAGTGATTTTAAGCGTGTAGTATTGCCAACCTCAAACACTGAAAAGTGATGGGTCAGACCCCCACTCCCCCAACAAATCATAAGACTGGCTAAGAAATCATGGGGTTTAAAAAATTGTATGTGTGTGTGTGTTTTACCTTCTGGGTTCTTGGGTGCACCTGGGTCATACCTTCAGGCTGTTCTTCACAAACATGTGAGCTAGACATTTCCGTTTTTTAACAAAAGTCGTGATCATCCTGTAATCACTCATTTCCAGGAGATGAGGCTTTTAACAAAACACCAAATAGTGTAAGAACTGCAATACAATCAGAAGAGTTGGCAACACTGAGAATACCAGTTGTGTAGGCGTGTCGAGGAGGGGCAAACTGAGACACGTTAAAAGGGCCAGATTTTCGGAGGGTGGGTACCTAACATGTCTGAAAATCAGTCAACTTTATGGTGTTTCAAGTGTGGCACCCAGACACTGATACACACAAAATCACGAGTCGGTTTTGAACAGTTAGGCCATCGTGGTTATTGCTCACTACTCATGGATATGAGATCCCCGATCTGAAATTGATGTAATGCATTCAAAGTACTTATGAGAATGGGGTGATGCTGATTCTGGCTTGCATATCGAAAGTTTTCTGGCCATGTTAATTTACCATTCCCTGTATCAGATTTATTTTGACCTTTGATACTCTGGCTCAAAATAATAATGAGGGTGTCCTTCCAACCCAACCCATATTTAAAAATAAAATACCAAGGTTTATGCTCATTTGTTTATTCATTTTCTAAAGCTTAAGGCCACTTTGCTGGTGAGGCCCAGAGCAGAAGGATCCAAGGGATATTGATTTTTCTTCTTCATGACTATTTAATTGGTTAAAGTGTGCACCTCTAGCATGAGCCAGAGAGTTGATGCTGGTTACATTTTAATAAATGTACTCCTCTGCCGATCAATACTTCCCTGGAAAAAAAATAGTGCTGCTGTATCATATGTTAATGGGAAGAAAATCTTTTTACTCTAGTCAGACAGCATGACAAACAAGAATATGAAAAGTGTTAATGAAATGACTGGCTGTCTATAAAATGAAAGACTCGCAAGACAGTCTCCTTTCTCCCTTTAATTTGATGAAACAACCTAGAAAGTTACACTGCAGCTTGTTGAGCAGGAGGTAATGTTAACAAGGAGAAATCAAAGGCTCTAATGATGACCAAGCAAAAATATGTATGCCTCTGAGCCAGAGTGTGGGACACATTGTACGGGTGTGGACATAAGATTATACCACGGTAACCCCCATTTAGACAGCAGGGGCCAGATTCTGACACCCTTCTCAAAATTACACTTTGCATCGTACCTTACATCATAAGTAGTCCTAATTAAGTCAGTGGACTACTTGATGTCTAAGGTACTACTGAATATGTATCATAGTCTGGCCCTAAGCTAACTGGAGCAATGACTACATCGTTCATTGAATAGATTCAAAGATTTTTAGCCCAGAGGGATCATTAGATCATCTAGTCTGACTTCTGGTATAACACAGGCCAAGAGAATTTCACCCAGTAACTTCTGTATTGAGCCCAATATCTTGTGTTTGACTGTTCTAAAGTATGCACAATTTTGGAACTTTATAAATAATAATAATAATAATAAAAATAATGCTTATGGGCAGATATTCAAATGCACAGTTATACACATGTGCAACACACAATGTGTGAGTGCAAGTCAAGATTGGCTTGCATCACACTGTGCAATGGAAAGTCCAGCCTACAGAGTCACAATGGGGGCTTTCAAGACCTGCCATTACATCTTGCAACAGTGCATTTATCTGTTTTGCCTCTGGGAACAAATGTTGTTCGAAGGGAGAGTTACCCTTCATACAGGTCTGTAAGTTGAGCTGAGTGAATAACTGATTTTTTGGTTTGGTGGCCAAACCAAAAAAAAAAAAAAAAAGGCTTGAATTAAAATGGATTGTTATGTTTTTGAATGTGTTTTTTACTCTTTAATTTTGTTTAAACAAACCTAACTACATTTTGAAATGAAAAGTCAAAACGTTTGTTTTGAAAATGTCAAAATGAACTATTTTGATTTTTTTTCTATTTTTCCCATTTTGTATTTGGACAAAATTATTTACTAAAGTCATCCCAAATTCACAAATATTTTCAGTGCCCCTCAAGCTGCATTTTTTTGGCAACACTATTATTTGACCAAATTTTTTTACACAGCTCTATATGTAAATCTTATTCATGTCCATCATAATTGCATGTATGGATCAAATCCAACGTATGGCCCTAACCATCAATTACACTGGACATACTGTCTTTTAATAAACTTTCCTTTTCCTCCCACATCTTCTGTCATCAATATGGGTATTGTCCCCTGCCCAACATTGTCTATGTATGGCACTTCCTCAGCATCATATCTGTTGAAATCATCAACCATGCCTTCATCTTCTCTTCTGCTCTTGTATATTTCTTCATCTTCCTTCTCTGTCCCCCAGCTCTCTGGATTCCAGCTAGTAGAGAATGCGGATACCTACCTTCATTTCTCCAACATACAAAGAAGTGCAAACATGTCAACCCCATCTATGAACAAAACTTATCACATGTTTCAAGATCCAGTTCAAAATTTCCCTCTTGTTTTTTTAGTTCCTCAATGGATTTGCTTAAAGCCTAAGACACAAGACTTTCCTTTCTCTGTCCCTCTTTCTATCCTGCTTGTCTGACAATGAACTCCTTCTTGCACCTTCTCACAAATTTGTTGCCATTGGTTGGAGCCTTCATCCGTGCAGTTACTGCCAACTGGAATGGCTTTCCTTATACACTCCATCTGTTTTGAAACTTCAGCTAAAAATAGACCTTGTCTCATTTGTCTGTGCCTCTCAGTTGGTTTCTCCCTCTTGTAGTGTTTTACTGATCTTAACTATTTAAGTTTATGACAAGTTCTGAGATAGACTTTGTATGAAAGATGATAAGTAAAATAAAGTTGGAGGGTAGGATATTCAAAAGAGGGCAACACTGACTAACTGAAGTCAGAGGTCAAACTCCCATAGACTTTAGTGGGAGCAGAGATAGACCGATGCTAAATGATTTAGAAATCTGAATATGTTTATTGCAGAAATGATTATTAGCCATTCCCGCTGTATTAATATTAACCTTTATATTCTTTTTGGAGGCTACCAAAATATATGACATTAGAAAAGTAGATGACATTAGAAAATGGGTACAATTAGAGCTAGCTGGGGTTTGTTGACCTTTTTCTTTTGGAAACTGCCAATTAGTTGAAACCGAAACTGTTCATGGAAATGTATTGAGTCTGATGAAAAATTCATGGGGAAGGTTTCTCGGGTCCACGATGGAATTTCTGGGGGGTGAGAGGGAGGAAAGAGAACCACTCCAGAGTAGCCAGAAGGGGTAGTTAGGGCACTCAATTGAGAATGTGGAAAACCCAGGTGAACATCCCTGCTCTGAGTCAAGCCCAACCCAGGGGAATGCCCTAGCTAGCAGGCTAGAGAGTTAGTTTCTGTGTTAATTTTTGTTTTGTTTTGTTTTTCTTGAAATCTTTTGTTTTCATTCTGACGTGGAACAAAAACAAATGTCAAAACCTCATTTTTTTTTCATGAGAAGGAATTCTTTTTTTTTCTGGCCAGCTGTAAGTACAGTTTCTGAATATCTCTTTCTTCTTCAAGTAGTGTCCCTAGGGATGCTCCATTGTAGGTGCGCTTGCGTCCCTGCGCTGATCGGAGAACTTTGATTGAAGTGTCCATTTGGCCCATACATGCACTTTCCCCCCATCATGCCCCACCACAAGGCTAACCAGCATGCGTGGATGAAACCCCTTCAGTTCCTTTTCAACTGCCACTGGCTAGAGATGGACCCATTAGCAGTCCATTTGTAGGTCATTATTTCTACTCTCTTTCCCTACAATTTTCAGTAGCTAGTTAATCTTCTTCTCTCTTAGTTGTAGAATTTTTCTTTAATTTCTGCCCCACACCCTCCAAAAAAAGAAGAGATTTTTAGTTTCCTCTTTGTCAGGGGCCCCGTTCCCCATCATGGGGTATTCCCAGCTCACCGGACTTCAAGAAGTTCTTCTCATGTAAGGAGGCCATCCCTGTGGCGGATAAATATCCCCAATGTATCCAATGCCTTGGGGAAGGCCAAATTCCTCAGAAGTGTGATCTCTGTTAACAAATCAAACCCAGGTCTCAGAAGGATAGAGAGCTGAAACAAAAACGTGTCCTGATGGAGGCAGCCCTTCAGCCTTCCCAGGACCCAGGCCTGGAATCACCCACAAGATGCGAATCTTCCCCACGGCCCTCGACATCCAGGGACTATGGTTTGAATAAAACAGCCATGGACCTTTCAGGTAGGGCTTCTAAAAAGAGAGCTGTGAGGCCCCAGAATGATCCCTGAGCCAGCGGAAAAGCTCTCAGGCTTGCTTGGTATCATTGGTACCATCGGTACTGAAATAGTCCAAGCACAGTACCCATGGCTCACGAGGATCTGGAGTGACAGGTACCACAGGTACCACATCAGTGGCAGGTACCACTGATGTGCCTAAAGACATGATGGGCATAGGCCCCGGGCCAATGGTACCAGTGGATAAGGACAAAGGCAAGGAGAACACTGCTAAGAAGATGCTGCCAGTACGAGAGGTACCTTCAGCACCTCTGAGCGCTCGGTAGGGGTAAGATCCCCAATTCCCTCCATACCACCCTTGGCACTCGGTCAGTCAGCACCCACAAGAGTTCAGGCACTCAAGAGAACTCAAGGTTTCTGATATACCGTCTCCTCTGCTTGATACCAGGGCTCAGGTACCAAGTCTTCTCCAGACACAGGAATCTTCTCCAACACCTTTCACATCCAACTCTCTAGTGGTGACTCAGACAGTGAGCTAGAGGAGGTTGTCTCTCACCACTCAACCATGCTCTCTATAGTGCCCATTATCAATTGGTGACTTTTATACCCTCCGCCTGTTCCTCAGCCACCATGGTATGGCCCAGGCACTATCCCACTTCCCCCAGTGGCCCTGCTGGAATCCCTGTATGGAATATAGACTTCATGCCTCTCAGGTTTCCAGTGTGACTCACTGTGAGCCCCTGAGATGTTCTCCCTCAACCAAAGCATACAGAATCTCAGAATATCCAGAGGAGATCATGGAGGAACAGGAGGGTGGATTTGAAGTCATGCCAAAACCAGCATCTCTTCCTCCTCTCCAGATGGGGCAGTGATGCCCCCTTCACCATCCTTAACCAGTGATTTCTGGCTTTTTCAGGATTTGGCTAAAAGGGTAGAAGACACACTGCAGATACCCCTGGAAGAGGTAAAAGATACCCATCACAAGCTCCTCAACATCTTGCACTCATCCTCATCTTCCAGAATAGCTCTCTCCATCAATAGGGCCCTTCTGGACCCAGCCAAGACTATATGGCAAACTCTGGCATCAGTCATACCCTACTTGTGAGTGGGTCAATACAAAATATTACATCCCAGCTAGGGAGATGGAATTTCTTTTTTCTCCTCCCCCCCCGCCAATTCTACTGTCGTGGATGTGGTAAACTCCCAGGGCTGCCAACACCAAATGAGATCCAACCCCCTATGATAGGGATTGGAAACACTTAAACCTCTTTGGGAGAAAGGGCTAGTCCTCTGCCACATTGCAATTTAGAATGGCAAATTACCAAGCTTTAATAGTGAAGTATGACTACGTCAATTATACAAAACTCAACACTTTTATTGATCAGCTCCCAGAGTCACACCGTGATCAATTCCAAGCTATTGTCAATGAGGTACAACTAGTGGCCAAAACAGTTTTCCGATCAGCTCTCGATGCAGCCGACACAGCAGCCCAGTCTATCTCCACTGTAGTGGTTATGCAGCGAGCATCTTGGTTGCATCTATCTGGCTTCCCTAAGGAGGTGGAGACAACTGTAGAAGACCTTCTCTTCAAAGGCACCAAATTGTTCACCGAAAAGACTGATTTGTCCCTCCATAATCTTAAAGATTCCAGCAGGGCCGCCCGGGGGGGGAGGGAGGGGGGCAAGTGGGGCAATTTGCCCCAGGCCCCGGGCTCCACAGGGGCCCCCACACGAGAATATAGTATTCTATCGTATTGCAACTTTTTTTTATGGAAGGGGCCCCCAACATTGCTTTGCCCCAGGCCCCCTGAATCCTCTGGGCAGCCCTGGATTCCAGGGCCACTCTCAGCTCACTAGTGAGCTATACTTCTGGACAAAAAAGAAAGTTTAGTCCACAACCTCAGCATAAATCCTGCACTTCACAATTTCCAACCCAGCATTTCTATGAGCCTCAGAGGAAAAACTCCAAATTTTCCAGATGTAAGACATCAGGCCCACAGCCTTCCACGTCACAACCATCTACCTCAAAACATCAGTTTTCAAATGTTCATCGAGGCATTGACAGACCACTCACCTCAACTACAACTGCAGCTGACCAACCCATCACATGCATTTGGATACCGCCATGCTCTGTCCCACAGCAACTGGGAATGTTTAACATCAGACCGAAGAGTCCTGGAAATCATCCACAATGGGTACTCCATTCACCTCTCCTCGCTCCCCTCCAACACCTTTACCCGTCCCTCTTCAGGGACCCTTCTCACAAGCGTTTACTATAACAAGATCACCTCCTCCAGTTAGGAGCCAGAGAACCAGTACCTCAACATCTGTGAGGCAAAGGTTTTTACTCTCGTTATTTCCTGATACCCAAGAAAAAGGGAGATTGGAGACCCATACTGGACCTCGGAGCTCTGAACAAATTTGTCAAAGATAAAAAAATCAGGATGGTCACACTAGCAGCAATCAAATCCACCTCTGGAACATGGGGATTGGTTTTCAGACTTTGACCTACAGGATGCCTATTTCCACATATCAATCGTACCTTCATACAGACGATTTCTCAGATTTGTCCTGGGCCAGGACCACTACCAATACAGAGTATCCCCTTTGGCCTCTCATTGGCTCAGAGAGTATTCCCCAAGTTCCTGTCCATAGTGGTTGCTCCCCTACACTCCCAGGGGATCATGATCTATGCCCTGGACAATTTTCTCTTCAGAGCCCGCTCCTTCAACAAGGCCAACCTGGTTACCAAAACCACACTAGACTTGTTCACAGAACAGGGTCTACAGATCAATGTTCAAAAATCAACCTTCACCCCTGTACAGCACCTAAAGTTCATAGAGGCTGACTTTGACTCATTACAGGCCAAAGCACTCCTGGCACAGCACAGATCCTCACCTTGGCCACGCTCATAGAGACAGTACAAAACAGCCCTCAAATATCAGCCAGACACTGCCTCCAACTGCTGGGGTATCTGCTGGGGAGCACTGCAGTGATACCTCATGCCAGACTTCACATGCGGCGCATCCAGATGTGGTTCAGTTAGGTCTACAGACCGAACAGAAACAAATTACATAAACATCTGTCTCTACCCGCCAGGGCCAATAGCTCCCTGGACTGGTGGAAAGGTCCAGTAAATGTTTGCAGGGGGATCCCCTTTTCACAAACTTCCCCATCATTAGTTCTCACGACTGATGCATCACTCATAGGATGGGGCACACATCTAAATGACCTTACAACATAAGGCAAATGGTCATTCACGGAGATGTCCCTCCATATCAACCTGCTCGAACTCATGGCGGTCAGGAATGCCTGTGCCCATTTCCTCCCACTGATCAATGGAACACACACAACATAGCATGTATGTACTACATAAACTGGCAGGTTGCCCTCCCTTTGCGCAGAAGCACTAAAGTGATGGAACTGATGCATTTCACACAACATCACATTATCAGAGACCTACTTTCCAGGAGTACAAAACTCGATAGCAGACAGTCTCAGATGCAAGTTCCCACACAATCATGAATGGGAGATAAATTAGTAACAATGATCAATGATGGGATATTAAAAGTTACTACAGAGAACTTTTTTCCGGAGGGTCTGGCTGGAGAATCTTGCTCGCATGCTCGGGGTTCAGCTGATCGCCATATTTGGGGTCGGGAAGGAATTTTCCTCCAGGGTAGATTGGCAGAGGCCCTGGAGGTTTTTCGCCTTCCTCCGCAGCATGGGGCAGGGGTCGCTTGCTGGAGGATTCTCTGCGACTTGAAGTCTTTAAATCATGATTTGGGGACTTCAACAGCTGAGTCAAGGGAGAAAATTATTCCAAGAGTGGGTGGGTCAGCTTTTGTGGCCTGCATCATGCAGGTGGTCAGACTAGATGATCATAATGGTCCCTTCTGACCTTAAAGTCTATGAGTCTATAAACCTGCCAGCGCTTCACAACCTATTCAGGAGGTGGGGGGATACCAACCACAGAACACTCCAGGGCAGGGCAAGGACAGTAGGGCTAGGACAACAGGGGGGAGGGATAGCTCAGTGGTTTGAGCATTGGCCTGCTAAACCCAGGGTTGTGAGTTCAGTCCTTGAGGGGGCCACTTAGGGATCTGGGGCAAAAATCAGTATTTGGTCCTGTTAGTGAAGGCAGGGGGCTGGACTCAATGACTTTTCAGGGTCCCTTCCAATTCTATGAGGTAGGTATATGTCCATTTTTAACAGTCCTTGAGGAATGCCCTCCTTCTTCCATGAGACAGGGACCTTCTCTATTCCTTTCCCCGTTTCCCCATTGTCAAAAATCCTATTAAAAATAAAAAGAGAAGGAGCATGTGTCATACTGATTGCTCCCACTTGGCCAAGCCAGACCTGGTACCCTTACCTGTCACAAGTGGTGACATGCCCAATGGTCTCTCTCCAATCCACGCCATACCTCCTATCGCAGAACAAAGAACAAACTCCACATACCAGCTTGCATATACTGTGCCTCACTGGCTAGCTCCTTCGTGGTTCCAGCGAATAGAAAGGTCCTGCTTGGAGGAGGTACAGGAAGTGTTACTACACAGTAGAAAATCCACTACATGACCTGCAGAAGTGTTCCATGTTTCAGGCTTGGTGTAATTCCCAGCAAATTTCCCCGACATCTGTTACTCTCCCAATGGTCCTAGACTAGGTACTGACTCTAAAAAACAAACAAACCAGGGCTATCCCTCAGTTCACTCGGAGTTCACCTAGCAGCTATAGCAGCCTTCCTTCAACAAGTAGAGGGATACTAACTACTCTCACACCTGACCACAAAACATTTCCTCAGGGGTATAGTAAACCTTTTTCCCCAACCCAGACATCCTACCCCAACATGGGACCTAAACCTAGTGTTGAGAAGCCTGACTAGACTCTCCTTTTGGCTACTTGTTCACTCACACACCTGTTGATGAAGACGGCCTTCCTGGTGGCGATCACCTCAGTGTGGAGAATAGGGGAATAGCGGCACTGATGGCACCCCCTCCCCCCATACAATATTCTTTCGGGACAAGGTTATTCTCAGACCACACATGAAGCTCATCCCCAAGGTGGCCTCCCCCTTTCACATAAACCAATGGATTCACCTCCTGATCTTTTACCCCAAGCCTCAATGTGGGCTATACTGTGCATGCTAGATGTTAGCAGAGTCCTGGCCTTTTACCTGGATAGGATTAAAGCTTTTAGGAAGTCTCCTAAGCTTTTCCTTTCCATTGCAGAAAGATCTAAGGGCTCATTGATATCAGGCCAGAGACTCTCCAAATGGGTTTTGAACTGTATTAAACAATGCTCTAGGATTTGCAACATAACACCTCCCTCCGGTAGTTGCACTCACTCTATGAGATCAGTTTCCTCCTCCGTCACCTTCCTCAAGAATGTTGCTATTTCAGAAATCTGTAGAGAGGCCACCAGGGCATCTGCATAATATTCTTGGCACTAAATCAGCTGCCTGACTTAGTGCCAAGAATATTATGCAGTTACCAGAGACTCCACTTCCGATACCATCTTTGGTTCCATGGTATTGTCATCTGTAACCGACTCGACTCTGAAGCCCCAGCCCTCCTGTGGGGACACTCCTGCAGTGGAGAACCCATAAAGACACTACTTGAAAAAGAAAAGGACATTACTCACCTTATGGAGTTATGATGGTTCTTCGAGATATTCCTATGGGTGCTCCACTACCCACCCTCCTCCCCTCTACTTCGGAGTTCTTGTCAAGGACTCTGTGGTCAGGAAGGAACTGAGTGTGAGTTGCCCATGCATGCCAGTTAGCCTCGTGGTGGGGCACAAGGGGTGGGCAGCATAGGTGCTGGCTGAATGGACACTGCTACCAAAGTTCTCTGATCAGCAGCGCAAGGACACACGTGCCCGTACAGTGGAGCACCGATAGGGACACACATCTTGAAGAACCATTGTTACTGCACAAGATGAGTAACTTCCTCTTTTGCCCCCATCTTTCATTGCTTGTGTGGGTTTAACAAATGAGCACACCCATAGCCCAGTAGTTTGGCATTTGCTCAACTCGGGCTGCCTGACTTAGTGCCATAAATATTGTTCATAGCTTTCAGATACAACATTGCATTTGAAACATACACTTGATTCATGCATCAAACTTCTTTAAGGGCCTGATCCACTTCCTATTGAAGTCAGTGTGAGTCTTTCCATTGATTTTAATGTGATTTGGATTAAGCCTTAATGATGTGGTGCATCAGAGCAGAGGTGCCGACTTCCCCAGTTCCCATGGGTTGCTGGAGCCCCACTCCAACCCAGGCCCCACTCTTCCCCTTCCCCATGCCCCCACCCAGCCTCTTCCCACCCCGCCCCACCTCTCCCCATCCTGTTATACCCCCTCCCCCACCTCTTCTTGCCTCCACTCCTCCCTCTCCCCACCAGCGCCTCCTGCACGCCGCTAAACAGCTCATCATGGTGGGTGGGAGGTGCTGGGAGGGAGGGGGAGGAACTGATCGGCAGGGCCTGCCGGCGGGCTGGAGGTCTGTGGGGGAGAGGGAGGAGCTGATTTGCAGGGCTGCCGGTGGCTGCTGATCACCCACTATTTTTTTCCAGTGGGTGCTCCAGCCCCAGAGCACCCACAAAGTCAGCACTTATGCACCAGAGAGTATTCACTATGTTTAAGTAACTCTGTGACCCGGGGTCTATCAGTAGCTTGTATTTCATTGCAAGAGAAGATGGGTAAGAGGGATTTATACTGAGGGGGGTCGGGGAAGCATTCTGCCTAATTGCAAACTATGCAAACAGGATCCAGTCAGACTGAATGTGTGGCCATCTATAGCCAAGAACAATGAGCATGCAAATCAGCATTCAGTCATCTTGACTGATGCGATGGGGCTGAGGGCAAGAGTTACAAAAGAGTCCTGAGTAATGCTGTATTTGTAAGTCACGAAACCGTGGGTGGGGTCTGTTGTCGGAATCAGGGGGAAAGGGAAGAAAAGGTTTGGGTTTTCATTGGAAAATTGAAAAACTCCAAATTGTTCAGGGATTTTTATTTGTGTATGTAAATCCAAAAAAAAATAATAAATAAATAAAGGGGAAAAAATCAATAAAACTGAAAAAAATATTTATTTTTTGGGGAAAATTTTCACAGGAATAAAACGTTTGCCAACTACCTCTTAAACAAACAAAAAACCCTATAATCAGAGTTTTAACCTCTAAAAGGGAGATTGCCAGAGTCTCTGAAGTCCACTAGGACCTTTGCTATGGCTATGATTTCTACATGGATGATGCTCAGATACTATAGTGATGGGCCACAGTATAAAACCCTCAAATAGATAAGATAGCTAAATCCAAGGCCCTTGCATTTTCTCCAGGTGCTTGATATGACACTGAATTGTAATGCCTGAGAGCTGATCTGGGTAAAGGGACTTTTTTTTAAATGTATATATATATAGAGAGAGAGAGAGAGAGAGACCCCTATCTCATAGAGCTGGAAGGGATCTTGAGAGGTCATCAAGTCCAGCCCCCTGCCCTCACTAACAGGACCAAGTACTGATTTTGCCCCAGATCCCTAAATTGCCCCCTCAAGGATTGAACTCCTAACACTAGGTTTAGCAGACCAATGTGCAAACCACTGAGCTATCCCTTCCCCCTAAACACTTCCTAACAGGATCAGAGAAGAGAAGAAACTAGGTGCAGGGAGGAATGTTTTGCACACTGCAAAAATTCAGCCCAAACCTAAAATACGTTGACCAAGAACCAAAACATTTTTCAGCCAAAACTTTTTAATTTTCCCTTAGCGAATTCCAAAAAAAGTCAGATTTGGGGTTTTCAACAAAACCCAAAATCTTTGTAAGGTAGTTTTTGATGAAGATGTTTTGTTTTTATCATTTTTTTTCTCCACAGGAGCTCCAAAACAAACAAACATACCAAAAAAAAAAAAAAAAAAGGAATAAAAATAAATAAAAGAAACCCCAACCAGCTCTAATTCTAAAGTTCCTAAGATAAAAGGTGCTATCGAAATGCAAAATACTGTTATCACTTTAATAAATAACCAGAGAACAATGGAACAAATTGTCTGTTCTGCTAGTTAGATTATTTTACCCATCTGCCCTCTCGTTTACTTGTGGGTAGATAGTTTATCAAACCTGCCCTGCAGCCTTTACGCATTTTGTAATAAGTATTTTATCTGGATGAATCTTTATCTTGTGGTATAAATAATTTCAGCTGCATAAATAAGTTAAATCTCATTTTTGAAAGATGCATTTATTTACATTTATTCTTTTACAGCATATCACTGGAAACCATTTCATTTGATTTGAGAAGGAGTGAGCAGGCTGGCTGCAAAAACCCAGAATTAACACACAGTAGCACTTCCATAAAAAGCTATCTTTTTCGCAAATACTTGTGCATTTGAGGAAGCACACTGTACAGCCAGGAAATGTCACTGCAGACGAATTTTAAATAAAGTGTTCATATTTCTTTGGGGACTTTCAGATCAGAAAAAGAAATGGAATATTTACAATTTGGTGCATAATTCATTTTCTGTGGGTAACTTCCAATTCTCCCCCAACTCCAGCCTGAGTGGGACTGAAATCCTAACAAAAATAGAGTTAATACATTATTGAGTAAGAAACAGAAAGACTAAAACAGACTTATCATAATTTATTTTTAATATTAAAGTCATCTGCATGAAATGGAAAGAATAACTAGAAGTTTCTGACAGAGATAAGTTAATCTTTTTAACTGCATTTCTGTTTGAGTATAAAATGAGCTTGAGTGAAAATACTGGATCCAAATCCCCCAAACTTTGGGAAAGTTCAAATATAGATCTAAATTTTGCAGCTAGTAGCTATGAGTCAATTTCAGACCTATAGAAAATGGGTTTGATTCTGATCTCACTTACAGAAGGGGTGCTGGCACAAATTTTATTGTGGGGGGTCTGATGATGGAGACCATGGGAACCAGGTATTTGGTGTTTGTTATTTCAAACCAGCATCCTTACTACCTACGACCTGCAGCACCTATAGTTCCAGCAGCACGGACCTACAGCAGTTTTACACTGGTCTAATACCAGTGACTTCAACAGAGTTACTCCAGATTTCCACTGATGTAACTGAGAGCAGAATATGGCCCAGTAGCTGCAAATCCACTGATGGCAGTGAAGTTTGGCATCATCTAGGAATTGTCTTTATGCCATTTGTTTTTACAATGCTTAGTACAATAGAACCTTAATTCCTGTTCAGGGCTCTTACCATGACTGTGATAATGACAATAATAATTAATTACTTTGATGTTTATGCAGTGCTTTAAGATCCTCAGATGAAGGGGGTGAAATGTAAGTACTATTAATATATTACGTGTTCCTCTGAGGGGGAAAAATCTAGCAAAGGTCGTCTCATCTCACTGCTAACCTGATATACAGCAGATAAAAAGTTTCACTCTGATTTCATGCCTGTCACAGCCCCTATATCACTCTGTGTTTATGGAATATTTCAAAGTTGTGTTCATTTCCACCTCAGTCAGATCTCCGGGAGGACTTTGCACTTGATAACGGAATGAGGCTGCCAAGTTTCTTATAAAAGAGGAAATGGCAGGAGCACGTTCAACCTATTTTGAACAAATTGTACTGGCTGACAGTCAAATATCATATTGATTTTAGCATTGCTCTCCTTGTAATTTGTTACATGGGCCTAGTCCAGCATGTCTCACTGACCTTCTTATACCCTATGCTCCAGGCCATTCTTTTAGATTTACTGAAGCATGACCCTTCCTCGCTATAACAGTGCAATATGCCCTGCCCTCCTGCAGATACACCACAGGAAGGGACACCTTTTTAGACCAGCTTAAATGGGTTTCCATTGTTACCGGAAATATGTGTCTAAATCATTGTGGGGCCTAAATTTAGATCATTTAGCTATCCCAATAACTGATTGTAGGGCCCCTATGAGTAGTTGAACACCAAGGGGCAGGAGACTGTTCTGATTTACACCAGCAGAAATTTGTCCCATAGAATCTAATTTTCAAAAGTGGCTTCTGAGTGTGTGCCTCTATTCTTGGGTGTCCAACATCCAACCACCCTGGGCCTGAGCACCCAGAACTCCCATAGAAGTCAATGGACCTTATTGACCTAACTGGTGGGTGGAAATTGTTGATGGCACAAAATAGGGTTGTCAGTTTTGGTTGGATGTATTCCTGGAGGTTTCATCACATGGCATAATCTTTAATTCACGATTAATCTTTAATTCCTGGAGACTTCGGGACAATCCTGGAGGGTTGGCAGCCCTACCAGTGCACCCAAATTGTTTTGCACCCAGAACTTCCAGGTATAAAAATGGAGGTTGAACTTTCAGGATCAGGTCTCCAACAACAAGTGTGAGGAATCCAATCTCTTTTAAGGTTCAATCATGCAAGCCGTTATTACTGTGCTGTTATAACTATTGTTGTGCCCTTTGGACCAAGCCCACCAGACCACCTAAGAACATGCTTAACTTTAAGCATTATAATTATTCCTTTGAAGTCAATGGGATCACTTAAATGCTCAAGAACAAGCACATGCTTAAATGCTGTGCTTGATCTGGTTGTTAAGTTCTAGATTGAATTAGAAGACTTTGTTTAAAAATAGCAAAAAGAACGAGGAGTACTTGTGGCACCTTAGAGACTAACACATTTAGTTGGGCATAAGCTTTCGTGGGCTAAAACTCACTTCATCGCATGCATGCAGTGGAAAATACAGTGGGAAGATATATATACACAGAGAACATGAAAAAATGGGTGTTGCCATACCAACTATAGTTTTTACTATTTATTGAATTATGATGCCAGCGTATGGTAGTGTAGTCGACTGGCCAATGGGTGGCACTGTTGGGTCAAACCCAAAGAAACTAAAATGCAAGTTTAACTCTGAGTAGACTCCAAGAACTTTGCTGGTGTATAGTTTATAGACTGTTCTATCCTGGAAAATATTCTGGCCACTTTATTGCCATTTTGTATGGAACTATCCAGTATTAAAAGGGAGTCTGACAGGTTAACCTCATAAGTCTTTTGAAGCTCTAATATCTTCTCTTCCATGTTGACATGTTGCTTGGAAGCTGTTGAGGACCAGAAGCACTAACTCAGTTAATCAGTGGAATTGCTATGGTTTGGGGAACATGAAAAGGGTAATTCCATTAACACTTACTTACAACATTTGTTGCATCCCTTCACTAATCAGATTGCTTTGCTAGTCCAAAGTTTCTTATCTGACAGTACTAGTTGTATTATATATTAGTAGATTAAGTGATAGAAATGCAATATTGGTTTTCTTCACTATTTTGTATTCAATGAAAAATGTTTAAACTTGAAAATATCTATAGCAGATGCTTTTCTATTTTACTACTGATGCTGCTTCTCTGTGGACATGTCTATGGCTGACCCGATTAATTCAATTACGAGGCTGCTTATTGTGGTGCACTCCATTTTGAAATGGTGATACCTTTTGTTTTTGGGGTGCTGCAATTTTGTGTATGAAATATAGCAGTCAGCTTTGTCCTCATAATTCAGTGTAGACTCCAACAGAGAGAAGATGTACTCTGTCTCATGAAGACTTTACTTTCGTTCTTTCTTGTTTTCTTGAATGGACAAAAAAAGGTTATGCTGACTGAAAGTGTCTGGCTCACTGTGTGTGGAAAAACATAACAAGCATCAACTGCTCCTCCCCTGTACTTCTTGACCCTCGTTCTTGGGGTGTTCCTGCTGTTCCTGTTGTCCCTAGGAGATGGAAGAGAACTCCAATACTGACACCATTCAGTAGCTACAGTAATTAGCAGAAATGCAGGGCTTGGGAGAACATTTTGAAAGAAAACTTGTTAAAAAATCAGTTTACTCTTATTGGATTGAGAATAAACCCTATGAAGTGCGGGTCCTTTCACTTTAAATCAAGGGGGGGAGTTACACTGGTTAAAAAAGGTTGTGAGATCAAAATCAAGGTGCTTGATATTTGCTGCTTACTAATTAAAAAACCCCAAAACTAATCTGCTTAATGAGAACACATTTGGCTAATGCCAAGGGCTTGAGTGGTGTTTAACTGGATGTTAAAAAGGTGGGGAAAAGCAAACTCTAGTACTGAAGTAGCCAAATAAAGATTAAAATAAATAAGAGATGCACTATTATTTTTATTCAACATTTGCATGTTTCATTTTAAGACTTTTCAGGCCATATTTTTAAAGGCCTCTTCTCTTCGTGCTTCTTTTTTTTGGAATGTGCGGAGCACTTTGCTGGGTCAGGCCCTTAATCTGAATACTAGACTGCTCACAGAGGTTTAGCAATTGAGAACCTGATCCTGCAGTCATTGACTTTAATGGGAATAGAGGGCCATCAGCAACTCTTGGAAGTGTAGGGTCAGGTGTAAGAAGAATCCATGGGTACGTCCAGTCAGCAAAGCACTTAACACCTGCTTACTTTTAAACATGCCCTTGCATCCATCTCTGCTTGACAGAGCACCTAAGTATGCTCTGTGACTTTAACAGGACTTAAACTAGTGCTTAGGTGCTTTGCTGAATCGAGGCCTGAATGTTTATATCTATACCTACCTCATCTGTATTAATATCATCTATCCATATAACAGCTCCATTTATATTTATGATATTTAATACACTATCGCTTCACATGAAATATGTCTGCAGGTTATTGTTATTATTTTTCCACAAATGGTTTGCATCTGAAAGACTACATCAAAGAGCTATCCAAAATAATGCAGGTATTTGTTTATCTTACCCAAAGAAGAAATAGAACGCACATTATACACACTCAGAGACAGACACACACATATGCCAAAGGAATGAAATGCTGCCGTCATTGCAAATGACAAAGAAAGCAAACGGATTGCTAAAAGCAATATAGCCTCTGTTCCTTCCACAAGGGAAAATGGCCTTTGGTAACATAGCTCTCTGGAAAGAACTTTATTACTTTTTTCCACCCCCACTTTCCCTTGCTCACTCTCTACCCCGTCTCTCTTGTTTTAGTTCATCAATTCATCAAATAGCAAATGTGATGTCTCCTCCATATATCTCCCTTTCAGATTTCATTGACCTATGACCTGTAATGTCCCAATTTGCTTCAAGTACTTTTATTTATGCCATTCCTTGGACCTATACATTTTGATGAAAGAAACAGTATTCTCTGCTCAGTGCCTATGGAGAACACTTTGCAGGTACCATCAGTTCAGAAAAAGCAGTCACCCAATATATGAGATTGTGACAAGGTATAATGTAATGGTAGTTATGTGAACCTCCAATAAACTAGTGGTACTTCACAGATTACTTGGAGAGAAAGTCTTTTAGCGTGCTTGAAGAAGTATGAAATGAATTTCATTTCCTTCTCATTTACCTTGCTTTTGAAAGGTTTCATGCAAGATATGTGACCAACTATTATAGTACTAATCCATCCATGACAGAGCTCAATTTTCCCTGAGAATTTACTTCTGAATGGGCTGCAGAAAAAGCTCAGAATTAAAGTATACTGAACAGAACAGCCACTGAGCTGTGGGCAACTGTCTGTCAAGAAAACCAGTTGGAACAAAAATATAAATTCGATTTTATTTTATTTTTGAAAGCGGTCATCAGTGGTAAAGTTTTAAGGCCCCGTGTACAAACAAGAATTAGAGGAAGAAACTAGCCGTCGTCGTTGTGAGCTGTTCTCATTAGTGTAAATGAAAGTGAGACCACAGACTAGTGACACTTTAAAAACAGAACACGGCTATTGCTCTGTGTTTAGCTTCCTGTTATAAGGGGAGCTAAAGACTTGTCCATGCAAACCGTTCGCGGCAAGCTGGGATGTAAATCTGCCCAGCACTAGCCTGCCACGCGCTAAGTGTCCGTGTGGACCCAGCTGCTGTGTATTAAACGTTCCCTCGTGCACTTTAGTATACTCCTGTTTCAAAGCGGGGTAGATCAAAGGTCACTGCAGAACTTTGAGAGAACAGTGGCGGGGTCCACACGGACACGTAGAGCACAGCAAGCTACTGTGGGGCATATTTACCCCCTCCTCCCATCTTGCTGCAAACTAAACATTTGTAGACAAGCCTTAAATAGTAGCAGGATGCTGCAGTTTTTTATCTTGAACTCACTAGTTCTAAACTGACTGGGGTCCACAGTTCTTTGCCATCTGATGGCCCTCTGGGCAGTCAAGGTGAACTGAAATGGTTGTCTCTGTTAGGCCATTAGTACGAAACATGATGTTTTTCTTGGCTAAAAATGCCGAGGTCACCTTGCTATTGTTTGTGGGATCATATTATTTGTTGTTCGTGAACAACTGCCGAGGGAGGGACTCTGATAGGACGGGATCTGAACATAGTGCATTGCAGCAATCTTGGGCTGCTGAAACCATCCCATAGCAGCTTAGTGACTGTTTTAATGTATGCCACAGGCTTGCTTGGTTTCAAATATTGCAAGGATTGAGGGAAATTAATAGGTGGCTTTTGGCCATCTTTTCCACCTCCCCCCATATCAGCACAGCCCTTTGTTTGCATAGTCACCCCCACATTAGAAGCTTGATATACCTGACCTTACAATAAGAATTTACCAAATCTCACAATCATCTCAACACAAGCAGTGCTATTTTCACAAGTACTGACAAATTTCACCTCTGTTTTGGCTATGAAAAGAGCTGTTTCGGTGGCATCTATGATTACATTCCACCTCTGCCCCAGAGCAAAATTACAAACATTTGTGAGTTTGCCTCAAGCAAACAGTTACCCTTGTCCAAATTACATGTTGTCTTCAAGATATGATTATCACTGCCCTGAAGAACACAAGGTGAGATGGAAGAATGTTTGGTGAAATCACAAAAACGTCATTTTCTCCTGCCCCCTCCCTCCATCAGTTTCAGCAACTAAGGGACAGGTCAATAGAGCAGTGATCATTTACATCATCTGAGGATCTCTTCTGGAGACTGTTTCTTCATCTATTTTCTACAGAATCATAGAAGTTATAGATATAAAAGACATTAAAAACACTAGGTCCAGGCCAAAGCAGGACCGTTCCATACAATATTGCTTAGTGTTCTGTCAAGTATTCAGTTGTAAGTAGAGTCAGGATGAGTTCTACCCTGACGTCTGGTGGTGAATTATGGCGAGTGTGGAAAAGAACTTCAGGGGCTGATCTTGTTTGCATAGGCACACCCACCCCACCTAGCATGAGCCCACGGCAGCCCAAAATGGTCACTTTGGCTGCTGTGGTATCTCCAGTTTCTCTGTTATTGGGGCAGGAGGAATAAAGTGTTGTTACCCTGATTATGTGAATCAAGGACAATGAAACTGTTTTATGATAGAGAGTCTCACCATCACCTACGTAGCACTCACTAGACAAGGGACATGGGTTCCAAAACCCAGTGAATTGAGAGAGGCTGGGGACAGGTATTTGTGCCTGATGGCATGGGCCCCTTTTGAGGGCTTGAAATACCAGTTGCATCACTTTTTCTCTCCACTGTTGAATAGCAGAGCTAATTTTGATTCCATTAAGAGTCTAGTTACAGGGTGCTATGCTGAATTCACTTTGGGCTAATAGTGCACCAGCACTGGGGCTCCCTTACTACAAGTTGAAATCAATAAAGAGCTGAAATCACTGAGTGCTGTATTAACTAGTGGGGGAGCCTGAAGATTTATTGCTAAGCGGCTGGCAGAGCGAAGCAGTTTGCAGGATGGTTGGCGTGGTCCATGGGACAGTGAGTGGAGCAGAGCTGAGTAGTTTGCGGGACGGTTGGCGCGGCCCATGGGATGACGAGCGGAGTGGAGCAGTTTGCAGGATGGCTGGAGTGGCTCACGGGACAGCCGGAGGAGTGGAGCGGCTGGTAGAGTGGAGCGGCTCGTGGTGAAGGCTGCAGCAGAACCCCATGGAGAGGCGGGGCAGTCGGCCTCGGACCACATAAGGTGCCCCTTAATACCCCGCGTGCTCTACCCCCCCCCCCTCATTTCCACCCAGGCTGGGGAGGGGGTAAGACGCTGCAGATAAACTTTTGAACTCTGGGGCTGCACTGATCAGGGACAGAGACTTTTGGGTGATTCTTGGGTTGCTGGATTCAAGAGACTTTTGGGGTGTTGGACTTTTGGGACTTTGGGGGTGGGTCTTTTGCTCATGGTTTGTGTTATGAATCCTGTTTGTGGTGTTTTCCCAATTTAATGCTGATGTCGTTTACCGCATGTTATTAAATATTTTCTGCTACACTCAGACTCCGTGCTTGCGAGAGGGGAAGAATTGCCTCTTAGAGGCGCCCGGGGGTGGTATGTAATTGTCCCAGGTCACTGAGTGGGGGCTCGAGCCGGTTTTGCATTGCGTTATTGAAACGGAACCCCTAGATACTGAACCCGGCCCTTGTTCCTGCCAACTCAGATGGGCAGAAGGGTTACACAGTTCTCCGACATTTACAGTGAGTTTCAAAGCTATTGGATAGAGGAAAAGCCCATTGCAGTGATGGAATGCTGCCAAACGGCAGAGACAGTACTACAGGGAGACCATAAGAAAGAACAGGTTCGTTGTGGGGATTCTCCATAGATCACTGGGAATTTCATGGTTTTGCATGTCTCAGACTTTTCCTCATTCCTGAGGGGAAGCAAACCCCACCATCTCAATGGGATACTATTTAGAGAATCTCAGAGAGTTTCCTGAGATTTCTGTGAGTTATTAACATAAGAACATAAGAATGGCCATACTGGGTCAGACCAAAGGTCCATCCAGCCCAGTATCCTGTCTACCGACAGTGACCAATGCCAGGGAGTGAACCTAACAGGTAATAATCAAGGGATTCCTACATTCCTACACAGCAGACTAGCTGATCCACTGTCACATTTTTTTCTTTCCCTATTTCTTCCTTTCGTTCATCCAAGTGGACAAATATAGCCATGGAATAAATGGGCACAACTCAAGTTGACTTCCATTGTAATTTTACCCACCTCCAGCATTTGATCTACTGCATCATTTTTAACTATAGCAAAGAGAATTCCAGCTACACACTCTGGTTGGCTCTATCCTAACTAGAGCTGTGTAAAGAGCTAATTTTTCAATTTACCAAAAATAATAATAATTGATAAAAAATTAGAGTTGACCCAAAACTAAATTTTTCCAACTTTTTTGGTAAACTGAAATGTCAAAAAGAAACCCACAACAACTTGGGGTCAAATGAATCATTTAGTTTGACCCTAAATTAAATGCTTCATTTCAGCGTTGAGTTTTTTTAAACTTAAAAACAAACAAACAAACAAACAAAAATAATTGAAGTACATTTTAAAATGAAAAGTTGTTTCAAATAGAAAAATCCAAATTAAACATTTTGATTTTTTTTTCCTGACCAACACAATTGGGCAAATTCAACATGAATTTGCAAAATGTTTTGATTAAGGCAAATCTGTATTTTTCTGTTTCTGATTGCCAGAAACTGGGAATGGGTGACAGGATTGGATCACTTGATGATTACCTGTTCTGTTCATTCCCTCTGTGGCACCTGGCATTGGCCACTGTTGGAAGACAGGATGCTGGGCTAGATGGACCTTTGGTCTGACCCAGTATAGCCGTTCTTATGTTCAGGAAAAAATGGGGTTTTAACTGAAAAAAATCACCCAGCTCTAACTCTAATCCTAACTTATTTCACTCAAGAAATCTAATTCAACAAAATAAAGGCTTAAACACAGTAAAAAAGTTAAATATAAATATTTTCATCCACCAAGTAAAGTATTTTCACTCCATGGAATACTATTTTCTTGTATTTAAATGACAGATCCTGTCACAGAACTCTTAATATTGTATTGAAAGTTATCTGTATTACAACGGAGGTTAAACACATTTATTTATAAGACTCTGGGGTCCTGGAAAGGTTTTCTTTCTCTTTTTGCCTGCAGACTGTTAATAACATTGGGAAATAAAGAGTCTACATTATATGACAAGGCACAATGGTATTAAAAACAGAGATATTTGAATCAAAGAACCTCTCTAGTCTCAAGTAAAGTGTTTGTTGTAATTGAAGAGAAATTGTATCCCAGTACTGATGCTTCTTCCAATATGCTTTGCATTTTCAGAGTTTCACCAATTAGAAATTGAAGGTGAGAATTGCTTTTATTGCATGTTAATAGTGCACATGTCACTAAGGCATCTGGGTGCACATCCTTGGGTTTTGCAATGAAAGCTGGAACATAGGAACAGAAGAATTTAGGAACTGCCAAGCTGGATCAAAGCTTTGGCTCCTGTAGCCTAGGCACAGTGGTCTGGGACAGACAGTGCAGAGGATGATGCAAGAAACCTTTCCGTAGGCATTTATGGAACAATCTGCTTACAGGGAACATCTCTTCCTAGCCCCCTTAGTTAGAGATTGGTTCTTGTGTATGGAGAAACAATCTCTCTCTCTCTTTTGTTTATTCGTACAATGATTGATTTTAAGGCCAGAAAAGATGTTTTAGGACCATCTAGTCTGACCTCCTGCGGAGCACAAGCCATAGAATTTCACCCAGAAATACCTCCATCTAGTCCAGTAATCTGTGGCTGAGCTAGAGAATACTTTTAAGAAAGAAGCATCCAAGCTTAATTTTGAAACTGTGGCATGGAAGCTTCAAACATAAGCAGTTGAAGGAAAGAAACAAGAAAGAAAAAAGGTGTGATCTAGGGCATGTCAGATAGGGCCAGGTTCTCACAGATATTTAGGCACCTGAAGATGCAGATAGGCTTTTCATAAATGCCTAATTAGGAATGACAAAATTTAAGGATGGCTGTAATGGGATTTTCTGGCCTTTTAATAGTAAAGGGGGCCAGCAGAACCCATTACAGGGAGTTGGAATGAACAAAGGCCCAAGAAATGACCTGGTAGTAGACAAGAGGAAGCAATCCCAGGGAATTAGGAGTTGGATGGGGGAAACAACCCAGGGCACTGTTCCTTTAAAGGCCTGAAATCTGGAGCATTGTAGTATAGGTGGGGGAGGGCTTCCCTCTCTTTCAGCCAATCAGGAGGCAGTCTCTGGAGGAGGTTAGTATATAGACTGCCTTCTCCCTCAGAACAGAGGAGACACTGGACATGAGGAGGAGGCCAGGGCTAGGGCCAGGGCCAGAGCTAGAGCTCCATTCAGAAAGGTCTGGGTTTGGTGGCTTTGGGTGGATCAGCTTAGGTCAAAGGAAGAGGTCTGGGTGTGGCAGAAGAACCAGGGCTGGGTATGAATTTTTCTGTTATCGTTATAAACTTTATTTTGGAAGCTCACTGAATATGGTTTGAACCATTATTTTATTAAGGACTCTGAGGATTGTTTCAACCTATTATTTTATTAAACCAGCCCAGCTGAGGGTGTTGTTAGCCACAAGAGAGACCATGTGGAGCACTTAAGCCTAGCAAGAGGGGGCTAACAAGGGCAGGATGCCTGCAAAGTGACCCCTGACCACGAGGGAGTGCTGAGTAAGTGGCCACCCCGGCATACCGGCTATGAAAGATCAGTACAAGATTTCAGGCTCCTCAGGATAAAGGACTGTCTAACATACTGTCTTAGCTCCAAGCATAGGTGTCTCTTTACTTTCAGTGCACATTCCTATAGGGCAGTACTCTATAAAACCAATCATTCAGAAGTTCCAGGGTTCAGAGAATAAACAACATTTGTACTCTACCTAGTAAATTAGTTCAGAGAGTTGAGGAGGGGAGGGTGATAGTTTCTTGGTTTTACCACCTGTTTAATTACATCACTCATTTCTTTTCTTTTTTTTTTTTTTAATTAGCACCCCTCCACCCCGTATGTGTGAGTTATATTTATGGTAAAATATATTTATGCCCATGAGACAATGCGTCAGTGGGTTTTTTAAACTAGTATTTTAAAATATGGTTTACATTGAAAAATGATTAGTATGATGTGACATTTCTTTGCTAGTTTACTACCAGGTAGTTATTCAGTTGGTCTTTATACTAGCCCTACTAAGAAGTGGATCATGCTACAAAGTTATGACACCAATGGGAGTTACATGCCGAACCTGCTTGGGAGCTTTTGAAAATCCTACTAAGCACCTATCTGTAGCTTCAGGCACCTCTGGAAATCTGGCCCTTAATATCTCTGTGCCTCACTCTCTCATCTGTAAAATACGGATAATACTCCCTTTCTCTCAACTTTTAGGATTTAAAGTGCAAATTCTGTGAGACAGGGTCTGTGTTTGTGCAGCACCTAGCACAATGGGGGTCCTAGTTTTATTCAGGGCCTCCAGATACTACCACAGTGCTACTCATATATAATAAAAGCCTGGGAAGGATCTACTGCTACTGTTCATTCTGTCACCTCTGACCTATCCATGCGCTCATGCTTGCTTCCCTTTATAAGAGAATCTTTAGATGCATAACTGACATAAAAATACTCTGGTTGTTTCTTCTTAACTGTCATCTTCATGCATGTGATATCTAAACTGGTCACAACCCTCACCCTGTGTGGAGTTCAGGAGTTCAAATTCCAATTGTCCTGCTTTAAGGATATTTAATTGTTTACAGGAGCTCAGTGCTATTCAATGGAACAACATCTCAAGGGGCAAGAGAGCTATAGATTAGCTGGAATTTAAGCCTCCCTACTCCTACTGTACCTCCTTCCCACCTTAGCTCATACTTCCTACTGCAATTAACACTTCGACAGAGCCTGATCCAGCTGTCATTGAAGGCAGATAGAGCCTTTCCATTGACTTCCAAGAGAGGTAGATCCAGGTAATAGTGCTTTACAAATTAGATGCTGCTTTTAGTTATGCTGATGAAATCCTATGGCAGGGGTCGGCAACCTTCGGCACACAGCCCATCAGGGCAATCCCCTGACGGGCTGCGAGACATTTTGTGTATGTTGACCGTCCGTAGGCACGGCACCCCGCAGCTCCCAGTGGCCACGGTTCGCTATTCGCGGCCAATGGGAGCTAGATAGATCTTATTGTTGTAATAAAACACACACAATTCCTAATGGAAAAATGTAGGTGAAATCCCAAGCCCCATTGTATTTTGAGTTTTGCCATTGTCTTCAACTGAGCCAGTATTTCACCCTTTGTATTGCATCAGAAAATGTGTGTTAAGATGGGATAAGGAAAAAATACTAATTAAAATGGAATGGATGGCATAATATGTATCTAAAAAAATCATCTTATGGATAATATGGATAAAAGGCCTTGAATGAAAGCTGCTCCTGGGAACTCATGGGGGGCCTCGGCTTTGGAGAGAGCCTGGAAAACAAACACAAACATAAACTGTGCATTCAGTGTGTGCCTTTAAGCCATTGGCATTAATTAAGATTCTATGGCTTACAAACAATTATGACATAATTAAAGTAAGATTCTTTCTACAGTAAAACAATAAGAAATGACTTTTAGAAACCGTGGGAACTATTAAAACGGCACATCAGTACCAAAATGAGCAATATTTACTAGTATTAGCACTATTAAAATGCCTTTTGAAGACAAACTTAGGCAATTATTACTCAGAAAAACTCACATTTGGAGATGGAGAACAACGATAATTAAATCCCTCTCTATATATATCTCCGTTTTTGGTGTTTGACAGAATGGAGTCTTTAAGAGAATCTATTTTAATGGTCTTGAATTAGCAAGACTTTCAAACAGAGAGAGTGCACTTAGCAGGAGGTTGATCTCTACTGAAAGAGCTTTATTAGCAGTATTTTAAAGGTCAGGGAGCTGCATTTAAGGCCTCCTACACAAAGATACATATTTTTGTGTGCTGTAATATCCTGTAATTTTTCTGAGACATGGATTCCGTGCACTTAGGCCCCGTCCCTCATTATTGTGAGTCCTACTGATGTGCCGCCTGGATTATCCATTATTGTTATTTATATTACAGCAGTACCTTGAAGCCTCCAACCAGGACAAGGTCCCCTTGTCCTAGGCACTGTACATGCATGTAATAAGAGACAGTCCCTGCATCAAAAAGCTCACAGTCTAAACAGACACATAGATTTTAAGGCCAAAAGGGACCATCATGACAATCTAGTCTAACTTGCTGCACATCACATGCTACAGAACCTCACCCACCCACTCCAGCATAGGCCCACAACCTCTGGCTGAGTTACTGAGGTCCTCAAATCTTGATTTAAAGACTTCAAGTTACAGAGAATCCACCTTTTACTCCAGTTCAAACCAGCAAGTGACCCACACCCCATGCTGCAGAGGAAGGCAAAAAACAAAAATAAAAAACCCTTGAGGGTGTAAGGACCTACAGGTTAAAACCCAGCTCTGTAGTGCTATCAGGCAGATAACCCCTCCAGGCTGCCACCCAGCAGCAGCTGTAACTCGTCTCAACTCCATTTCCCATGAGCTGCTGTGGACCATGGGAAGTTCCGCCTTAAGGGTTTCATAGGCAGGAGCCCGATGGCTCCTGATTGGCTCCCTGTCCTATATAAAACCAAGAGGCATGCCAGGAAGCATCCAGGCAACATTGTGGATCTTTTGTAGCTTGTATGATTTTTCCTGTTCTATGCTCTTGACCTTGGCTTGTTTTGGACTTTGCCACCTGACTTGGACTCTGACCGTGAGCACTGACCCTGGTCTGGAACTGACTATGATCACCCTGGCTACTCCTAGCCTCAGGTTTGCCTCTGCTTTGATCCTTGGCCCCGACTGCCCTTATTGGGATCCTGACACAGGATCTCTCTCACTCTGAGCTGGGGCAAAATTCCTTCCAGACCCCAAATATGGTGGTCAGTTATTCCCTGAGCATGTGGGTGAGACCCACCAGCTAGACACCTGGGAAATAATCTTCTGTAGTAACTCAGGTCCCACCCTGTCTCTGGCTGTTGGAGATAGTTGCTAGTAGCAGTCACAGATGGGCCATATGATAGACAAATTCTGGGAGACGAAAACAAAGGCACAGAGAGGTAGAATGACTCACCCAGCATTACAAAGCAGGTCATTAGCTGAGACAGAAATAGAACCTTAGTCTCCTTGTTGCCAGACCATAGCTTTATTTGCTGTTAGACCATGCTGCACATCAGCCTCTACGCTGAAATAGTAGCTGTGAAGCATCTCCACGGCTCCCCCACCTGGGCAGTGGTGTAATACACCCAAATATGTTGTTTGGGCTGGGCACTGGCGAAAAGGTTTAGGCAGGAAACAGAAAAGGAGGGGCTGACGGGCTGGCTCAGTGGGTTAGTATGGTGATTTGGAACCCCTGTTCAGAGCCAATATAGCTCAGTAGTGCCTGATTGTGGCTGTCCTTTATGAGTTTGGGAGGTCTCGAGCCAATTATTTGTGCTCAGAATTCCACACCACAACCTTCTTGATCACCTAATTGGCAAGGTCAAGGAATGGCTGGCCTGTGCAGAATGTAATCCTCTCCCCGCTAGGAATGATCCTTCTTTGGCAGAGTAGAGGGACATTGTGGGAGTGGTATGAGGGAAGTTTACCTATGGTAGACAGGCTCTCTAGATAAATAGACAATCTCATTTGTTGTAATCAGCACTCAGTTCACTTATTTCTTTTAAAGCACAAAGTAACTCACCTCTGCACATGCACTGTGTGCTCAGAGTTTAGGCAAGCAAGAAATTGTGTTCACTGTTCATATCCCAATCGGGGAACACTCCCTTTCTCCTATAGGGCAGCAGCTTAGATTGCACAGGGAGAAACAACACAAACCATTTTGCTTGAGCAACACCATTACTCAGTTCCCTAGAGTAGCACTAAAAGGCTAGACTGAAGCAAGGGAGTGATCCCTAGCTGGGATCAGCAGTGGGCATTAAGCAACATTCCCTTAAAGATTTGGTTTAAGTCTCAGGCACCTGTGGACACTGCAGGCGTGGTTGTGATGAGTTTGTCAGCAAATGCCACACCCGGCCCTCGGCACAATAAGAATTTACTCCTGGTGACCCTCTTTCAGTCTCATTCAGTTTATCGAAATAAACACTGTAATGTAGTTTTAGGCCAATGACATTAGGCTACACTTTGATTATAAAACGGGAGCATGTCCAAAGTTGATGTGAATATTTGTTCTTTTTTTAAAATACAATTTTCCATGAAAGTCATTAAAAACAAGCAAAGTACAATGTAAACATTCCCCTGCAGTAGAGCTGGCTGGGAATTTTCCATCAAAATGTTTTTACTATGGTAAATTTGGTTTCCACAAAATCATAATTTTTCCTTAGAAAAATCCCTAGGTCATCCTGAATCTAAACTCCTGGTTTGTCAAACAGAACTGAAGGGTTTTGTTTCAGGTCAATTCAATCTTAATCTGTTTGCACCTCAGTTGCTGTGGTACCTTGTGGGAGCTATAATTTGTGTCACACACCCATATCCTTCCCCATAGGCTGGACTCCTTGGCCAGACTATACTTCCCATGATGCACTTTGGTCCCCTTGCTGAACCACTGCGGTGTGCCATTGGAGTCTCAGGACTGTGGTGCATCATGGGAGATGCAGTGCAGCCCTGGAGCTGGCCCATAGGAGAGAATAGAGGCATGAGGCACCCAAACTACAACTCCCATGTGGTACCACAGCAGCTGAAGTAGATGCTGCTGAAGACTCAACAGAGACAAAACAAAACAAAACATTTTGACATTCCTGAATCTAAATGTTATGGAATTATCATTCTTCCAAAAATAAATCAATATTTTTACTTTTTCACCCAATTCGAGATGAAACAAATATTGAAATATCAGAATTTTCTGTGGGATGGAAATGCTGATTTTCAATCAGCTCTACAATGTACTATTGTAGGGGCCACAGTATTGTGCTAAGCCTTGAGAACCGCGGGTCCACAGCATGTAGAGATAATGCCTTCACATTAAAAATAAAAATCGGATACAATCTTCAGATAGAGAGATTTATACTTACTGTAATGATGAGGGGGATGTTGTCCCACAAAAGGACTTTAACTAAGAGCTATAAAGATTCCACTTCCTCAGTGACAGTTAGACTGTTCCTATTATCCATAGCCTTCAAAAGAGTCTGGTGGGGAGCCCCAGAGCCCTTGAAGAAGGCTAGTTTAGATCAGGAGGATTGGGTGCAGCTCTCATTGGGATGCTTGGCTAATCAAGAGCAATTCCTGTTTCCCAGAGGCTGATTCAGAGCCTTGTTGAAATAGCTTGATATCTGTGTTTGGATCCTCCAAGCAGTGAAAGAACATGCTGGCATTTGCTTGGCAGGCTGCCCCATCACTCCTCATTTGCAGATCTACCTGGGAGTCATTTCAGCAGTCACTGAAGTGCTTGTCCTTTTGTTCAGGCTACATTCTCAGTCATGCTCCACTTACACTAATGGTCACTGACCAGACAGTGAATCCACTCTCCTAGTGTATTTTTGTTGTTGTTGGTTGTGGTGGTAAACCAAATTGGTGGGAACTGCAACTAGCATATTGAGAAGACTTACTGTGTTCTTCTAGGGTGTTTCCCTGCCCATCAGACAGGAGAGAAGAGTAAAGCATCATCTGCAAGAGCTATTTAAGTATCCAAAACACATAGAAGTTCAGAAAAGCATCCTGAAGTGTGGGTGTGTGATGACCACAATTGGGGCTGATACATCAGAGACTGAACGGTGGTGACCTCTGAAGCTAAAACCATGAGTCTACAGAATGAGCTACAGAGGAAAGTGCCCCAGGAAAATGTAGTAACAGACTAACACCTTCTGGACCAGGCCCAGAGGGGCTACATAACCAGGGGCGGCTCTATGGTTTTTGCCGCCTCAAGCACGGCAGTCAGGTGGCTTTCGGTGGCGTGCCTGTGGGAGGTCTGCTGGTCATGCGACTTCGGCGGCATGCCTGTGGGAGGTCCACCGGTCCCATGCCTTCGGCGTACCTGCCGCCGAATTGCCGCCGAAGCCGCGGGACTGGCGGACCTCCCGCAGGCATGCCGCCAAAGGCAGCCTGACTGCCGCCCTCACGGCGACCGGCAGGCCGCCCCCCGCGGCTTGCCGCCCCAGGCACGCGCTTGGTGCGCTGGTGCCTGGAGCCGCCCCTGTACATAACACACATTGACCAGCAGGGTACAGATGCTTGTGCAAATATTAAAGACAGTCGGACAAGGGTCATGCTCACTCAGTTTAGTTCCTATTCACTCCCCCCAGGGCAGTAAGATCATACCCTTTCTGACCCTGTTCCTATCCCCCACCTCCAACACCCTAACGAGCACTTTCCAAAGGATACTAAGTAAACCATTAAATCTGGTCAGGCATTTTTCACTGAGAAGTTTTCTCGTAGTGGCAAATTAAAAATGAAACATTTCATGGAAATGTGTTGGTTTCAATGAAAAATTTAATCTAGAAGGTTTCTCGGGTCCAGTTTTGAATTTCTGGTCAAAACCCAGGAGAAAGCGAGCCACACTCTCCAGAATCGCCAATAGCTCAGTGGTCAGGTTAGTCATCTGGGATGTTGGAAACCCAGGTTTGTGAATCAGAAAGAGGAGGGATGTGAATCTAGCTCTCCCAGGTCCTGAGTGGGTACTTTAACCACTGAGCTATTGAGGAAAGGGGAAGTGCATGTTCTCATGGGTATAAACATGGATCCTTTTTGGCTATTGTCTTTATTTTTGTTTGTTTATCCTTTATTCATGTTTTGTTATATTTAAAACCTTTTCTTTTTGAATTAACAAAATCAATAGAAATTTAATTACCAAAAGGAATCAAATGATCTGTAAAGAGAAGTTGCTTTAAACTCCTGCCCCCCCACCCCCCAAAAAACACAACCCCATGGTCCACAATGAAACATTCATCATATATCAGAAAGGTGGATGCTGGTAGTCTCATCGCATTAGGATGACTTACACATCCATAAATGGTACCTTTTTGTGCACTAGAAACTTTAGCTGATGGCAAACTAAGAAAGCATAAGGACCAGGGCTTTTACATTTACAGTGCATTGCAGAATAAGTCCCATCTGGGCAAACCGTTTCTCTAGTGTTTTGCTGCTCTTAATATCTCTCTGAGATCCGCTTGCCAAGTTGACGAGACCTCGTTAGGATTGTCCCATTTGGTATTTCAGCCAAATAACAATGAAAACAAACTATGTTGTAACTCTGCTTTCTTCTCCCATCTTATTTTGTATCAAAAAGCTAATGTGCCAGAGTATTTCTGCTCTGGGCTCTCTCCTCATAGTGGTTCCATCATAAACTGAAGCCTTCTACTCTCCAGGGGTGAGAAACTTTCCACCACCACCAAGTTTCCACTTAGAATATGAAAAAAAAAAAGTGGCTTTAATTTAGAGAGAGTGTAGTGGACAGAGAATAAACGATAAATGCACTTGTTTCTGCCCTTCAGAAAATACAGTCTGAAAACCTTATTTAAGTCACCCTGTGCCAAACAAATATCATGGCCTCTACACTGTTGCTCTGAGCAGAGTAGTTCACCATGGTGCAGATATATATAATTTATTTCAGCAGAATGCACGGTAGTCAGGGGGGGGGGAGGGAGAGATGGAAAGCATATCAGCATCTAATTGCACCTGTCATACTGAAAGAAATGAGTCTCTCCAGATTAGGAGAGAAATTTGTTGGTGGAGTAATGTCAAAGGCCACTTCTCCCCAGCTGCACCAGGCAACATGAAGCTTAACATTTCAGGACTATTCATTCATCAGCTCTATATATCTAGGTATATAGAACAACACAAACCCAAAAGAAAAAAAGAAAAAGAAAACCTAGAAAGTGGATGCTGATGCCACTAGGTTTGATTCTGCAACGACCGGTAGTGGTCATGTCTCACTTTTATGTCCAAGAAAAGTAAGCACACAGAAATCAAATAAAGAAACAAAAGATCTATACCTAGAAAAAGTGCAAGGAACCTGCTCTGTGTTGGTTGGATGCCCAAGTTGCATGGAATGTATCTGTTCCCTGATTGGATGAGATTTCCAATTTTTCAGTCTAAATTCACCACTCTTTCATGACGATTCTGCAGCATCTGCCTCCAGTTGATTCTGTATCTAGGGCAAAGAACTACAACATTGTAAAAAAAAGCTTCTCTTAGTCCACAGTACAGCAGGACCCATCCTCACTAACATCAACCATTGAGATGCACACTGTTCTGGTTCTCCATTCAATGCACTGCCTCCCCATAGAATACCAGGTATAATTCAAGGAGTCTAGTTCTTACCTGGTATAAAACTAGCATAACTCCATTGAAGCCAGTGTAAATGAGGCTGGAATTTCTATTCATTTTTAAGTCCCTCCATGGATCTGGCCCAAGATACAGACAGCACCTCTCTTTCTGCCTGTAGCAATTCCTCCAAAACTATGTTTCTCGAGGACCATGAACCTGTCAGCCTCATGAGTGAAGCTCATGATAACAGAAGGTCAGGCTCTGGCATTGACAAGGCCTACTCATTACCCAAGGAGTTAACTTATATTGCCTGGAGAATGGGGCTGCATGTTAATCATAGAATCATAGAATATCAGGGTTGGAAGGGACCTCAGGAGTTCATCTAGTTCAACCCCCTGCTCAAAGCAGGACCAATCCCCAACTAAATCATCCTAGCCAGGGCTTTGTCAAGCCTGACCTTAAAAACCTCTAAGGAAGGAGATTCCACCACCTCCCTAGGTAACCCATTCTAGTGCTTCACCACCCTTCTAGTGAAAAAGTTTTTCCTAATATCCAACCTAAACCTCCCCCACTGCAACTTGACACCATTACTCCTTGTTCTGTCATCTGGTACCACTGAGAATAGTTTAGATCCATCCTCTTTGGAACCACCTTTCAGGTAGTTGAAAGCAGCTATCAAATCCCCCCCTCATTCTTCTCTTCTGCAGACTAAACAAACCCAGTTCCCTCAGCCTCTCCTCATAAGTCATGTGCTCCAGCCCCCTAATCATTTTTGTTGCCCTCCGCTGGACTCTTTCCAATTTTTCCACATCCTTCTTGTAGAGTTGGGCCCCAAACTGGACATAGTACTCCAGATGAAGCCTCACCAATGTTGAATAGAGGGGAATGATCACGTCCCTCGATCTGCTGGCAATGCCCCTAGTTATACAGCCCAAAATGCAGTTAGCCTTCTTGGCAACAAGGGCACACTGTCGACTCATATCCAGCTTCTCGTCCACTCTAACCTCTAGGTCCTTTTTTGCAGAACTGCTTCCTAGCCATTCGGTCCCTAGTCTGTAACAGTGCATGGGATTCTTCTGTCCTAAGTGCAGGACTCTGCACTTGCCCTTGTGAACCTCATCAGGTTTCTTTTGGCCCAATCCTCTAATTTGTCTAGGTCCCTCTGTATCCTATCCCTACCCTCCAGCGTATCTACCACTCCTCCCAGTTTAGTGTCATCTGCAGACTTGCTGAGAGTGCCGTCCACACCATTTTCCAGATCATTAATTCTGTGCCTTTGTGCGGACATGAAGGGTGACTGGTATGTGCGGAGTCATAGTTACAGCTTGTAGTCAGTTGTTGGCTGTGTGTGTGTTCTCTGTGTGCTGCACTGGCCCTGGCCGGATAGCCTGTACAGCAGGCTCCAATTGAACTGTCCAAAAGACCACAGACTCAGTTTCTGTAGCGAAGGCACTCGGCCAGGTTTATTGTCAACAAAGCACAGTCCTGTTTCAATGGTTACAGATACACTAACACATGGAAGTTCGTTGCAATGGACTCAGCTCAATGAATGACTTTCCATTCCCCCCTTGGCTGGACAAAGACACCCCCTCTGAGATGCTGAAACAAACAAGTTACGTATTGCCCCTCTGACATGCTTAGTTACCATCCTTTACCTTGTATGTGTTGATTCGATCAAATATCTCTATTCATCACCCTGTCATCCTGACCTTATCTTTAAGAGGGGGTCAGTGTATCCTTGTATCATCTTTGGGAAGTGTGTTTACACCATAACCTTGTATCAGGGTGTTCTGATACTACCCTTCTGGAATGTGTTTCCGTGAATACTTAATGCATAGAAGTGCTTGTGTTTTTGCAATGCAAGCCCAGTTCTTTCTAAATGCATGTATTGGATAGGGGGGCTTTATAATGGGGAGGGCCTGAATTTAGTTTGGGCCTTACGCCTTACACCAGGCCCTCAGGCCTCATGTCTCAGGCTCTCTCTTTCCACTACACAACCATGCAAATAATGGTGTGTGCCCCCCCCCTACCCTCCTCCGGTCCTTTGGCAATTCTGAAAAAGAGGAGGGGAGAGGAATCATTGTGGGCTGAACCATTTTTTTTTCTCAAACTGTTCATCAAATATATATTTTTTTAAATTATTTCTGACTAAAAAAAAATCTCATTTTTTTGTTTTAATTAAAAATAAAAAAGGAAATTTTGAAACAGTTATTTCAAATCAAAATGTTGAGTTTCAAAAATGTCAAAATAAGTTTCATTTTTTTAGAAATTCTGTGAAAACTGTTGGACTGAAATAATGTGGTGAAATTGTCACAAATACGCTAAATGTTTTGGCATCACCAAAAGTGCATATATATATATTTTTAAGTCTGTCAAAAATTTCCATCCAGATCTAGCATAATCCCCCTCCAAGTCTCATTGCTGTTCTAGTGAGGCAGTAAATGGTGCCTGTCTGTGTCCATGCAGCTTACACTACATAAGGTCCTGGTGCACCTAGGTGTTGTTAGATGTTCAGTTGCGTGTGTGTGTTCCCTCTGTGTGCTGCCCCAGCTCTGCCCAGACAGACGGCTCAGCAGACCTTGAATGAACTCCCCAATGACCACAAGATCTGTTAAGGTACAGAGGTGGCATGCCAGGTTTTATTCTGGACAAAGCATGGAAATAGAAACCGGCACACATAAGAGGATACTAAGACATGTATGCCCGTGACAATGGATGCAGCTCAGTGAATGGCAGGACTTTCCATTCCCCCCTTGGCTGGACAAAGATACTCCCTCTGAGATACATCTTTATACCCTGCTACAAACAGGTTACGGACTGCCTCTGACATAGTTATTTACTGATGTGGCTAGTTATCCCCTATCACCTTGTACATGTTGGTTCGATCAAAAACATCTTTATTACATACTGTCATCCTGACCTTATCTTTTAGGAGGGATCAGCGTGTTCCTGTTATCCTTGGGGAACGTTTTTGTACCATCCTTGATATTGGGATGTTCTGGTACCATTTATATTGGGATGTGTTTGCGTGCATCACTCTGTGACTAGGAATGTATATTTCTGCAATATCAGCCCTGTTCTTGTCAGATTCTGTGAGCAGGTTTTGCCTCATACCAGGCCTCTGATACAAGGGCTTATATCTCAGGCTCTCTTCCTACTACACCAGGCAGCTGGGCACATTGCCTCTTTGCCCTAATCCATCCTCTCCTGCCTACTTGTGCAATGGTGGGGGAGTGGGAATATGGTGGCGCCACAAAGCTTATTACTTTCCCCATGCTACTTCCTGTGCTGCTGGTGTCCCTTTACATCTCAGTGCCATTGGGCTATCTAAGCCATAATTTGGCTCTAAGCTAATTTTTTGGTTTAGTTTTTTAACTTTCCCACAGCTGATGGGCCCATTCAACCAAAATATGTTTTAATACACCCAAATGCAAAAGGTCATTCACCTAGGAATAAAGAAAGCAGGCCATACTTACAGAATGGGGACCTGTATCTTTGAAAGAAGTTCCTCTGGAGAAGATTTAGTAGTCATAGTGAACAAACAACTCAACACGAGCTCCCAGTGTGACACTGTTGCAAAAAGGGCTAACACAATCCTTGGATGTATAAACAGGGGAGTAGTGAATAGGCGTAGAGGGGTGATTTTACCTCTGTGTATGACACTGGGGAGACCAATACTGGAACATTGAATCAGTTCCATTGTCCACATTTTTAAAGGATGTTAAACTGGAGAGGGGGCAAAAAAGAGCCACAAAAATGCGTTGAGTGCTGGAGAAAATGTCTTAGAGTGAGAGACTTAAAGAGCTCAGTCTGTTTAGTTTATCAAAAAGACAATTGAAAGGTGACTTGATTACGGTGTATGAGTACCTTCAGAAAAAGAAAATACCAGCTATGAAAGGGCTCTTTAATGTAGCGGAGAAAGGCAGAACAAGAACCAATGGCTGGAAGTTAAAGCTAGGCAGATTCAAATTAGAAATAAGGCACACATTTTTAACAGTTAAGATGATTAACTATTGGAACAAATTACCAAAGGAAGTGGTGGATTCTCCTCCTCCATGTCTTCAGATCAAGGTTGGATGCCTTTTTGGAAGATGTGTTTTAGTCAAGCACAAGCTATTGGTGTCAATAAAGCTGTGAAATTATCTGGCCTGTGATATACAGGATGTCAGACTAGATGATCTAATGGTCCCTTCTGGCTTTAAAAATCTATAAATTTCTTCATTAAAAGCAATATGAAGGAGGAAGAGGACGAAAAAGAGGTGAATGCCAAGAGGAAAAGGAAAGGAAATAAATGGCTCCAATTGCTTGAGGGGAGTGGTTAGGGAGGGGAAAAAAGGCAGATCAGTGAATGTAACTATTATATTTCGGAAGGCACTCTGATAGTTCAGTGATGGGGAACATGAGAATCCAATTACAGACAGGACTGGTAATGCCACCTAATATTAAGTTTGCTTGATATTTCCTATCGTAAAACTCCATTGTATAGGCAACCTTAATTCTGGCATTTGCCAATTTGTTGTGAGTGCTTGAATTTGCAGCCTTAATGATGTTCTTTTAACATAGTTTTTGTGCATAATCTATCTTAAAGAGGGATTTTGTCTGAAATAGTATTGTCACTGAATCTTATTTAGACAGTTTTATTATATTACCATGATTTCATGGCATTTTAATTTATACTACATTATTGGACTGTTAACTCACTTCCACTACTCAATTAGGCTGGTTATATTGTTTCACTCCTAACTTGCTTTTCAACAGATTATAATTATTAGAAGGCTCTTTATATTTACCTAGTGTCTAGGTTTATTCCTGTAAGCAAGATTCCTTTCAGTGTCACCATGGTATCTGCAGACTTCAGTAGGAAGGAAAATTATTGTCATATCTTCATATCCATGTGTTTAGAATATGATTTAACTAGTGTATGACTTATTAGAAGTAGCTGTATTCTTTCCTCTGCAAAACAAAACAAGGTCAGGTAGAAGAGATTTTGTGCAAGACATCATTTAACAAACTATGTTTGATATTCATTTGGATTCTTTCATTATTTGAATTACATATCTGGTTACACTTAGGTACTGTATGAACCAATAACTGTCTCTGATTCATAGGGTCTGCATATTTAATATGAGAGCTGTGCGAATGACTAATGTTTTTGGGTTGCTGGAAATTTTGAGAAACCTGGGGGGAAAAGGTTATTTTGAGTTGACCTGAAATCAAGTTTTTGCAAAATTTTCAGCAAATTGAAAATATAAATTCATTTTAACCCAAAGCCCAATGTCTGATTTTGAGCATTTTTAACATTTAAGAAAAAAAAATGAAGAAACTTTGAAATGTGAATCCCTTTGATTCCACAAAAATCAAAACATGTTGACTTTTTTTGAATGGTTTTTCTTTGTCTGCAAAAATTTGGTGAAACAGAAAAGAATTCATGAAATGGTTCGGCCTACATCTACACTCGGAACTAGGGGTGTGTGTCCCAGCACATGTAGACATACTCATGGTCGCTCTCATTGAGCGATCATGCCAGAAATAGCAGTGTGGCTGTGGTAGCATGGGCAGCGGCGGCATGAGCTAGTCATCCCAAGTACAAACGCACCCAGACCCCATGGGTACATACTCTTGGTGACAAGTCCATGCCACCGCTGCTGCTGCCCATCCTACCATGGCTACACAATTGTTTTTAACATGCTGACTCAATGAGCACAAACATGAGTATGTTTATGTGAGCTAGGAATCTCACCCCCAGCTCCAATTGTAGACTTAGCCTCAGTATCACTGACTGTGCATTTTGTGCTGGAAAAAATTAGCTCAGCTCTACTTAATACATAATAAAAATCATTCCTTTATAGAGCTTTTTTCTTGGGCACCAATACTGCAATGGGAACCGTTACTATAGACCCTAACACCTGCATGGAACTCCACTGATTTCATTGAGACTCAGACTAAGAAGAAAGGTTTGTGCTAACAAACCTCATTTGCAGGCTCCAACCTAAAAGACTTAATGAGGCATAAGTGCCATAGATTTGACTTTCGTAAGGAGTTATTCATTTTGGCCATGATCCAGTGCCCATTGAAGTCAATGGGAGTCTTGTCATTGGCTTCACCGGGCTTTGGATCAGGCTCTGTAATCAATGTGTGGCAGATGCTTTATAGGATTTAGAGATGCTGATCAGGGCTTAGCAATAATGAAACCTTGTACTCCTATAGAACCTTTCACTGGAGGATCTCAAAAGCTTTTACAAATAGTGCGTCCACAGTGATAAATTCAAGAGTTGAGGTGGTTTGAAATTTTCTAATGAAACTTCATTTTGTTGGAAAATGCTAATTGGATTAAAACGAACTCTTTTGTCAAATCTGTTATAGTTTTGATGAAACTTTCATTGAAAACACAGCCATGTTTACATTGGCTCACAAGCAGGTTTCTAATCTTCCAGGGTCCAGAGTCCCAGTTTTTGAGCTGCTGGGCTCCCCGCTCCATCAATTTCTCATATTTTGTTTTGGGAACACCATATTTCAGTGTATCCAACATGACTTTTTCAGGGAGGAGGCTTAGGTTCACAAGAAATTTCGGTAAATTTGGTTTTGTTTAGAAACAGAACAAATGCAAATTCCAAAACACCAACGTTTCTCTAACCAAAACCCCTGAGTTTTAAACCAGTTCTATTTGAGTCACCAAATTGTATTATGACATCACTCAATAAATCAGCCAGTAGAGTGGAGCAAATGAGAGCCACTTTTGGAAGCTAGCTTTTCCTAGTATTCAACTTAATTTCTCCTGTTTTCATATTTCTCTTAACTATGCCCTCAAGAAGTACAGTAAAAAATTCCTCACACTCGTTGAAACTTATACACTTCACAGTCTATACTTGTTATCAAATCCCCTTTCTTAGAAATCAATTAGCAAAGCTACACACGTGTGTGTTGAGCTAAATTCTCTCTCATTTAATTCTTCATCAGAAGCCAATATAGCCCATACCCTAATTAATTTTGCGATTTTTTCACTGAATTCCCTGAAATTTGTACATAGGAACATAATTACCACAAAGGATAAGACCTATGGTCCAACTAGTTTAGGATCTTGTCTCTGAGACAGAGATGAGCACCAGATGTTTAAGAGGAAGATGCAAATGTAACCTACATCAAGGGGAGTAAGTCAGTTTACTTAGCAATTCTGTGCTACAGAATTCCTTTACCTGACAAAGTATTTGCACAGACCTGAATTCATATACTTGCACAAGACTGCAGCTGGATTTTTATAGGAAACCTTTAAATGCTAAAAGTGGAAAATATAAGAAGATTCATTTTCTCTTCCTATAAGAATCCAATGCCAGTCTTTACCATAAGATGGTTATACACACATCACACAGACACCCATGTGTACACCCACAATTAGCAGTTTCAAATTTCTGTTTACTGAATGATAATCCAAAGATAAAATATTACAGCATGCCAATTACAATGCACCCAAGCTGGACTAACATCACTAACTCGAGGTTTGTTTATTTTTCTTTAAAATGAAAAATCTAACACAGGGCCAATATCCCACTATCTACCTGTCTGTCAAACTCATTGGGTCTTCTAATAACCAGAGATCTTCTGCTTTCAGGTATGTTCCCCCAGGATATTATATTGAGAATTAGATAAAACATTTAATTGTACCCCATAACCAAATGTTTCAGCATCCCAATCTTGAGTGCATACAGAACTTTAAATAAGAAAAGCTGACAATTACTGAAATTGCTAGGCTCACATGGTGTCTTTGGTTCAATGATGTGATACAACTTACAGAACCGTTTGGCCTCCAGTCTACAATTGCTCCTTTTTGGTGTTTTCCCAGTCTCCATCCCATTGACTTCTGTACAATTCCAGGAAACTGTATTGAGATCCAACCTACAGATTCAGTCTGGGTTATGCCGGCAGCTCTTTCTTCCCCTTCCAGGGCTGGGCTGGATCTGAGTGGTACTCAAAATGGCTGCCAGTTTCAGGCCCCTGATAGAACTCTCTCTTGACTCTTCAGGAGCTTCCAGCTTCTGACTGTGTATGTGTGTACACCCAGGAACGTCTGCCCTTAACAAAGCCTTCCACGCCACCTTCAAAACAGCTACAGGGAATGGCTAACAATTTCCTGCACCCCCTCTTGTGTGCTGAAATTGCTACTACTTGCTCAGTCACTCAAGCATCTATACTGCCGCCTTGCATGGGAATGTTACCATAGCAACTCAGAGCAAATAGAAACAGCACCTGTAATTACACCAATACGTTTTTTTGGTTAACACCAAAAACAAAGAAAAGAAAAGGGGGTTACACAAGAAACCCTGTAGTGGGCAGTTATGGCATAACCTGCTTAGTCTCTTCCTAACCCCCTTAGTTAGAGGTTGACTTATTCTTTGAAGCATGAGGTTTTCTCAGTATCTTTCTGGTAATGAAGTGCAAGAATGAAGTGAAATGAACATCCCTCTCAAAATATTTGGATAAAGTCAATGGCAATGGTCCTCCCGTTACTGTCTGGAGAAACAAGTCAAAGATACTACAGTCATGGGTGGGCTTAAGATACTACAGTCATGGGTGGGCTTAAGAACCCAAATAGAATAGAAAGATGCTTCACATTAATGCTTGTCCAGTGCTGGACATGCCTTCCTCTTGCACTGCCAACATTTTTGTTCGGAGAACACTGCTCCTGCAGACCAGTTACTGCCATTTGTGAACCAAAGATGGCTAAGCCTTCTGCCACCTCTCTCCGGCCATAATCTGCAAGGCTGTGCCAGGGTGTGCTTTTAGAAAAGTAGAGAAAAATGAAAAATAGATGAGGAACACTGTACAAAGAAGAGAGCTGTCCCTCCTGACTCAAGATGAACATTTTTTCAGCTTTGCTGCACGTCTCCTTCTCACCCCTGTTCCATAGCTGTCAATAACGGAAGTTTTCTCTTCTTTTTCTCTAATCGTCTCTGACAAGCATTTGGCAATCTTACGTGTGAGAATCTGCCTGTAGAATTCTATGTTGGTTTCAGACTTTGTGAGAAAGGTGGGCAATCTGGGATCCAAAGTTTTTAAAAAGAACCAATATCCAGGACATAGTCAGTGGATAAGAAAGACACTTCAGGGGGAGTGGGGCAGGACAGACTTCTATTAATAAAATCAAGAAGTCCTCTTACATCTTCTAACAGTAGGTGGGAGTTTCAGCTCAAAGTTACATGCTTTTATGACCGAGTTCTCACTAGCACTCTGTAAGCGGCTGGACCAAATTTTCCACCTTGATTTCAGTGGGGTTGAGTGAGAGGAGAATTTGGCTCCGCGTTAATATATGGATGGTTGCGTATGTGGGAGGGGAGCGAGGGAAAGGTTGTTAATTAAATCTGAAGACGAGATTCTGCTTTTTGCAGCTGAATTAAAAATGAAATAGCAATTGAAGTTTAATTAGTGTCTTTGCTTACTTGTGCATTCAAACTTGAAAGATGGCTTAACACTTGGTCGTAAGCTCCTGTGGCTCGGAGATGATTACGGAGTCTGAGTGCGATGTGCCACATGGTGTTATCAAAGATCCCAAACTACAATCGAGACATTTATGCTGTAGATAACATAAGCATCAAGCGAAATGTCTGGGCCAGAAGTGATGTAAGTTACTGTGTGAGTATGCAGGTGGAAAGGGGACCTGTTCCAGGAATCTAGGACTGGCTGGAAAACAATTTTCTTTCATGAAAAATGTCAATGTTTTGAAACTGGTTTTGTTCAAATGCAGAACAGGAGCGAGACCCCAGACTAGCCTGGTGGTTAGGACACCTAGTGGTCCAAGACCATGGTCTGAATCTCCCTCATCTTCCACACCTCTAGGCTATTGTGGAGTTTTCCTCTGCCCAGAAATTCCATCCTGAACCTGAGAAACCTTTCTGGGAAAATGTTCATTGAAACAAATACATTTCCACAAATTGGCATTTTTTCAACCAAAATAAAGTTCATCTTTTTTTTTTTGACTAGCTGTAACCAGTAACTCCCATTGGTTTCAGCAACAGTAATGATTGCTCATTAACCACGAGCAGTTACTCATTACTGGTTAATTATGAAATAACTATGTATGTCCTGAATTGGGATAAAAAAAGAGCCCAGGGAGTCTAAGTAGGGCTAAATGAGACTAAAGGAACCTAAACTGATGGTCAGAGTGGTCCCTCTTGGCCTTTATATAGATTATGTTGTGGTATCTTACACAATCAGAGGCTGGAGGATAGGTAAAGTGGGGTTATTTTGGAGGGGAGCTACTGTAATTTTTCTTATTTACACCATTGTGATAGTTATGCTTCTTGATGTCCTTCACTCTTACAGCCCCAAAGTCCACGATTTCTCATGCCCCTACTCACATTGCCCTGGGAACAGTCTCACTGGTTTCAGCTATGCTTGGAGTAAGGTTGGAATTAAGGCCTTTGGGGGTTTAAGCATCCAAAACCTGTTGGATGTCAGTGGGATTTGGGCACCAAACTCCTTTTAGGCTCTCTTTGAAAATCCCATCCTAAGAGGCTGCTCCGTGTGAGCCAGGGTGTCAGAATCTGGCCCATCAATTCATTTATACACACCTGTCATCTCTTGTTTTCTCTCTCTCTCTCTCCCTCCCCCACCCACCTCAATTTTGGCGAGTCAGTGGAAACGCAGGTAAATCTGTGGACCGCAGCTGTAGTAAATAAAACTAATTACTTTTGCACTAAGAAAGAAAATATCCACAATGGACACTTTTTGGGGGGTTTTGTTTGTTTGCTTTGGGTTTTTTTTTTTTTTTTATTACGGACTGCTAATACATCTTTACTTAATCGCTGTCCTAAAATGTTATTCCTTTGATGGAAGAGGTAAGCTGAAGCAATTGTGGAATCTTTTCCCCTCTCTTCAAAGTCTAGAAACCTATTTACAGTGCTAAATCATTAGGGTTACTCCTTGTCCAAAAGCTAGAGACTGTAAATCTGTGCCAAGCCTCTTAACAAGCCTTCTTGGTGGAATAGTATTATACAGCCAAAGAATCGCTGCGCTGAATGATTTTCTCCTATAAATACCATTTAATGGCATCTTTATTTATGCTCTCTTCCTACTGCTGCTTCTGTCAGCTGTTGATCCTAAAAAAATTTGCCTGCAAGCTGATTTGCGTGGGTGGCCCTTGCACCTCTGTGAATCCCCATTTGCTTCAATCAAACTGGCAAAGAGACAAAGACAGTGTGGTCTAATGGGGTTCTGTTCCTAGCCTGGCCACTGACCTAGTCTGTGACCACAGGCAAATAACTTCAGTCCAGATTCTCAAAGGTATTTAGCCTCGTAACTCCCATTTATTTCAATAGGAGTAAGATAACTAAATATCTTTGAGGATCTGGGTCTTCATCTCTTTGTTCCTCTGTTCCCCTCCCACCCTTTGTCTATTTAAATTGGAAGCTCTTTGGGGCATGGACTGCCTCTAGCCGGGTGTGTACAATGGATCCCCCAATCACTATCAGAGCCTCTGGCTGCTTTAGAAATACTAGTAATTACAAAGGTGTAGTGGACAGGGTGCAACACAAGTAGAGTGTTCCAGGTGACTGTTGGCCTGAAATACAACACTTCACTAAGTCATTGCTTTTGTTTATTAGGTAAAATAAATGATTATCCTGAGATGTCCACGTTAATATGAGAATATCAAACTAATTGTCATCATTTGTTTCTGTCTTCCACCAAGGGGTTAATGTTAGGATCAGGAAGGATAATGCAAAGGAAAACGATTATGCAGAGTAAGCTTAACATATGCAATTTAAAACTGTAGCAATTGTTTTTGGTCAGTTTCTTGCAATCTACAAGGTAATTTTTTTCAATTTATTTGGAATTAGTCAAGTGCACTGTTGAAAAAGCAGAGTGAATTGATGTTAAATAGTTTTTGGAAGATGTAATTGTCTGATGATTTGTAAATAGCCGAGCTTATCAAAAAAGTAATTTAAATGTTATGCTGACAATTTTGTCCACTTTGGTGTACTCTGTAAACTTGTGATTCCAATTTTTAGCCCTCATTAGCATCAGAATTCTCTTTGCACTGCTAAATCATTTAAGGCATTGAATGTACCCAATGCATCTAGCTCTGAACTTTTACTGATCCTTCACCTAGCTTACTTAAGTTATATTCAAGAATCAAAATTGCTTTTGTTTTCCAAAGCCCACAGTGAGTCAGGCACTCTAATAACATTTTGGTAGGAATGGTATAAGAACAGGACTAGAAAACAAGTAGAATTTTCTAGGCTGGAATGTATGTTTACATTATTGCCAGCTCCAATAATTTAAAAAAAAAAACCATGAGTCAGGCTCCAAAATTATGAGATGACCTTAAAACTAATGAGATTTAAATAAAAAGTAATAAATATTGGGATCCTTTATTTGCCTTTTTAATTCTTGAGCCTGTGGGGGGGTCTTTTCAGTGGCGTGACTAGGAATGGAAATTTGGGTGGGCCCCAACTTTTGGTGGACAGGCAATGACTGAAGATCTGATATCACAGCCCGCCAGAGCTTCTCAGGTGGGTAACCAGTCCCGATGCCCCCCTCCCCTTTCCTGGCTAGGGTGACCCTGAGGCACTCTAACCCTGGCGAGGGGGATGCTGTGTGTGTCACTCTGCATGGCTCCCCACACCCTCCCACCTACTTCAGATAGGGCTGGGCCTAGACTGGCCTTTCCTCCTGCCCTGGGCACCAGCCAGAGCCGACCAGCACCACCCACTGAAGAGGCACTATTGCCTGGTATAGGGGAGATGCATCAGACCTGTCTATGTCAGAGCTTCCCTGGAACCCTACAATGGAGACCGAGCAGCACCCCTCTCCCTGGCTCTGTAAGGGGAGAGAATGAGCGCCCTCCTGGCAACCATGCAGCAAACTGGTGGGGGTGGCGGGGGGCGAGGACATGGGCTGACAGATTTGGGTGGGCCTGGATGCTAATTGGGTGGGGCTACCCACAGTTAAACATAGTTCATAATGTCATGCTTTTCTCTGCAACCACAAGGACTAGAAATGTACTTTTCTTAAAAATGAATGTTGGATTCACATGTAATCCGAAGATCCCAGGTTGCTGGAAGTTTAAGAAAAATACCAAATAGCATGAGATGAAGTGACAAGAATTGGCAACACCATGTAACAAGATCAGTGCTAGTTGCCTTATAGGAACTGATGCTTTACCTGCAGAATTCCTTACTTATTCCCACCCTTGTTCCTTATTCATAGCGTTAGGTATTAGAGATGAACATCTCTATGGGTCATTGCTCTTCTCAGGCCAGTTTGCTCTCTATGGGATATTCTGAAATTCTTTGCCCAGTCTTGGCTTCGGCATCCCAGTTTTTTGGGCTTCCATCACTTCTTTTTGGGAAATCATTCCCCAGACTAACGGAGCTCATGGTATGAAAGCGGCCCCTGATATTCAGATGGATGTTTCTTTGCCTCACTTTCATCAAATTCTTATATTACTTCCCAAAACACTATGTTAAAAGAATGTTAAGGTTGCAAAATCGGGCACCAAGCACTCGAAAGGCCAGAAGGAAGGATCCCTGTGCAACTTTAATTCAGCCCCCTTGTGTGTTTCCATTATGGTACAATCTTTAATTACATGATCACATACTTTTGTTTCCACAGGACGTCTGCTGGTCACAGAGTCACTTCTGGACCCAGGGCCGGCTCCAGGCACCAGCTGAGCAAGCTGGTGCTTGGGGCGGCAGATTGTTGGAGGCGGCATTCTGCCCAATCCTAGGGCAGCACTGCCGCTTTTTTGGGGGGGGTTCTTGTTCCGCTCCGGCCGCCCTGTAGGGGGCGGCGGCGCGGAGAACCAGAGCGCCCTGCAGGGCAGTCCTCTTCCTTCCCTCCCCACCGACCGGAGCGGAGCCCTCGCGGCAGGCGACAGGAGGCGACGCAGCGGGAGGGGCCGCGTGGCAGCGCCCCTGCTGTAGCCCTGGCCGCCCCCTTCTCTCTCTCTCCCGCCCGCTCCCTCCCCCTCCCCCCCCCAGCCGGTCCCCCTGCACCCGCGCTCTGGACGCGCTGCAGGTGTTTTTTTTATTTTTACTTTGCCGTTCTGGCCGCCCCGTTTTTTTGTTGTTGCTTGGGGCGGCCAAAAAGCCAGAGCCGGCCCTGTCTGGACCAATTTCCAAATGCGCTTAGTAAGAGCTGCACTAGTGGAGTCTGCCAAATGAAATGTAAAATGAGATGAAATTAGGAAATGTAATAAAAAAAAAAAACCTTAGGTTGAATGTCAAGCGCAAAAAAAAAAAAAAAAAAGTCCCCAACAATGAGCTTTCATAGGAAGCAGTGGAAGCCCTTTGTCTTGGGACGTTGAAAACTAGATGGGAACAGAACACTAGAAAATGTGCTCTAGGGAATCATCCTGTCCTGTACTCTCTTACTCATTTTCCACTCACTTGTTACTCAGATAAAACCCCCACGGAAATGAACACAACTTTTGTAGAGTGAGGCCTCAATAAGGATTGGGCGGTAGATTTTAACTTTAGGTGCAGCCCTCAGCCATGAGTGGTGCATAAGCTTCTCCACACTAAAAGTAACTCCATGAAGCCTCCAAGGTCCCCATCTTCATCATAATTCCCCCTCCATTTCCTTCTTGCACCTTGAAGGTAATACTCTGCTTCCAGCCTATACCAGAAGTGGAACTGATTGAATGTTTTTTTGGTTCAAAATTTTGTTTTGTTTTGAAAGTTTTCAGTTTTTTGTAAAAAAAAAAAATCATGGATATTGATTTTTTTTTTAAATCAACTTTAAACTGAAGCAATTACGATATCCCTGTGACAGCTCATCTGCACTGGCCAGAGAGTGAAGGGGATGGACCAAAGCTATGGCCATTCAGAATCTGTTTAGCTCCTTGCAAAGAAGATTAAGAGGTGACTTGATTATATTATATAAACACTGTCACAGAGAAAATACTGGTTACAAATGGGCACTTAATTCTAGTGGATAAATACACAGCAAGAATCAACAGCTGTAAGTTGAAACTAGACACATTAAAATTAGAAATAAGTCACATTTTTTATAACCGTGAGAGGTATTAGCCATTGGAATGGACTATCAATGGATGAGGTAGCTTCTCCACCTCTGGATGTCTTCAGATCAAGACTGGGTGTCTTTCTGGAAAGTATGCTTGAGTTAAACACAAGTCACTGGGCTCATTCCAGGGATAACTGGGTGAAATCCTCTGGCCTGTGTTACACGGGAGATCAGAGTGGATGATCTAATGGTCCTTTCTGTCCTTAAAATCTATGCATTTGTCCCTGCCCTTCTCTCTTCATTCCCTTCCTATTTGATCTGGTAAGGGAGAAAGCTGGCATGATAGTACCCACTTACTCCTGCATGCCTGGAACCAAGGTCTGGGTAGCCCACGCTGATGTATAAGTGAGTTTCTTACTTCCTCTTACTCCATGGAATGGACTTATGGTCCAAGTATCATTCTAGCCCTCTGAATTTAAATCATATTTAAATGCATTATTATTATGTGTTCAGGGCATGAGGCTCACTCCAGACCACATTTAGCTTTTCTACCAATATCTCAATAGAGCTACATATGCCAACCACCCTTGTTTTTTTTAACTTTGACCATGTATTTCAATTAGTTGGCTGCATCTTCCCTTTTTCCCTTTCTACTTTTCATTTATTTATTTATTTGCCAGACTATAAATGCAATGGAAGGAAACCTCATGAACCACAGGTATACTGCAGGCATCACTGCTTGGCTGTTATGTTCTACTGCATTGAAGAAAATGAATCTTTTCGAACAGGTGAATTTTCCAGCAGAAATGGACCAAACAGATTCAGTTCATTGAATAGAAAATGTAATGGTGATCTAAACCTATTACCTTCAAAGGAGTCTGTGACATTTTCTTCAAGCATATTGATCGGCTAGAGAGACAGAGAGATGGGGGACCGAGGGGAAAAAGGGAACTTTATTTTATTTTTTTACTCATTGTGTTGCGTCAGTCATTGTAATGCTAGTCACAATGTATAAAAGACTCCACGAATGACAGGGTTTTTAAGAAGCCACAATAAATGATTTTACAAGGCAGAAGTAAGAGGCTGTTTATAATCAATTGAGTATATTTTGAAATTGCTAAAAAATAAATCTAGATTTCCCAGTTTCTCCCCTGACATTCTAACTTGCACAATAACCGAACCTATTTCAACCCAGCATAACTATCACTTGTCCAGTGGTCCGTTCTTTCTTTGCAATCTGTAGTACCTTTCAGTTTCTTAATCACATTCCCCTCCCCCCCCCCCATGCATATCTCTTTCTACTAGGCTGTTGATAGAGACTGAGCTAATTTCAAGTCTTATTTAACCTAATTTGGATTGGCAACATGTCCTTTGGGTGCAGGGAGAAAACAACATCAGCCCGTTTCTTGTGTATTTTCTAGTTTTTGTTGTAGAACCATGTCTCTAGAGATTAGCAAAGCTGCAGAGAATGCTACTTCATTATAGAAATGCCACTTGTGCTGTTGTAGTTAAGGCTATGTCAGTGCTTCCATTATCATATAATAGAACCTCTCTATTTTACTGAATAAAATTTCCTCGTGTTTGAAAATTTGTAGTTTGAATGTAACAGAATTTAAGTTTTGTTCCATACTTTAAGGTAATGGAGATGCAATCTTTCCATAGATCCAGTTTGGAATATGCTGCATATATGTTTGCATTTAGAGGCTGTTAGTAAGACATTCAAAGTAACACTTTGCAGGCAACATTACCAATATAGGTAGAAGATGCATTAAAATCCCTTGGTGGGATAACAGAGCTAGTAAAGTTTTTTATTATTAACATAATATTGAGTCCATTTATTTTGGCATTATCTTAATTTGATCCATTTTCCTTCTTGTCCATGGAATATAGAGGTGTTGTTTTTTTTCCTTTGTGCCAGTGCATAAAACTAGTGCATTTTGTTGTAATCTGAATTTTATAATCTTGCCTATTACTTACAAGCAATCTGCTGCTACAGTTGTTCCTAGGTGTTTTTATAAACTAATTTAACATCTGTTTGTACTATATAATTGTATCAACTTATAAATGGCCAATAGAACTTAGCATTGCTGAGAATTACCATGCAGATAAATGGAGTTACATTAGTAATTATAAAAAAAACAAAACAAAAAACAAACACCTCAGTATTTCATGGTAACTTGGTAAATAAGTTCTGTTATCAGGATGATTTTATTTTCTGTAGGGCTTCTGCATTCAGTAGGTTAAATTATTAACAAGAATATATAAGCCATGTGATTTTTAATATAAATTAAATCATATCAGAATTGAGTTAAAAATAACAAATAATTCTTTATCCATAATATGATGCCAGGATCTGGAGATGTATATGGTACATGTTGGAAAGTGAGCAAATTAACGGGAAGCAGTTAAACTACTCTGAATCGTTAAAAATACTGAATTAAGAAACAAAGCCAATAGGCATGCATGGGTATTACTGAGGCTACATCTACACTACGGGGGGGGGTCGATTTAAGATACGCAAATTCAGCTACGCGAATAGGGTAGCTGAATTCGACGTATCAGATCCGACTTACCTTGTTGTGAGGACGGCGGCAAAATCGACTGCCGCGGCTCCCAGTCGACGGCGCTTACTCCCACCTCCGCTGGTGGAGTAAGCGCGTCGATTCGGGGATCGATTGTCGCGTCCTGACGAGACGCGATAAGTCGATCCCCAAGAGATCGATTTCTACCCGCCGATTCAGGTGGGTAGTGTAGACCAGGCCTGAGAGTAGAATTTAGCCCCAAATGTGCAAGCCCAAAGCATTCAGTGTATGTGCGACACCTCCAATAAGACTTGTTTACTTATGTTGGTTTATTTAATAGGAAAAACATTTAATGATACTGATCTTCTGTTGCACATTTTGTTCAGTGCCTGACTGTACTATGATCTCTAAACATTTGACAGCTATCCCAGCTATATAATTCTTAAGGATCATATTATTAATACTAATAAGTAGTAGTTCCTAGAGATCCCAACCAAGATCAGGATCCCATTGTGCTAGGTTATGTACATACAGTAGCAGTCAGTCCCTGCCCTAAAGAACTTACACTCTAACTAGACAAGACAGACAAAGAATAGCAGGGGGCTCGATGTAAGACAAAGAATGGGGGGGGGGTCGATGTAAGATACGCAACTTCAGCTACTGGAATAGCGTAGCTGAGGTCGACGTATCTTATTTCGACTCACCTCGGCTCCTCACGGTGCGGGATCGACAGTCGCGGCTGCCCCATCGACTCCGCTACCACCACTCGCCCTGGTGGAGTTCCAGAGTCAACGGGAGTGCGTTCGGGGATCGATATATCGCGTCTAGATGAGACGCGATATATTGATCCCTGATAGATCGATTACTACCCACTGATTCGGCGGGTAGTCTGGACGTACCCTGAGATAAAGAGAGAATGGTCAGACAGGAACTCTATAATAGAGCTAGGGATTGAGCCCTAAACACTGACTCCTAGACTAGGGTCTTACACAAGACCACCTGTCATCTCACTAGGTGCAGTCCTCATTAAGCAGGTGTATTGTGATCACTGCAAGGATAACTCCACAGTATAAACAAAGAATAGGACGTTGTTCCATAGTCATTTTCCTTGCTGAATTTCCTCCTCAACTTTTTGGTTGCTGTTTATGGCCAAAAAGGAAGGAAGGTGGCCAGGAAGTACAAGACTTTTTCACCAGCTTGGTGGCTGAATTGTCATATTCAATGGGGTACTCTCTGGGGGTACTCTATGGGGTACTCTATGGGATTAGAAAGATGAGGGAAGGTTTGGAATTTTTTTGCAGCTATGTGGAGAGAGAATGTTGAGCTGACAGGGAGAAGGGACCAGCATAGGGAAAAGAGAGAAGAGAGAAAATGACTAATATTTCTTAGTTCATGTCCTTTGGCTTCTAATGCTAAGGGTGAAGTGGACCCACTCATTAACCCAATATGAGTTAAAGTCTTCAGTGCCGAAATGCAATGCAAGGGTGTGAAAGAATGAGCCACAATTCCTGTACTGGTGTTGTCTTTTGTAGAGTTCATTTCCTGAAAGCATGTTTAAATAATGCTAAACTCCGTGTTTTCTCCAAAGGGCTTGTTCAATGGGACAGAGAGTTCCCAATTGGGCAATTAGGTGGCAAGCTCATTGTGGCAGACTACCTGCACCACTGTGGGAGCATGGGGGGCAGGAAAACAGCCATCAAGGAAGCTGGAGGAAGTGAGATACTATGGCTGGCACAGGAATGTGGGAACTGTTGGGCCTTTCAGCATGACAGGTGGTCTTATCTCTTGATGGGATATAGGGTTGGACAGTCAGGGGAATACAGTCTGAAGGAGTTCAGGGAAATCCAGTTTGAGAAGGAACACCAAGAGAAGTGATGGTCAGTATCTGTCAGTCTTATTGCACTGGCGTTCTGTTCAGCTTCTGAAGTGTCTCTGTTTGTGTATTCCTCTCCTTCCTTCCTTCGAGCCTGTAACAGCAACAAGTGTCAAATGCTCCACCAATTCAATCACTTATTAACAAAGCACATTTTTTTGTCTTTTACTGAAAAGAAATGTGACTGTATAACACAGGGTAAAGTAGCTAACGAGCCAATTCTTGTGAATGGATTAGTGGAAAACCTGACCACAAGGACATACAGAGGAGTGGCAAAATTTGGCCCAATTTAAGTTCACCACTGGCAACTACAACAGGCTGAAAGTTTTCCATCAAAAATTCAATTTTGTTGAAATTGAAATGTTTCACGGGAACATGTTGATTTTGTCAAAATTTCCAAAGGAAAAAAAGTCTATGTGAAATCAATCCAACTTTCCTGTTTCATTTTGATGTTGAAACATTTCACTTCAATAAGGCAAAAACATTTTGTTTCAATATTATTTTTGGTTAATTTCATTTAAACTTGTATATTAAAATATGTTAATGTTATGTACAAATATAATATACATCATACATAATATAATATAAAAGTCAAAACAAAATATATCGAAGCAATAAAGTTGAAATACATTTTTTAAAATGAAGTGATTTGACATTATCAAAAGAAAATATTTTAATGGTCCTGAATCAAAATTGTTCAGAATTTTCATTTCACAGGTAATTTTGGATTTTCTTTCTGACACAGAACAAAAAGAAACGTCAAAATGTTGGAATGTCCTCTGGAACAGAAATGTCAGTTTCCAACCAGGCCTACTGACAACTTGTCAAGAGTTCAAAGGTCATTAACAAAAGGCAGGGGATTATTCTGGGAACCTGGATAGGTTGGTTTCTATGGGCCATTTTTTTCTGTTATAAGTTACCAGTAACTGCAGGTTTCATTACATAACTCCATATATTTATCATGTTTCATACTTGGTGAAACTATATAGTTAGGAATATTTTTAATGAACGAGTGGTAGAATCCGACCAACTAAATGCTAAGGTTTGGACTGAGTGGTCCCAGACCTCTCCTTATGAATTTACTATCTATGATTTTTTTTTTTTTTGGTACCATGATGAATACAGTTGAAACAATGTACCCAGCCCAATATTTATAAAGAGACTGACATGATACTTGTGTGGTGGGTTGATGAATAAAATATGTATGAACTGTACTAGCAGAAGTTAATTAATGGCCACTCTTTACTGGTATGTGGCAGTGCAGTGTAATGGCACCTCTAATATGTTACATTTGTATACTCGAGAATCTATGATTTCATTTTAACATGTGACCCCAGTTTAACTGACGCAGCAATGTCTACTTACATTTGCAGAACTGGCCAACTAGAGCTGATTGGGAATTTTCTGAGAAAATGTTTTTAATTAGAAATTGCCAATTTACCAAAAGTGACTGTTTGCAGGAAAAAGGGTTAGTTTTGACTAGTTTTTCAACTTGAAAAAAAAAATGGAAAAAATGTTTCAAAATAGTCAAAACATTTAGTTTTAAAATTTTCACAGCAAAAAAAAAAACGTTTTCCTGTTCAAAATGACTTTTCATTTAACAATTTAAGCCAATTATAGTAAAAAAAAAAATACTAGAGGAAATTGAAACAAAACATGTCAGAATTATTAAATGAAATGTTTTGAACTGAACCCATTTTTTCAGGTGGAGGAGGGATTTTCAGTTAATGAAAAAATTAAAATTTTGACTTTAGTGGTGATTCAGGATGGGAAAATGTGTTGATCTCAAAAATGTTTATGGGATGGGAAATGTGCCCAGCTCTCTGGTCAAGTGGTTGAGTGAGGTGTGATCAGCTCCATTCCCTGCAACTGGGGCCACTTCAGATCCCAAAGACAGTACTTTATATGTCAGCATTATTAACTCACTTCTCATCAGAACACTTAAGAAAGGAGAGGGAGGATCACATTATGAAGATCTGCATTATCTGCTGTGAGTGACAACTCATTTCAGTGCCCCAGCAAGTGGACTTGGGAGAGCACTGCCACCTTTTTCTACTCCTAATCAAGAAGGACCCAAGCCCACAGAGCCTTTTGGGACCTAGCAAGGCATCTGAGCCCCTTCAAGGAGCAGCTAAGCTCAAGAAGCCCAGTGGGAAATAAAGAGCCTCATGGAGGGGAAGCCAAGACCCAGCAGAATCAAAGGGTGTATTCAGACCCCACTTCGGGGAGCTGAGACCAAGGATCACAGAATGTATATGTGGTCATATATTGAGTTGCTGCACAATCTACTGTGAGTAGTGTCTTATATGGTTGGAGCTTATTTGGGGACCATTACCTTTATTTATCCAGTTAGATTCCTGCTGATAGGAGTAGCCCCAAATTTGCCGAAGGATTAGGTTTTCACTAACACAGGCCCCAATCACATAAATATTTATTGATACAAGTATTTCTTTCTCCTGGACTTCGGTGGGATTGCTTACAAGGGTCAGACCTAGGTTGGGTCAAAACCTACTTACACTCTCACAGCTCATTGGGCCTGACTCAGCTCTCATTTCCCCCCATGTACATCTGGAGTAACTCCAATGAAGTTATACTAATGTAAAAGCTAGGCAAGGATATAGAATCAAGCCCAGTGAAACTACTTGCATAAGAACAGGAATGGTGGTTGGCCATTCATGTAATGATGGTCTAAGCTGCTACAATCACATCTGGGTCCCAAATAGCACTGTTGGTCCCATCCAGCATTTTGGGTGTTGCCTGTTACAGAAATAGAGACCAGCTTTGAAGTTCATATCCAGAGCCTGACTGTAAAGCAAATGCCTGTAAAGTTTGGGGGATGCTTGAATCCAAGGGCTTGGTTCATGACCACTTATAAGTAGAAGTGATATGTTATTGTTAGTGTAGCATCAGCACATTGAATCCAAACTAGAGCAGATGATTTCAAAAGCTGCGGGGGAAGCTTCATTGCCTCTGATGTGTGCAGTTTGATTCTGAAATAAATGGGGCTCAGAGCTTGTGGGGATTAGCAGAAAGGAATAACTGAAGTGGCATTGACTGAATACAACATGTTCGAAGCAATAAACAACAGTGTTATTAGCAAATATAAAGCCTGTGCTAAACAATGCCATGATGTTCCATTCACCCTAATAGGCAAGAGTGGATAATTGGGGACAAATAAAGTACTGAAAACTGTCTCTAACCACCTTTCTGAGCTATTCCTACAAGCGAATTGGGTCCTCGCATGCCACAGAATTCAGCAGTAGCTTTGGAAACCAGCTTTTGTGTTTCCCTAAAAGAATATGTTCCAGTTGCTAATGGAAAACAACAGAAGCTAAAGACAAGCACTTGAATTGTCAGATCTTTCTTTGTTTCTTCTTTTTAAGTGGTAATGAGTAGACAAGGAGACAATTTCTCAAGTCATCAAAGGGTTTGCATAGCTCTTTGTAATTCATTACCCATTGACATCCCAAACACTTCTAACTATGGGGGCTTTTAAACTTAAACTCTAAAGTCAATTATTTCATCTAACAATTTTTCCCCCTTCACAGCTGTTTTGTCCAAGGGACAGGCTGGGCTTTCCCTCTGACCCCCTATGCTTTTTTGTCTTCTTCCTTTTTCTATTCTTCATT